>NC_087569.1:7978062-8278062 GCF_036250125.1 Pseudopipra pipra | reverse complement strand
TGGGATCCGCTGGCGGTGCCTGTTGGTGTCGGCAGCTGGAGCAACAGGAGCCCCACACTGTGTGCTCCAGGACGTGGCTTTGCTCCCTCCTGGCTTTGCAGTTCAGTGCTGTGGGTTCCCCTGTTCCCAGGGCCGTGCCAGGCCCCAGGTCTGCTGTGGTGGTACCTGACAGGGATCCCTCTGCCCGCCCTCCTTAGGGGACCTGCGGGGGAGTGCTGCGGGGCACCGGGAAGCAGAAGCTGGGTGCCATCGCCAACGCCATCGGATATTACACCCTGGGCCTGCCCATCGGCGTCTCACTGATGTTTGCAGCCAAGATGGGGGTCTTGGGTACGTGTGTCCTCCACCTGGCACTGGATGAGCTGCCTTGAGCAAAGGCCCAGCCTTGGAACTCGTGCCAGGATCTTCCTGTGGATCAGTGGGGCTGGATTACATGTTGGTGTGTTTGGGGCAGGCACTGAGACCCCCCCATCAAATGGGGGCTGAGATGTCCCAGTAAATCCAGGCTTGCTCCCAGCTCCCCCAGGAGCTGTTTCCTTTCCCATCGAGACTGGGTTGGACATGGGGCAATACTCTGACCCCACTGAGGTCCCTGGGCTTGTGGCAGTAGCTGACAAAGGCAAGTTTTTCTTGAGCCGTCCCTGAAGTAACTTTCCATTGCTGCAGGTCTGTGGGTTGGGATGATCATTTGCATCTCTGTGCAAGCCCTTTCCTTCTTGGCTTTTGTCATCCGCATGGATTGGAAGAAAGCTGCAGAGGAGGTGAGACTTGTGCTTCTCTCTTGAAAGGTGCTGGGTGAGTTCCTGTCCCAGTACAATGCAACAGCCCTCTGGGAGGAGGCAGAAGTGAACTGGGATCTGTCCTTCTCCTGTAGCAGAGGAGCAATTTGGTGCTAAGCATGCTTGTCTTGGGAGAGTGGAGAGTTTTCTGGGCTGGGCAGGACACCCTTGCCCTGAGAAGAGCAACTCTTCCCTGTGTTTTTAGGCTCAAGTCCGAACTGGAACAAAAGTACAACTGGAAGATGTGAACTCCAATGGCACAGCTGCTAACAAAACATCTGCTGTGGGTATGTAACCGGGCCTGACACCGAGGTGGGAGCCCAAATTCTCCACCCAACCCCTTCCTTTCCTTCCCAGTCATGGCAGCCGTGTCTGTCCTGCAGGCTCAGATGGCTGGAAAGAGCACAGTGCCTGGTGCTGGTCCCAGGTCTGCCCTTAGTGACAGCGTACAAGATACCCTGTCACCGTGCTGGCTGCTCCAGGGAAGAGCCTGGGCTGCCAACCCATGTCTGCCTCACCTGGGGGCAGCTGCCACTTTGCTGGGGCATGTCCCAGTGTCCCAAGCTTTGGGAAAGGATGCCCAGGACTGTCACTGGCTCTTGTGTAGCATCAGGCTGGAAGCCCCTGACTTGGCAGCTCAGCTTCCCTGCAGCACTGGCCTCTCTGTCACACAGATTACACCTCTGTTGACACGGACACCGTGGACACCGTGGCCCTGCCTGAAAACATCGTGGTGGGCGAGAGGCAACCTGACCACGAGCTCATCACACAGGAGGAGCCCGTTGTTGTTGTTGTCCCTGCTCCTCGTGCCATGGCGTGGAGGGCCCTGATCCTCCGCCGTGTGCTGGCTGCTGCTGCTGCTGTGGCTGTCCTGCTGGTGGGCATCCTGGTCCGGCTCCTGACTGGCAATGGCTAGAGCCAGTGACTCTGGGGAGTGTGCACAGAGCAGGAGGGCACGTGGTGATGTCCCAGGAGGATGGTGCGGGGAAGGAATTCCCCCTCGCTTCTTTACAAAAAGTCCCTTTGCTCAGTTTCTGGTTAACTCACAATGTTTTGTCCCACAGTCAGAGTTCTTAGAGGGGGTGAAGATGTGGCACTTGGGAAAAAAAGTGCTTGAGAGCTGGTTCCTCTCCTGCGTTGCACTGGGATGTCACTGGTGATAGGCGGGAGCGTATCCCGGGGCTGACCTCGGGAGGAGACAGGGTCCTTTTGCTGCTGTCCTGCCCCCTGAGGGCATTTGTCCATATCATTTGCTAATGGCAGGGGCTCCTGCTGCCCACAGCACATTTCCTGGCCTGTGCCAGCATCTTGCCGTGGCAGAGCCCACTTGCAGCTGCTGTGGCAGCGCAGGGCAAGGTGGATTCAGCTGGAAGATGTTTGGCTGCCATTTGGGTGCTGGCTGCTGGCCCCTGGCCCTGCTCCCCCTGTGGCGGGGCAGGCACAGGGCCTAAAGCAACTCTTCTTTGCACTTTTGTAAGGTGGGATTTTGATACAATGAAGTTTTCTGAGTAAATGTTGGGCTGTTTAATGTGGTGTGTGCATGACCCTGGTCATTGGCATGACTGTGCTGTTAAGAGGAAAGACATAGGTCTGGTTTGTGCAGCCTGACAAAGCCTCAGGCTTCTGACCCTGAGGTTTGGGGCTGGCTCTGAGTATAGTGTTATCACTCTGCTCCCCTCGAATACAAAAGCAGGGTTTGTGCTCCTCAATTGCTTTCTGCACCGCTGAGTGCCAGGGAAGAGGGTGGATGTGTTGCACGGCCCTCCAGAACCACCAAAGAACTGCCATATGTCATAATGCCAACTCCCCATCCCTGCCTGCCCTCAGCACTGGGTCCATCCGGCCCTGTCCCAGGCTCTTACCTGCAGCTGAGTGACTGAGACGTGGCACATGCTGGGCCCTTGGAGGTAAATCCCGTGTAAAGCAGATGGATGGCACCTCCCTGTCACCCTGGCTCGGAGTGCTGGTTACCTGTGGGCTGGGAATGAAAAGATGTGATGTAAACAAGCTTGAAACTGCCATCATCCCCAACACCCAGGGCCTCTGCCCAGCTGTGGGAGGTTGTGGCAGACTCTGCCTTGCTCAGAATCCCAGGAGGTTTGGGATGGGAGGTCTCGCTCTCCCCCATGAGCTACCCCAGCCCACCTCCTGCTCCATGCAGGAGCAGGTCTGAGCTGCAGAGCAGCTCCCTCTGCCTGCCTCCCCCGTGGGCCAAGGACACTATATTTGGCCTGGGGGAGCTGTGCCAGTGAAACCTGACACGGTGGGGCTGTGCCAGGCCGACAGCTGGAGCCAAGGGGGCCGGCTTGTCTTGGTCACTGTGATGAGAGGGGCCGAGACAGGCAGCGGCCCCACCACTGCCGGCAGCAGCTCACCAGAGACCACACACAGATCCAAGAATCCTCCCTCGCTGCTGGAAGAGGAAGACAACCCTCCAGCCCACTGGCTGGTGGAGCTGTGGTGAAGCAGGAGAGAGGTACGAGGGCTTGCAGGGCAGATTTGGGATGGCTCAGCCCCTATGCTGGCTCAGGGCAGGCAGTAAGTGCCTTGCCGGGCTCCACTGCACTGCCAGGACCCTCTCTGGGCTCCCCAGCTCTGTGCCCTGCCCTGACCCACTGCCCACACTTCCCATCAGCAGCAGGGAACGTGTGGTCGGATCATCCGGCCCCGGCTGAAGTTCACCCCACCGTGGTTACACATTGCTCACCCCACCGTGGTTTAACAGAGCGTGGAGGGAGGGGTTGTTCCACTCCCCTGGCAGAGCAGCAGCATGAAGCCGGAGAACCTTCCTGAGGAGAATGGCAGCACGAAGACAGAGAACCTCCCCGAGGAGAACGGTGAGGCAGCGGCCGCCGGCCAGGACAATCTCACACCCGGGAGCTGTGAGAAGAAACGCCACTGGATTCAGCGCCTGGTCCCAGATAACTTCTGGGAGGACGTGAAGAAGCTGCTGGTGCTGGCGGGGCCGCTGGTAAGGACCTGGGAGGAGAGATACCCCCCCCAGCACAACCACCCCTGCTCACCTCCATCACTAACCTTCGCCTCTCCTCTCCTCTCCTCTGTGCTTAGATCCTGATCCAGCTGCTGATCTTCCTGATACACCTCGTTAGCTCCATATTCTGTGGCCACCTGGGCAAGGTTGAGCTGGCCTCCGTCACGCTGGCCATCGCTGTAAGCATTCCCAGTGCCAGGCACGAGCTCCCCCCTGGCCCGCTGATGCTGGGATGGGATAAAGGAATGGCAGCAGAAAAGGACAGGAGATTTCAGATTGCCACTCTTCCTTTTAACCCCTCTCCCTACCTGAAAGTCTTAAATGCTCACCTTCACTCTTTGTTTTCTTGACTCCCGTTCCCAGGTTATAAATGTTACTGCCATCTCTGTAGGTTATGGTCTGACTTCAGCATGTGACACCTTGATATCACAGGTGGGTAAGACATGCTGGCACTTGTCTTGGGGACACAGGGATTTCCAGCATCAGCTGATGATGCCCTATGGAGCCCTGGCTGCTCCTGTGAGCTGGGAAAGCTTGTCCCTGGGTAGCAATCCCATAACAGGGAGATCCATGCTCCAAATCCTTCCTGGGTGGTCTTCAGGGTGGTCACGGCTGCTCTGTGCTCTGTGGGGTCCCTATCCCCCAGCACCAGCTGACTTTACCACTGCCCTCTTCGCCTTGCAGACCTATGGCAGCAAGAACCTGCTGCGGGTGGGGGTGATCCTGCAGCGTGCCACCATCATCATCCTCCTCTGCTGCTTCCCTTGCTGTGCCATCCTCATCAACATCGAGCAGCTAATGCTCCTCATCCGGCAGGACCCCGAGGTCTCCAGGTGAGGTGGTCCCATGGCCCCTTGTGCCTCCCCAGCATGGTGGGGCTGAGAGGAGGGTGGCCATGGCCCTGCCCCTCCCTAACCCTGCCTCTGTGTGCCCCCAGGTTAACCCAGCACTATGTGATGGCATTTGTCCCTGCTCTCCCGGTGAGTCCCTGTGGGCACCCTGGATGCCATCCCACTCCTACTGCTCAGCACTGGCTCACCTCATCCACCGATTTCCTTTGCAGGCGGTTTTCCTGTATAACCTGGAGACAAGATACCTGCAGAACCAGGTAGGTCCTGAAGTCCTCACACCCAGGAAGGGTCAGCCCCGGCTCAGTGCTCCCTTCCACCATGAACCCAGGCTTTCCATGCTCACCATTCCCAGCAACGAGGCAGCATTTGTCCCCACCCCTGCCCAGGTGCCCCAAAACAGCTCTAACCCCGTAGATCACCCCACCCCACAGCCAGGTGTATCCATCCACCTCCCTTCATACTTCCCCACATCAGGGATTTACCTCCAACACATTCGTTTTCCAAGCAGGCAACGTCACTGGAAGTTCATTATTTGCCTGGGAAAGGCGCTGAGCCCTGGGGCTGGTGGGGACCTTCACACCTCCCTCCTGGAGGTGTGAAGACACTGTGGCCCCGTCCCCTCTTCTTTGCAGATGATCATGTGGCCGCTGGTGCTGAGTGGAGTCATCGGCAACATCGTCAATGTGGCTGCAAACTGCATCTTCCTCTACGTGTTCCACTTCGGCATCACGTGAGTTGCACCTGTGTCCCACAGAGGGGACAATGTGGCACCTGGCAGCGGCAAGAGAACACCGAGCATCTCCTGCTCAGAGGGGCATGGCAGGATGTCATGTCCCAGCACCCTGAGGCCAGGGAGGCTTAAGGAGGATGGAGACAGACCTTTCTCACTTCCTCTGCAGGGGCTCTGCCTGGTCCAACACCGTTGCTCAGTACTCGCAAGCCATTTTCTTGTTCCTGTACATCATAGGCAGGAAACTCCACGTGAAGACCTGGGGAGGTGAGGGCATCCCCCCCATTCCCTCTGGTTCACGCTTTACCCAGGTGTCCATAAAACTTCCACCACTTCTATCAAGCATTCCTGATGGAAGACAAACTCTGTTTGTCCCGATGGTGAAATATTAACCCCAGCCCCACACACCCCGGGTACCACAGAGCTGCTTCGGTGGCAGCACGTCATGCACGAGCGCTGGCAGGGCCCGTGCTGGGCACTAAACATTAATTCTGGAGAAATGAAACTTCCTGCTGAGGCTTTCAAGGGTTCAGCCCCAAAGCCAGATGAGCACAGACGTAAGCACGAGGTTGCCCTTAGACACTCTGCTCTGGGAGGGATGGGCTGAGGGTTGCACTGCCCTGTGGCCCACAGGACATCGGAGAGCATGTAGGTGGAGCTCTGCTGCTGGAGGTCCTGTGGAGCTGAGGAGCATTGCCCTGGTGGCTGTGAACAGGAATGGCACCTCTAGCTGCCTCAGGTGCTCTCCAGGGTGTAACACATGTCCAGTCTGGTCATCCATCAGGTGATGTTTCTCCTCTCTGCAGGCTGGTCCAGCGAGTGCCTGCTGGAGTGGGACAGCTTCACCTCCCTGGCCATCCCCAGCATGCTCATGATGTGCATTGAGTGGTGGACCTACGAAATCGGGAGCTTCTTGATAGGTCAGTGGAGAGAGGAGCTGCCAGGAGATGACCCAGAGCAGTATCTGCAGCAGCTGCAGGGGCTGAGAGCAGCTCTCCCCTGGGAACCCACAGCCAGCACTGACCCCCTTCCTCTCCCCCAGGCCTGCTGAGCGTTGTCGAACTCTCCGCCCAGTCCATCATCTATGAGGTGTCTGTCGTTGCTTTCATGGTAAGGACTGGGGTTATTATTACAGATCAGGGCTCCATGGGGACCGTCCCGAGATAGGCACCCAGCAAAAATCAGCTCCAGCAAACCTCCATCTTCCCCGTCTGCACTTAAGCCTCTCTCTGCTCCTGCCTATCCCTCCTACAGAGATGCCTCAAATCAAATCCTAAACTCCGTCCCCCTCTCTGGTGGGTCATTACTGCACTGTCACTGTGACAGCCCAGTTACCCAGACACACACACGAGCCTCAGCCCTGTGGTTGCAGATCCCCCTGGGGCTCGGCACAGCTGCCAGTGTGCAGGTGGGGAATGCTCTGGGTGCTGGAGACTTCGAGACAGCCAAGAGATCCTCCACCACCAGCCTGCTCTGCACAGGTCAGTCCATGACACGCTGGGAAGCCTCTGCCTCTGGGCTCCTTCCAGGTAGAGCAGGGGCAGGGAGCATTTGCCACTTCTCCCACTGCTCTCTCCCTTCAGCAGTTCTGCATCATGGCCAGGCTGGGCTCAGCACTTTGCTCTGTTTCCAGGGGCGTTCTGCATAGCCGTGGGGATCATTTTAGCCTCCACGAAGAACGTGCTGGGATACATCTTCACCAAGGACAAGTGAGTGCCCCCAGCTCCTGGCCTCGGTGCACAGAGGTCAGTTCCCAAAAGTGATCATTGCCTTGTCTCTGTCCTCAGGGAGATCGCTGACTTGGTGGCATGGGTCATGCCTGTCTATGTTGTCTTCCACTTGTTTGAAGCCACAACTGTAAGTCCCAGGCAATACTGCTGTTTTCCATAGGGCACCTTGATGCTGAGCAGTAGCATCATGGGTCGGTGGGTCGAGGGTCCCTCAGGCTGCAGGTGAGCACTGGTGCCCACACCAGGACCCTGCAGGGATCCCAGGCTCATCCCTTAGAAAATACAGTGTATAAAGAGATGGTGACCCACAGGACTGGCCAGGGACACAGAAATAAGGGGCAGAGGTGGGGAGCTGGTTCATCTGCAGGAAGCAGCACAGCCCTGAATTCAGCCGAGTTGGCAGTCTCTGCCCCAGCCCCTCTCCCTCTCCCTGCAGGGTGCCTGTGCGGGGGTGCTCAGAGGCATCGGGAAGCAGAAGTTTGGAGCCATCCTGAACGCCGTGTGCTACTATGGTGTGGGCCTGCCCCTGGCAGCTGTACTGCTCTTTGTGGCCAAGATCGGCGTCATAGGTACTGACCCCCAGGCACCCAGCTCTGCACGCCCCCAAATCCCCCACGGGTACATGCAGCTCCCCCCAGCTCCACTGATGGCTCACCACGACCCTGCCTCGGATCTGCCCTCCCTCAGATCTGTCTGGGGACAGGGCACGCTGGGCTGGGCTGGGCTGGCCCCTGCAACTGCTGAGAGCTTTTACTCGTACTGGGAAGAAGTAACTGCTGCCAGGTGTGCCAGGCAGCCCTGCAGCAGGCACCCATGACCGCCCCATCCCTGTGTCCCTGCTGACCTTGGTGCCATCCCTGTCCTTGACCTGCTGTCCCGAGATGCTGTCTCCATTGGGTTTACCCCAGCTGACACTGGCGTGCCCTCTGCAGGCCTGTGGCTCAGCATGCTCGCCTGTGTCTTCATCCTCTGCACCTGCTTCATCATCTACATCTCCCGCATGGACTGGAAGAAAGCAGCTGAGAAGGTAATCCAGGCACTGCCAGCGCCGTGCCCTGCCAGCAGGAAGGTCCTCAGTGCCTTGGCTGTGATGGCACTGATGGCTGTGATGAGACAGCAGCACGGGCTCAATCTTATGGCCTGCGCTGTCCTCCAGTGCCCTGAGCTAAACCCAGTGCTCCCATGACTCACATCCCAGTGTTCAGCTCCCTCCTGCACATGCACTCAGTGGCCTCAAGGTCTCCTGTGCCTGCTGCCACCGCCTGGTGCCACCCTTGGCTGGGGGACATGAAGCACAGAGCACTCAGCCCTTCAGCCCTGAGCATCACCTTGTGCCCCAACAGCTCCGGGGTCTCCCTGGACCTGAACCCCATAAGTGGCAGCACACTGCCCTTGCTCAGTGGGGATTCCCCACACCACATGTCGCTGCCTAAACCCAGCACGTTCCCTCCCCAGGCTCAGCGCCGTGCAGGAGTGACCCAGCCACCACCTGAGGATCCAAACCTGGGCCCTGAACCCTCCTGCAAGGAGCTTCCTCCTGATGTGGGATCAGCCCCCCAGCCCCACACTTACCTCCCTGCCAGAGCGGTGTTGGGGAGTGTTGGTATGACCAGGAGCTGGGCATGGTGGGATGGGGGAGCTGGGCACTGTGTGCAGTGAAGGGTTTGGGTCCAGGAAGTGTCCCCAGGGATTCACATGTCAGGAACAAGCCCACTAAAGGGGGTGCAGTGCAGTGCTGGTGATGCCCTCAGTTACTGGGAGAACAGTAATTACAAGTGCGGGCTGGGGAGGGTGCAGGAGGTGGAGGGCCAACCTCCGAGCACCCTGGGCAGTTCTCACCTTGCAGACACCAGGTCCTACTGAAGCTCTGTTGAGAGCTGGAGATCTCCACACTCTGGGTTGTTTGTAACGTGCTTTCAGACCTCTGACAAAACCCTCCCAAGAAACCCCTCAGTCTCCCCAAAGCCCCCAGAGACGCTGTCCTGTTCTCCTTGCAGCGGGAGTGGATGTGCAGACCGACGTTGTGCTCACAGGCATCACCAGGAGGGAGGGCTCGACGTACCAGCTGGAGCTCCAGGAAGCCACTTCTACCATCTCCTCTCGGGCCACCCCTGTGGTCACCAAGGGGCTGATCATCCGGCGTGGGCTGGCAGTGGCTGCAGCCGTCGCTGTGCTCGCGCTCGGCATCGCCGTAAAACTGATGACCAGCAAACACTGACTCACAGCAGGGACTTTGGGGACTTGGTTTTGTGGTGAAAGCCCCTCCTGATGGACAGATGTTAAAAGCACAGACCAGCCAGCAAGAAAATTCAGCACTGGCCTGTCCCACAGGAGTCAAAGGGCCACCGACAGCGTTCGGCAGCGTCTGCTCAGACATTGCTCGGGAACGGGCCCTGAGGCTGCTCTAGGCTGCCTGACACACTGAGCGTGTGGGTGACCCCCTCCAGCCCATGCTCAGAGCTAACCAGAGCTGAGCACAGCCCAGCTCACATGGCTGCTCTGTGACAAATGCCCAATAAAGAATAAATCCAGCTGGAGTCAGGCTGGCTCCTTTGGGTGGAGGCTGAGGGGGGGCTCGGTTGGAGCAGGGAACATTCGATGCTGGGGGCTGCACACGTGGGTCTTGCCCTGCCCCAGGTGGCCTTCACAGTAAAACAAAGGTTTTATTCAGCCAGGGTCAAGATCAGCTCTCAGTTACAAGTTTGGAGGTAAAAGACTACCCCAAACCCAATAAAAACCTGAAACTGAGTTACAGATGAGGTGGCTGGCTGCTCTGTCACTCTGGCCAAGGACATCTCTGACCTGGCACCCTGGTTGCAGCAAAGCCCCTGTCTTTGCCCCAGCAGCCCCAAAAGCAGTGCAGCAGCAGTGCAGTTGTGGTCCCTGACACTCCCTGAGTCCTTGGGACAGTGTGGCTGCAGCTCAGAGAGCCTTTGCTGTCACTCAGGTGGCCTTTGCACACCTTACATGGCTATGGGTGATTTCCCTGCAACCCACTTCGTCAGGGGTCCCATAAAGGATGGGATGCTGAAGGTTCTTCCAGGCTCCTTCCCTCTGCTCTGGGGACAAGCAGCCTGGACTGTCCCCTGCAGTGAGACCCACAATTTGCTAGGCTTATTGCTGTAATGAGCCAGCTTCCTATGGGAATCAGGCAGGCATTAAGTAGATAACAGGCTCAGTAACAACTGGCTTTGTTTAGGTACCCTTGTGACAAACATTCCCCCATTCCCAAGAGTTTCTAGATAAGCTGCTGTTTACAAAGCAGGGTGGATGCTGTTTTCTTCCATCTGGCACTCACTGCTCAGGCATGACCCATGATAAATTCTTGATAAATTCCTGCTTCAGCAGGAGCTGGAGCCTTCAGCTTGGACTGTCTCTGCTCTAGGTATTTTTTGTTGTCTTCTACCTCTTCAGTGTGTTGGCTGCCTTGGAAGAAATGAAACTGCAGCAGAGAAAAATTCAGCACTAGGACCGCAGGGAGCGAGTGGTGGGTTCCGGGGCTGGAAAGCTGCTGACTGCCCATCACCCCTCTCGTCAGGGGGAGAATATCTGGAAAGGCACAAAAACAGGGATGAGTCCCCCAGGGAAGGAACAGAGCTCGAAGAAACGTGGCCGTGGAGGCTGAGGGCAGATGGGGCTCAGGGGCAGAGCTGGGAGCACACACTCACACGGACAGCAGAGACCCGAGGCCCACCTTTGCCATCACTGCTTTCACAGCCCCCAGCAGGGCAGAGAGGAACTGTCCCACTCGGCAGTCGCTACAATGCTTCAGGAGGACGAACTTGGCCACATCCATCCTCTCCTGGCTGACAGGTGGGTACCGCATTTTGTTCAGAACGTCCAGCTTCAGGTCCCTGATCAAGCAGGTGCGGCGGTGGGAGAAGGTCTCGAAGCTGCACCTGCCATGGTAGGCTCCCATCCCGCTGTGACCTGAGGGACACAACCCAGGCAGGTCACACCATGCACAGAGACACCTGCGCTTCTTAAATTCTGTTTGACAGCCCCCAGGACACGGGGGAAGCTTGGTCATGCTGCTTCTCATGCCCGGAGCAGCTGCTCTGCTCCCCCAGGGCACAGAAGGAAAGAGTAGCTTTATTAACTACCCAGAAATAGGTGAGGACCTGAACTTCTGCTCAGACTGGTTGTGTGCACCTACCCTTGAAAGGTTAATGGCACCAGTTCTCAACTCTCCCAGGGCTGCCCTGATTCCCTCACAGAATTTTCTCAGGGGTCGGTGACAGGAGGAACTGAATCTATGATTTCAAGGAGTGGGACATGAGGAGGACATTCAGCACCCTGAGACCAGCAACAACCAGGACCTCAGCCCTCTGCCTACAGCCAGGCTGTCCCTGCTACATGAGCCTGCCAGTGACTGTGGAAACTCAGCCAGTCACTCTGCCCCAGGCAATTTATCCCACGCCCCAGCACAGGAGAACCAGAGCTCACATATGGGCCAGAGGCTTTTCCTCTCTCACTGGGAGGCCTAAAAACCAAAACACTAATGAGCCTTTTGACAGAGAGAAAATAACAGAAAAAAACCCCACAGAAAATAACATCAATGGGGAAAATGCAGCTGAAAGTTCCTGAATTCCCAAAGGGGCACAACAGCACATGTGTCAGAGGATGTTGCTGGGAGACTGAATCCAGGGGCAGGGGGAGAAGCAGGGACTCACCCACACCACCAAAGGGCAGATCCGGAACCACCATGTGCATGAGGACGTCATTGGCTGTCATGCCACCACTGGAGGTCTCTGATATCACCCGTCTGATCAGCTACCCAGAATGGGAGATGGCACAGAACAAGGGAAAATCAAGATGGGACACAATGCCATGTTCCCAGAGGGTTCAAGCTGGTGCTTCCACCCCATTGCTTTGTGCAGGGCACAGTCTGTGCCTTGTTCCATGGGAGAGGCCAGTTTACATCACCTAAGCACAAGATCTGCCCGGCTGGAACAGCCGTGACCTCAAAAGGCTCCATCTCAGTGGGACAGGTCAGAGGCAGAGGTGCATCCACCCAGAGCCTGGGGTGCTTCTCAGCCCTCCCACACAAACCACCTGGGGCTGTTGTGCCAGGACAAAGCCCTGCCCTGAATTCCTGAACTGGCACAACAGAGGCCAGAGCAAGGGCAGGAGACGTGCCAGGAGCCAGCACCCACCCGTGTGGGCAGCCAGCTGAAAGGAGGGGGAGACGTACAAACCCAGAGCCCTTCAGCAGCTCTGGGGAAACTCATGGCCCCTGTGAGCCAAACGCTGCAACTCACATGGAAAAGGAACTGACACAGACCCTGCAGGAAGCTGTGTCTGGCACCAGCCAAGTTCAGGATCCAACTGCACAGAGGCACTGCTGCCCAGACCCACCTTCTTGTTGTTGGAGAAGACATACAAGGCAAGGGGCTTCTCCCGACAGTTGATGAACTCAATGGCTTCCTCTACGCTCTTCACGGTCACAATGGGCAGGACAGGTCCAAAGATTTCCTCCTCCATCACCTTGGAATCCGGGGAAACGTCCGTCAGGATGGTCGGTGCTGCAGCAAACCGGAGAACAGAACAGTGTGAGCAGGACAGAAGACCTGGTCCATCACAGGACCTCACTGCACTGTCTGTGTGCAACGTAACCCAAGCAAGGCACACACACACAGACCCCAAAGGGCCCCCACTACCACCTCCCCTCCCCAGCAGCAGCCACAAGCACCTATGAAGCAGGAGGCCTCATCACTCTCTCCCCCGTGAGCGATCTTCTGCCCTTCCAGCAAGCCCACGACTCTCTTGAAGTGACGCTTGTTGACGATCCTTTCATAATCCGGAGACGACTTCACGTCCTCCCCATAGAATTCCTGACAAAGGGCACAGCAGAAACAAAGTGCTCAACACACCTGCCAATAGCCACAGCTCCAGGAACTCACACCTGCGCTGCAATGGGGACAACTCCCACAGCACAAGGGACTCTCTCCTTACCAGCAGAGTTGCCTTGATGTTCTCCACCACCTGGCTCTGGATGGATGGGTCACAGAGGATGTAGTCTGGGGCAATGCAGATTTGCCCACAGTTCGTGTACTTCCCCCATGTTATTCGCCTGCAGAGGAAAGGGAGGTGGTTTCTCCACTGTCAGCCCCTTCCACATCCCATAGCCCAGCTGACAGCACCTGAGCTGGGGACACTGGACCACAGATGTCCCCTGCCCCACTGCTGAGGGGCTACAATGGCCTGACCTGCAGGCGACAGCCAGGTCACAATCCTTGTCGATGTAGCAGGGGTTTTTCCCACCCAGCTCCAGGGTGACGGGTGTCAGGTGCTTGGCAGCTGCTGCCATCACAATTTTGCCTACTCCAGAGTTGCCAGTGTAGAGGATGTGATCAAACCTCTGGGTGAGCAGCTCTGTTGTCTCAGGAGCTCCTCCAGTGACCACAGGGTACAGCTCCTGCAAGGCAATGGTGTCAGTGTCACCCCAACCCTGTGCATCACTATGGCACAGAGAAACCTGGGGACCAACACGGGGTCACACTCACCTGGTCCAGGTACTGGGGGAGGAGATCAGCCACCAGCTGAGCCGTGTTCTCGCTCACCTCCGACGGCTTCACCACCACAGCATTGCCTACAGGACAGACACAGCACGGCCTCTGAGCCCTCACCCTCCTCTCCCCCACCACCCACCCACAGCCCCACAAAGGACGGGCCCCACCTGCTGCAATGGCCCCGATCAGAGGATGCATGACCAGGACAAAGGGGTAGTTCCAGGCCCCAATGATCAGCACCACTCCCAGAGGCTCAAAGTTGACGAAGACCTCATCCCTCATTGTCAACAGGTTCTTCTTCAGATGCTGAGGGGCTGCCCAGGACGGCAGCTTCTCCATGGCCAGGGTCAGCTCCCCCAGCACGCTCAGGATCTCAGTGTTGTACACAGTGGGCCCACTCTGCAACAAGGGGGAACTTGGGGAGGATATGGCAAAGGAACCCACCTCCCACACCCACCACGGCAGCCTGGAGAGTCAGAGCAAAGCCATGGTCCATGGTGGGGGACAGACAGAAACCACCAGTCATGGCCAAGGCAGCCCTTGGCCTTCCTGCTTTCCTCAGGGCTGCCCACTGTCTGTGCACAGCAGAAGGGAGAGACCCCCTGCCCATCCAGACCTTGTGCAGATCTGCATGGAGGGCTGCCATGATCTCCTTCTCCTTCTCCTTCACCATCCGCTCCAGGGCCTTCAGCTGCTGTATCCTGAACTCCAGCGAGCGGCTCCGGCCCGAGTTGAAGGCGGCTCTCGCCTGCCTCACGACCTTCTCAATCCTCTCCATGGCTGTTCAGGGCTGCAGGGAGACACAGCAACACCCAGCTCACCACAGGGCCATCGAGGGTGCTCAGCCCTGGGAACATTTAATGTGGGGCCACCACCATGAGATGTCCCACCCAGAGCAAGGCTGGGAGATGTTCTCCTCCTTGGAGGGGAGCTCCTGCCCCCAAGGTGACTGCTCAGGGCCCACACTCTCCAAGCCCTGTTCTACTTGGCAGGCTCCAAAACACAGCACCTCTCACAGCAGTCTGGGGATGGCTGATGGATCCTGCTCTGTGGCTGCTTTCTCCCAGATTGAGGATACCCTCAAACCCACCAGCCACTCCACCCTCCACTGACAGGGTGCTCCCCAAGGAACCAAAACACTGGGATGACCACGGCCTGGGTGGGCAGCCAGCTGGAAGCAGAGCTTTGTGCCCGGAGCCCGTCTGCACTCGACTTCCCCATAACTCCAAGGCCCTCCCATGTCTTTGCAAAACATGACAAAACAAAAGGTTTCATCCTGCTTCCCAGGAGCAGCACTTTCTAGTCAGGATCTGCCTGCATCCCTGCCCAACCAAATAAGACATCAAGGTTCCCTGACAACAATTAAAATCTGCCCTTCCCAGCCTGCTGCCACAGCCGCCTCACACAGCCCCAGTCCTGTCCAAGAAAGCAAATGACTCGTTAAAAAATGAAGGAAAAGAGAAAGTTACCTTCAGAGAAGCTTCTCTCTCCACCAGTGTCCCGCAGTGAGTGCAAGCTGGCACAAGCCCTGCCCCTGCCATGGCTCGGAGCGATCCCTCCTCCCACGAGCGGGCAGCTGGCCCGGGCCCAGGGCTCTTGCTAGATACAAGATGCCCTTTACCCAGCTCTATCCTCAGCTGTGAGCACACAAGCCCTGGATCTTCCCGTCCAGCCGGGGCAGTGACTCAGGGATTGCGAGAGACCGCGTGGCTTTGCCCACATTGGGCACATGAGGCCGGGGAAGCGCCTCTCACACACCACAGCTGCTGTTGGCAGCCAACACATGCAAGACATGGGATCTGAACAAACCCCAACCAGCAGGCTGTGCCTGCAGATGGGAGGCAATCCAGGGATGGATTTGTGCAGAAGCAGCCCAGCTCCTCCACAGCCCCCCCAGCCCCAGCTCACCCCACACCCTCCCTGGCTCCAGGCACCTCTTCAGTGCCTGCCAGAGCTCTGGGGGACCCTTCCCCATGAGCAGAGATCACATGTCCCCCTGAACCAGGGCAGAGACATCTCACAACACATGTGTGACATTTGGCCAAGCCATGGCCACAGCTGGGAGTGGCAGAGGATGAGCAGGATTCCTCAGGAGACTCCAGGGACTTACCACACTCGGTTTATTACTTAAATTCTCGGTGTTTATTTAGTACTTGCAAAATATATCATCAAAAAGGCTTAGCACATGGATTTTCACCAGCCACGAAGAAATCCTACTTATTGCACAGTAAATATAACTTTCTACTCTATATTAATTGCATTTAGTAATAATTTTTTAATTTGCCTTATTTTGACATTAATATTTCTAAGGCTCTTTTACATTCAATTCTTTCAGCATCCTCCTCCCAAGCTCGAACAAGTCCCACATTATGCCCCATTGCAAGATTACAGCAGCCCCAGAAGCTCAAACACGAAGGAGCACACACTCTTTCAATAATTGTTTTCCCTTGGAGCAATCTGACCAGGAACAGCTTTGTACTGGCTTTGGCTGGGGTGGAGTTAACTTTCATCATAGTCACTAAGTTTCTTCATAGTAGGATGGTGCTGTTTTGGATTTGTGACATTGGCAATGATGGCATTTGTCTTCCCAAGTCACCATCCTGCTTTCCCCAGGATGGCTGAACACCTGCCTGACAAGGGGAATTAATGAACAGATTCCTCAATTTGCTTTAATTTGCCTGCATTCCCAGCTTTCACTTCACCTACTAAACTATCTTTCTTTCAAGCTACAAGTTTTCTCACTTTCACTCCTCTGATTCTCTTTCCCATCCCACTGGGAATAAGGGAGCAGCTGCACAGAGCTGAGCTAACCCACAAGGTATTTTGTCATTCCCACTTCTCTAAACAGGCCTGAAAGTTCTTTTGCACGAGTGTAAGATGCTCATCAGCACAATACAGGCAGTGCAGGTACCACCTTTGTAATTTTCTAACAGTTAAATAATTGTTGCAGCCATATGGTGAAACCCAGAGCCCCAAAAGGGCACCAGCCTGCATTCCCTGACCAGCTGTGGATGATTCCAATTTGCAGAGATCCATGAATATTTCACCTCAAACGTCAAGGGGAACCTCACTGGGTTCATTCACAACCATCACTCTTGGTCAAATGCATCAGCCAGCATGGCCTGTCTCAGACTTGTCACCAAGAGGGAGGGTGTTCAGAGCACAACAGGAGACAGCCCATCCCAAAAACTGTCAGCCCAAGGATTGCTGAAACTGAAGCTCCTGTTGGTCACTGAAGGAAGGTAAGTAGTTTGGTGTGCCCCTCAAACAGCACTCTGCATGGCATGGGGTGGAGATAGGGACTGGAATTTCTTGCTCTGCAGTCCTCCTTCGGAGAGCTTGTCCCCTCTGGTCCCTCTGTTCCAGCATGGCTTTTTAGCAAACAGGAGTCTGAGCCTTCTTGTTGTTAGTGCCTCTCTAAGGCTACTCTGTGTGCTCGACAGCTCACTGAAATCACCCAGAACAAAAGAAAATAATGACTTCCCAGCTTAAGGAAACAGACACAAAGCAAGCACCCAGAGTACGGCTGGCACACGGGGCCTTCTCCTCTTCATCAGTAAACCACCTGTGAGAGCAAAACAACACCAAGGTCCTGTGAAGGATTTGTGAGACAAAACCAATTCCCTTTCTAGAACAGCCTGAAGCAAAGCCTCTTCACTCGGTGACTCCCCCAGGGCGCAGCTCGCCTGCCTCCTGCCCCTCAGCATGCACTGCACGGTTATCTCGGATGCCGGACGAGCTCCATGCACTGCCAGAGAAAGCGTCGTGCTCTGGCTCCTGGGGAGCTTTCTCCAATCCCCACGTTCACCACTCTGCAAAGCTCTTCCCGATCTCAAACTAGGTCTACAC
Source organism: Pseudopipra pipra (assembly GCF_036250125.1). Classification (NCBI taxonomy): domain Eukaryota; kingdom Metazoa; phylum Chordata; class Aves; order Passeriformes; family Pipridae; genus Pseudopipra; species Pseudopipra pipra. Next base: position 8,260,619 of record NC_087569.1, on the reverse strand, counting down.
ACAGGAGAAGAAAAAGGCTCCTACCTCACTGTGACAGCCACAGCAGTGCTCTGAAACCTGCTCCTCCTTACCACCCGCTGGGCCAGCCCAGCCTCTGCACAGCCAGCACAATCAAGAGGGCTTTTCTCTTCAGCACAGACTGGTGGTTCTGAGAAACCCAAATGATTTCAAGATGCCGTGAGTTTCCCCCCTCATTCACCTAGACAGGGCCTGCCCCCCTGGGTGGTGCCTCAAAGCCTGAGCCAATTCTTTGGCTTTTGCACCTCCTCCTGGAGTATGTGGGCAGGTTATTTTCCTGGCTTGTTGGGCTTCTGCACCTCTCCTCACAGCAGTAACAACACAGACTGAAGGGCAGAGTCCTGATCCAGCCTGCCACCTCCTGTCCCCTTGGGCTGCTCCCTTAAGCTCACTAAACCCCACGGATGCACAGCTGAGCCTTGTGAGGAGCAGCCAGTGAAGGCACCGCAGTACCTGGTTTGTCAGACACAGAGAACCAAGAGTGATCACGCTCGGGAGATTTAGATCTTGCTCCTCCACCTCAGGAGGCATCTCGAGGCCTCCAGCCAGCACCAGCAGGCCTCTGCCTCCTGCAGAGAGGGGAGGACATCCCACCCTTCCGCACTACCCAGCTGGAAACAAGGGAGGAAATGGGAATAATTGAACTGAGGTCAGACAGGGGCTGAAATTGGACAAGGATGAAGAGCTTGTAGACCCAGGCTTTGGGACACAGCTTCCTTTCCCAGGGTGCCATGGCACAAACTGCAGCTGTCAGGGCTGTGGAGCAGCTCAAACACTGCTGAAGGAAACTCTGGAGTTCAAACCACTCCTAACCTGTCCAGAACTACCAACCACTGCCTCTGGAGGGAGCATCCCACGGGTGTCACCTACCAGAGCAGTGCAACAAGTGCAACAAGTAGTACAGCAGCCCAGGAGATCTCTCTGGGGACATTCCTATTCTACAGACCACTGGTAAGAGTGAGAAGCAGATCTTGGTAATTTGAGGTGGGACAGAAAAAAAAAGTCTCAAGAGAGAAAAGGAGGCCAGGCTCTAAGGAAGGGCTGCAGTTTGCAAAGATTGAACTTGCAGAAGATGAGGTGAATTGCACATGCACCCACTTAGACCCAAAGAGACCCAAAACTCACCTTCATCATCACCGCTGCCACCACCCCCAGCAGGGCCAGGAGGGCCAGTCCAATTCGGCCCCTGTTAAACCGCTTCAGGAGGATGAACTTGGTCCAATCCACCTTCTTCTGGCTGACAGGTGGGTACCGCATTTTGTTGGTGCCCTCCATCTTCAGGTCCTTGATCAAGCAGGCGCGGCGGTGGGAGAAGGTCTCGAAGCTGTGCTTGCCGTGGTAGGCGCCCATCCCGCTGTGACCTGAGGGACACGAGCCAGGCAGGTCACCCCGCAGGCACAGCCTGGTCAAACCTTTGGCCGCTTGAGGACAACTGACCCTTCCTCCCCGCAGCACTCCTCAGTCTCTAAGATGTCCATCTGTGCTCCACCCTGCTCCTTCCCCACCTCGTTTTCACTACGCACTCTCCAGTATTTTGTAGCAGTCCCTGTGCCTCTGAGCTGTCTCCAGCTCTTCCCTGGATTTAGCTCCCTCTCAAAGCACCGTGCCAGGGCTCTGGGATCCAACTGGTGCTGTGTGAGATGGTTTCCTGAGGAGCTTTGCAGGGTACACCTCTGTGTTCCCATTCCAGGTCAGCGTGTGCTGTTCACACTGGTTCACTGCCTGTAACCCCCAAAACCTTCTTTTGCAAAGCTTCCATGGACTGATCCATAACCTGTTCCAATTCTCCCCAAGCTAAAGTCCTACCCCTTCCACCTGCTAATCCCTCCGATTGCAGCTAATGTTTTTAATGTACCTTTCACATCAGTCTGCACTAAATGCTTTAATCTTTCCAAAAATACACCTAAAGGTTTTTCCCCTTTCTGGCCCCTGCCCTAATGCACTCCTAGAATTTGTTATTATTATCAAGATCTGATGCACAGAGACCTTTGGGCTGCAACAGGCACAGGGGTACCATGGGTTGCTCCCTGGGTCATGCAGTGTGGCAAGTCCCAATGCTTAAGAAGCTGCAGTAACTTACCAACACCACCAAAGGGCAAGGTTGAGAGGAAGAAATGCATAATGACATCATTTCCAGTCACACCCCCACTGGAGGTTTCTGAGATGACTCTTTTGATTAACTAGCAAAAGAAAACAAACAAATCATTACAAAGGCCCAGAAGAGATCAGGCCACATAACTGAGGATACTGGGAAGGGAGTCACAAGACAACAGGATCATGTTCGTTTTCTCTGGCACAGCCCAGACCCACCTTCTTGTTGTTGGAGAAGACATACAAGGCAAGGGGCTTCTCCCGACGGTTGATGAACTCAATGGCTTCCTCTACGCTCTTCACGGTCACAATGGGCAGGACGGGTCCAAAGATTTCCTCCTCCATCACCTTGGAATCCGGGGAAACGTCCGTCAGGATGGTCGGTGCTGCAGCAAACCGGAGAACAGGAGAACAGTGTGAGCAGGACAGAAGACCTGGTCCATCACAGGACCTCACTGCACTCTCTGTGTGCAACGTAACCCAAGCAAGGCACACACACAGACCCCAAAGGGCCCCCACTACCACCTCCCCTCCCCAGCAGCAGCCACAAGCACCTATGAAGCAGGAGGCCTCATCACTCTCTCCCCCGTGAGCGATCTTCTGCCCTTCCAGCAAGCCCACGACCCTCTTGAAGTGACGCTTGTTGACGATCCTTTCATAATCCGGAGACGACTTCACGTCCTCCCCATAGAATTCCTGACAAAGGGCACAGCAGAAACAAAGTGCTCAACACACCTGCCAACAGCCACAGCTCCAGGAACTCACACCTGCGCTGCAATGGGGACAACTCCCACAGCACAAGGGACTCTCTCCTTACCAGCAGAGTTGCCTTGATGTTCTCCACCACCTGGCTCTGGATGGATGGGTCACAGAGGATGTAGTCTGGGGCGATGCAGGTTTGCCCACAGTTCATGTACTTCCCCCATGTTATTCGCCTGCAGGGGAAAAAAAGGGAGGTGGTTTCTCCACTGTCAGCCCCTTCCACATCCCACAGCCCAGCTGACAGCACCTGAGCTGGGGACACTGGACCACAGATGGCCCCTGCCCCACTGCTGAGGGGGTGCAATGGCCTGACCTGCAGGCGACGGCCAGGTCACAATCCTTGTCGATGTAGCAGGGGCTCTTCCCACCCAGCTCCAGGGTGACGGGTGTCAGGTGCTTGGCAGCTGCTGCCATCACAATTTTGCCCACTGCGGTGTTGCCGGTGTAGAGGATGTGATCAAACCTCTGGGTGAGCAGCTCTGTTGTCTCAGGAACTCCTCCAGTGACCACGGGGTAGAGCTCCTGTGGGGCAAACCAGAGCCTTACAGTTACTTTGATTTAAAGCACGCATATCAAGGCAGCAGCTCTGCACGTGGCAAAATGTAGGATAATTTTTGAGATACTTCAGGATCTGGACAAAAGACAGTGATAACAGAGGCATGCTCTGCTCCTTCCCCTGAAATGAAGTTTCACCTCCCACTTTGTGTCACACAGACTTAATGAAATGGAGGCTGAAGCCGGGGCTGAGTCAGGCTCCTGCACAGTAAGACGTAGGGCACAAAGGACTGTCGGGCTCTCCCACGGGCTGTCTCCTTCCTCTGCTCTTACCTCCCACCTAGGGAATGCACTAACTCTCTGGAGGAAACTGCCTGTGCTGCCAGAGCAACACTATCTCAGTGACAGAGTGCAATGGACGTCAGAACAGTCAGGCAAGTGAAGGAGAAACAACACATTCTGCTACAAGTGTGGATCAGCAGGACACGATAACCCTGGATGTGCTGCCATGGTGCCCAGTTCTCAGGAAGAGCCAGGCACAGCCAGCATTCAACCAAACCTGTGCTTACCTAGGGGCATCCCTGGCACGGCTCCAAAAGAGCAGCTACAGCAGGGGGAAATATGTACACACCTCTGCACACGGTCACGAGTGCCAAAAAAACTACCAGGCTGCAGCAGCATTATGTAATGTGAGCATACCAGGTTACGCAAAGATGGGAAGAATATGTCAACACACCCTTGTACTCTTAAGAGTAATACAATCCTTCCTGTGCCTCCGGCTTAAGCTCCTTTAAAGAGAGCAGGCTACTGATTTGACTTGAACCTGCAGGAGCCCTTTGGAAGCAGGACAGACCAAGACAGTCATGTCAGGCACAGGGTCACACTCACCTGGTCCAGGTACTGGGGGAGGAGATCAGCCACCAGCTGAGCCGTGTTCTCACTCACCTCCGACGGCTTCACCACCACAGCATTGCCTACAGGACAGACACAGCATGGCCTCTGAGCCCTCACCCTCCTCTCCCCCACCACCCACCCACAGCCCCACAAAGGACGGGCCCCACCTGCTGCAATGGCCCCGATCAGAGGATGCATGACCAGGACAAAGGGGTAGTTCCAGGCCCCGATGATCAGCACCACTCCCAGAGGCTCAAAGTTGATGTAGGCCTCGTCCCGCATCGTCATCAGGTTCTTCTTCACAGGCTGAGGGGCTGCCCAGGACGGCAGCTTCTCCATGGTCAGGGCCAGCTCCGCCAGCACGCCCAGGATCTCGTGGCTGTACGCGTTGGGCCCACCCTGCAGTGACAGGGAGCTTGGGGAGGGGACGGCAAAGGCACCCACCTCCCGCACCCACAGTGGGGACAAAAGACAAATTCTGCTGGTTCAAAGTCTCTGACACTGGCAGTGCTGCCCCAAAGGATCCCTGGAGAACACATTCAGTCTGGGGGGTGTGAGACAGAAGCCAAAACTTGACAGCCAGGGCCTGCCTTTGCAGTACTGCCTTAGACTGCCTCATTCTTAGAAATGGTGGCAGCAGACCTTGGCAGGCCACAGTGGGAGCCAGGGCCATGGGGGACAACAGCAAAAGCCACCTGGCACAGCAAAGGCAACCCCTGGCCTTCCCACTTTGTCTTACAAGCTGACTGCTGTCCATGCAGGGCTGATGGGAGAAACTCCCTGACCCAGACCTTGTGCAGATCTGCATGGAGGGCTGCCAGGATCTCCTTCTCCTTCTCCTTCACCATCCGCTCCAGGGCCTTCAGCTGCTGTATCCTGAACTCCAGCGAGCGGCTCCGGCCCGAGTTGAAGGCGGCTCTCGCCTGCCTCACGACCTTCTCAATCCTCTCCATGGCTGCTCAGGGCTGCAGAGACACACAGCAACACCCAGCTCACCGCGGGCCCTCCCTGCCCCACACAGACCGTGACACTCCCCACGAGCCCCGGACACGCACCAACCTCCGCCCCAGCTCCAGTGTGGGGAAAAAGCCGCCGCGTCTCTCTGAAACCTTAAATAATTCCCGAGTTAGAAAAGTTTGACGAGGAGCTCGGGGAGCGAACGTTAGTGGGCGCGCAGGAACGCCACGGGGGAAGAACCGAGGGCTGCTCCAGGCAGGGTCTTTTCCCGCATCCCCGCAACGAGCGATGCCCAGCGAGGGGGCGAAACTCCGGGGGATGTCACCCCTCCGAGGAACCCCCCGGGGACCCCCGAGCGCCAGCGGGGCTGGTGCGACACTCGTGCGACAGCCGGTGGCTGCGAGGCGGCGGCTCCCCCCGCGCTGCCCCCGCGGCCGGTCCGGTGCCCTCCGGCCCCGGGCAGGACCCTCCGCCCCCGCGGCCCCGCCGCCCACCGGGGTCGCCGCTGCCTCACCCGCTTCCTTTTTCCGTTCACATGACGGAACCGGAACGGGCGAGGCCGCGGGGCCCCCGCCGCTCCCCTCCCCATCCCGCACCGCCCCGGGCGGCTCTGCTCTGCCCGGGGGTCCCGGTGTGCGGGGCGGCCCCGGAGCGGGAGAGGCTCTGCCGAGAGAGCAAAGAGCAGAGCGGGGTGAAGGATGTGGTGCCACTGGTACCTTGAGGCTCGCACCGTCGGGGGATGCTCCGTCCGTGCTCCCCGCAGCCGTGGGCGGTGTGGGGGCAGCGCCGTCCGCTCCAGAGGATGCCCCAGTCCGCCGTGGGGTGGAAGCGGATCTGGCACAGCCGGGCCGGTTGTGAAACGCTGCGGGGCGTGGAGCCGGGAGAGCACTGCGGGAGGAGGGCAGAGTCCCCTCCCCTGGGCCTTATCGGAGCAGCTGCGCCCAGGACTGCCCCCTGCCCTCCTTCCAGCCCCTGCCCTCCTTCCAGCTTCCTGAGAGGGAGGAAAGCCGGGCAATGTGGTGTTTTGTGGGAGGCGAAGCAAAGCGGCAGAAACAGCCTACCCGGCCGGGAGAGTCGAATTAACCTTGATACAGCACTTGCGTGGGAACCGGGCCAAAAAATATGCAGAGAATGGAGCTGAGACAAGGCTGGGTGCTTAAAAATAGACCTGCCACAACTTGTTCTAAGAAGTGCACGGGGATTATTTAAAAATTACTTGCAGGTTGTTACACGCTACCTTTAGTGCCAGGCTATTTATTGCCACGCTACCTTTAACCAGGCCATTTATTGCCAATGCTCCTCAGCTGGAGCTTTTCCCCACAAAATCGTTGCCCACCACATCTCTGACACACAGGGCTCCTAGAATGGAGCACCCCTTCCCCTGACAACTTTCATCTCCTTTTCCCACATCAACACAGCTCTCAATGACTGGGAGTGCCCTTTAGCTCAGCGAGTTGTGCTGAACCACAACTCCCCCCTAACACCAGCTGTGGTCAGTTGGCCTCCCTAACACCTCCCAGGCTGTGGCTCAGCGTGAACATTTCACAAGCTGTTGCACAAATCTCAGCAGCAAACACCCAGCTGTGGGGAAGAATGACATGAGCAACTGCCAATACTTGTGTGCAGGAGGCAACACAGAAAAGAAAAATGAGCTGGGCTTGACAGGGTTCTCCCAGGTGATGTATGGAAAGATGGGTTTGCATTGAAGAAAACTGTAGAAGTAGAACATTCTCTGCAGGAGCATTACTTGATGCAAACATGCTCTCCTTGATCCTGTCAGCATCCTTGCAGGGCAGGTCAGAGCTCTGTCCAGGCACCACGATGTCTGGAGGTCCAAGAGAAATCAGATAAGGAATTAATGCTACTGCAACCAGAGTAAAAGTCTGAGCTCTCAGTGTGATTATTACCTGGGGAAATAATGCAATGCACCAGCCCAGGATGTCAGCAGGAGCAGGGAGATGGATATTTACCTACATTTTCCACAGTGGCCATTCTCCAGAGCTTGTAAAATTCTCAGCCTTCAGCCTGAGGGTTTTCATGTCACGACAGCGCTTCTTGTGCTTGGCATCACACATGGGAAGCAAACATCCCAGCTCCCAGTTATCCCAGTGGTCAGCAGGCTGGGGCTGTGCCATACTTCCACAGAAATGAGACAGCATCCTGGGAGACGGTCCCTTTTGGTCCTTGTCAGGGACAACTTTCAGCCAGTTACAGACAGGAAACAAAGCTGAGGGTGTTTTAAGCGTTGCAAAATACTAGTTGAGTCTCCCTGGAGCAGCTGAGATTTCAGGGAAGTGTGGGATCTGGAGTGAGACAGAGGAGTACCCCAGACAGCACCTGTGAGTCACGTGGTCTGCAGTGTGCTCCCCACGCCTGGGAGCTGGCAGTGTTCTCTATTTTTACTCAGTCACTAAGAAACAACAAAGAGAACTATTTATGGGTAAATAATGGAACTCCACAGGAATCAGGAGGTGACCAGTGCTGGGGGGGTTCTAATCCCCAGGGCTGTACTTACAGCAACAAGAGAGGTTTTACTGAGCAGCTGAGCTCGAGACTCCCCTCATTCCTTGAAGCCCTTGCTCCCCTTTCGGAGTCGATTAACTGCAATGAGACAGGATCCTGCCCTGCCTGCCCTGGGGAGCAGCCCTTTGTGCTGGTCCTTGCCCTGCTCCCAAAAATCACCCAGCAGAGCCCTGGGGAAGGAGGACTTTGGTTTGGAAGATAAGCTGTGCAGTATTTGGTTTCAAAAGTCCACCAAAAAACCACAGCTAATCAATAAATATTTGTTTAGCTTGCACACCACGCTCACAGAACTGTAAGTTTTGAGCTAGGCTGACAATCCTCAATTTCTGCTTAAATGTCTGCCTAGCCTCAGTTCCAAGTGTTTTCCAGAAGTCACAGAATCCACCCAGTGGCACAAGATGGGCAGATACAAAGTGCAAACAGCACTCAAGCGTAAAAGCGGGCACAGAAGATGAACAACAGGGAGAGGTTTTAAGGAACCTGCAAGAATAAATAGAGCTCAGTTCATTTATGGCATCACTTGTTTTGAAAGCTGTGGCTGATCTCAGAGTGGCAAGAAGGAGATACTGTGTCGTACAGAGCCGTGGTCTGTGGGCTGCATTGTAGACATAGCTGGGGCCATGGAAAATGCGAAAAGCGACACAAAGAAACAATGGGAATGATTGGCACAAGGACTGCAACAAGACTCAACAGCCCCACTGGCACTCGGTTTGCTTTCAGGCAGAGAGGAGGGGGGAGCCTGCCGTGCACAAAAGCCTATTGAAAAGGTGTTTGTCCAAAGGAGCAATGCCAAGGCTTAGTTCCACCGGGCTCCAGCTGACTTAGAGACCTCAGGAGAGGGGTTACCCGGATAGACTTCACTCCTCTGCAGAAAGGAGGAGCTATGGGAGCACTCTGGAAAAAGCCACAGCCAGGGCTATGGCTCAGGTCGGACAGGGAAGTTCAGGATAAAAGGAGATTTCCTTAAAGACTTAAAAGGTGTCCTGGACAGTCAAAAAAAGATAGTAGCAAGCAAAGCTCAGAGCAGACACAAAAGTCAAAGAATTAGAATTTAAAAAAAAAAAAAAAAAAAAGGAGAGGAAACAGGAAACAAAAAGGAGGTGGGTCACAAGTCAGGTCACAAGCCAGCCTATCTGAATTTCAAAGCTTTGGAAGCAGCAGGATCCAGCTTTCCTTGCTCCTGACGAAAAGTAAGCTTCACTTTTGGGTGCAGCTGAGCACAGCACCACAACAGGGTGAGTCACAAGTTATTGCCTCTGAACTCTGAGATGACACAGCAATACCTGGATGGAGCTGTACAAGCAAGTAGCAAGAACTACGCAGAAGGTAGCAAGTCTCAGGAACAACTCACGCAGCAAAAATGCTTCTTGGAGTAACTTGTAGCATGTTAGTTGCAAGTCAAATTAATTAGATTTCATTCTCTGCATCAGAGGAAGGGCTGAGAGTTCAACTTGCTTATAAAAGAGCAGCAAATGTCAGAGTCAAAACGTGTTTTAGATTCCCGAGTTGACAATATACACTATGGAGAGAGAGGAACAAGTACAGAACATGGAGCTTGAGGAGATGCTGGAGAGCTGAACTAGAAAAGCACATCAAATATCTCCTTTCAAGTTCTATCTTTCAAAGGCTGGGGGAAAAAAAAAAAAGCATTTGGTAAAAACAAGCACCTGCTGTTTAGCGCGGGGAGCCGGAGACAGAGGACAGCTTCAGGATCTTTGTGAAATGAGTTTATGCAGAAAGACAGGCCATGAACATTGGTCTCCTCCTCCTGAAAACAGCCAGCAAGAATGGCCCTTTTCTTCTCCTCCTCCTGTTTGTGCAGCTGGAGTCTTGTTGGCAAGAAGGGAAGGAGAATGAGCTTGAATCCTGAGAGGAAAAAAAAGAAAACCAACAAAAACCCGTGAGTTCCTGGGAAAAGCAGCCTATCTCCTAGTCTTGTGCACTGAGGCTGTTGCTTTGTTCCTAGATTTGGGTTCAGACATGTCATTAGCATTCCCCGCTCACTCCTTCCTCATCCTCTTTATGTGCCAGCCACAGTAATAAATTGGGAAAATTTTGATAGTACAACTAAGAAATACAACAGCCACATTAGCAGCTACCACAGCACCACTCAGCTGGGGAGAGGGTATCAGCTCTAAGGTGAACAAAGCCCATTTTTGGTAAGCTGTGGATAGAAATTGTAACTTCCTGCCAGTTTTTGTCAATTAGCTCTGTATAGGCTGTTCTGGCAGCCCAGACAGCTCCTCTTTGCTAGAGGCAACAAATAAGCACCTTGTTGAAAGAACATACAGCTGTTACCCAGGATCCTACTTAGCATTTTCGTTTTCAAGCCCAAGTTAAGAAAAAAAAAATAATTAAAAAAGAAAGAAGCAGGGTAAATTGTTTTCCTAAAGCCAGGGAAAACAAACTCGGGGACACTCTGTGCCAGAGCTACCCAGAGATAAGGAACTCAAGGATGCTGCCCCATCCTGCCCTGGTGGCAGCTCCAGCTGCTGAGGGGAACATTCAGCAACTGGTTTAACCAGCCAAGTACAGACTGTTCTCCCTGAATTTAACACCGTTGGTTACAGAGACACAGAAACTCAAGTTGTACCATAGAAACACTTCTAGTGTCAGTATTTATTTTTACCTTAATATACATTTATACAGGCCATAATAAAAAGGCTATTACGCAACAGTTCAGTGAGTTATTACCTAGTTCCAAGAATAATGCATGCAATTACAAAGGAGAGGTAGAAACACCGTATTAAAGACCTAAAAATACAAACATTATATAAACAAACACTTTCAAATTAACTGTTGGAATTTCATACAGATAAATAAGGTAAAAAGTACATTACTCTGTCAAAGTAAAGGAAACACATGGTTATCCGAACACTGAAACAATATTTTGATGTGTAAGCCCTGTACAACTTTGTCAAATAGTTCAGACCACTGTGTTTAAGAGGATTAAAATGATTTTGTCCTGGAGAATGGTTTATTCAAGTATTCAAGCAGTTGAGTAACAAAAAAAGTCCCAAAAATAAAGTATAGGAACCATTTCCAGAGAAGCTGATCTGCCTAAATACTTTGCAAATCGCTGACCTGATGATCTCATGGGATGCTTGAAATGATAATGCCTATAAGGCGAAATGAAGCTTCCCACCTCTCCCCCAAAATGCACACAAAATAATCCTGATTTTTCACACACTCTATGTAGAGATTCTACATCAATTTATCAGCATCTCAAATCGCAACATTATTTTCTGGGTATTTTTTTTTGCATGGTTCCTTGCAGAACCTTTCAGTTTACAGTATTTATTGTAATACTGCCCGAGAAACAAACTACAGAGAACTGTCATTACACCCCTAAAGACTGCAGGCATTAATGCACATTTTGCATGCACAACAAAAGATGCAACCAAATCTATATAAAAGCAAACAACCAGCAACTCAACATTGCTATTACTGAGAAAGTCCAGAGCAGTAGTTACTCAAGTATTAGACAAATAGGTATAAAATGGAAAGGTTCACATGAATACAAGTTTTTACAGTTTGTTTGAAAGTCTTCTAGAAGCTACATCTGAAATTCTGAAAAGAATTTTATGTACACTGAAATGAAATTCAGCCAAGTCCATTGTGCCTTCTTTCTCTAAATTTTTTTTTAATATAGTTCTTCAAAAATGAATATACAGTTGCTTTAGTAAATTAGTGCAAAACAAAATATTTTGGAAGAAGATCATCAAATTGTATCCACATCAGCTGAAAACCCCCTGGGGATTCTGCACAGATGGAGAGAATTTCTTCCATCACCACCTTTCCCCTGTGTAAGAGTGCGCTCTTTCCATCCCTTCATATCACAACCTGAGCCATGTTTACAACAGGTGAGCTCCAATACAAGGCAGCTTAGCCCCAAAAGCTTCAAGCAGCACTTGCACATGGTTAGGGTTTCCCAAATTCACTCAGCCACATTTTACTGACAGCTTAAAAACCTCTCGAGGGAATCTTCTGAGGGAAGTGTCTTTTTGTACCTGACGCAGAAGGATCCACTCTCTTAAAAACCTCATGAGGAAAAAAAGACAAACCCTGATCGTTCAAGTTCAAAGCACACGTACAAGGATCAGTTTGAAATGTGAAGAGAGATTCTTTTAAATTCTGTTGCTAGGAAGGAAAAGGAGCTGCTGGATCGGTAAGGCAAGTGTACTTTTGGAATTTCTCCTCTTTGAATATGCTGCTGTTTCTTTGGTAGTCACCACAGAAATGTAAGAATCATCTTCCACATGGGGCAGAACAAGGACAACAATGAAGCTGTAGTGAAAAAAGTGCAGTATCACTGATGTGGTCCCTTATGTTCACACCATCTGGTCCTCAGGATATTCCTACTGCTCGTACACAGCCACTGTGCTGTAGCAGAGTGCGGAAAGCCTTCGCTCGATGCTGGATTTATCTGCAGAGAGAGGGACACAACAGGTGATGACCAGTGCTGTTTTACAATCAACTCCATGTAATTGTCAGTATTCAACATGAACTTACACTTGTGTACATTTTCTATATCTGCAGGGTCTTGCAGTATTTTAGTCAGTCCCTCCAGCAGCAAGGCTGCCTTGTGGTATCGATATGTGATATCTTCAGTTTGCTGAAACATCTCATCCAGAGCCGCCGACTGCACCTGGAATCAGTCAGGAGGTTCAGTCACATGAACTGCATCAGGCAAGTGATGAAATGAAAAATTCGGAATTGATGTCCGTAGGAAAATATTTCTGAGCCTTAATTTAGCTGATGTGTTTTTATAACTGAGACAACAAAATTAAGTAGGAACTACATGGTCTTTACGGTCCTTTCCAACCCAAGACTCTCTGTGATTCCAAGTCTGAGAGGCTATAGCACCTGTGCTGTGTTAACTGAGAATATTCTGCACATAAAAGCTATGAAAGCACTTTTTGATCTTTTGTGGTTCCATGTGTTACAACAACAAATGAATAAATATGCTCGTTCTTATACCTATGTTCTCTTGTAAAGAAGCCAAATTAATCGTGCACAACTACACCGTTATCAGGGTTAAGCACAGTATTTGCCAGAATCTTTTGTGTGACACTGGTGTTAAAAAGAATTCCCTCTCCTCCAAAAAACAGTTAAAGTTTCCTGTACAGTCACTGCACCTGCAGACAGAAATATCAAGTAATGAAAAAGCTTCCACATGTTTGCTACTATTTTTGCTCTGTATGAACAGACTGATGTTCAGATTGACCTGGCAGATTGATTGAAGCTACTCCTATGCTTTAGTGAGCCTTCCTGGGTGAGACTTGAGCACACAGGGCTGTGTGGTTTAGGAGTTTATTTCCTAGTGCTTATATTCCAAATGTGCTGATGTAGGGGAAACATCCCTGTGGAACAGTATCTGCCAGGAACTTTAGCCACAGTTAAGGCAGGGCAGGAAAGAGAACAAAACACTAACAAAAATTACCATAAACAGAATTCTGGAAACATACATTCTGTTTTCTGGTTAGGTGGAAGAGGGATGTGAGAGGATGAAACAATTCCTATAGTTGAGGTAAAATGAGTGACCTACCATTTCCACAGCACAGCTGTAGATGAGTTTCTCTGCAGTTACACTGTTGATTTCATCAATGAACCTTTGCTTGTCCGAAAAGAAACGATTCAACTTTTCAGTCAGCTTCTTGCACATGCCAATACAGAATTTGTATCTCTCGTTGAGGCTTTTCACAACTGGAAGAAAGGTAAGAAGAAATTAAAAAAAACCAAACCAAACCAACAACATAGCCTCAGTTTAGCTTTACTCAGCACTGCCAAAGTAAATTTGTTTAAACTTGTGCTTTTAATGTTTATTTACTCCGCCCCTTCTATGACTTGACTATATATCAAATAACTTCCATTTCAAGTTAATAACTGCCCATTCCCTAACAGTTTCTGGCTGCATCTTTGTTTACTATCAGAATTGTGCAATTGTACATATTTTCAGTTCTCTCCTACAGAAGAAAAACACACAAATGTTGCAACTGAAACTTTTCTGAGTGATGTATCAGCAAAGAAAATTCACAAGCAAAGCAAATCAGATGATGTTGCATCTACCTTGCTTAACAGCAGTGGATGGGTTCAGTTTCCCCGATTTGACCTGTGCTTTGGCAAGATGCAGAGAAGATGCCAGTAACTGGGCAGCTTTCATATACAACACCAGCTGCTCCACTTGTCTAGGGAGAGGGAGGAAAAAAAAATAATAATTATGCATCAAAACACCTTTCTGGAACACATTCGAGCCATAGGCAGACACCACTTTTTAATCACAACCCTCCACAGCACCCAGCAACAGCAGAAAAGGAAGACAGATGTTTAAAATGCAACTCCACCCCTCCCCTCCCTTCCCTTCACAAACACTCTGTCACGGGTTGAGGGGACATCTGCTCATCTAGTAGCTGCAGCAGCAAATACAAACTGCTTTACTGCAGACATTTTAAAAAGCAACACTTCTTTGTGGGGACTCACTGCCTGAGGTCAGCATCTCACCACAAGTGACTGGGTGTACTTTTCTCACAGTGTCATTTCCTATGCCCCTGGAATTCTCAGTTGTGAAAAGCAAACACTTTGCAAGGTTTTTTTGGTGGGTTTTATTTTATTTTTTTTCAGGAAGAAGGCAGGAAGTGGAACTGCCCTTTCTCACCACTCCAAATTTCTCGTATTTCTCCTTGCTTTTGATTTTGTGTTAAGGCTGTTGTTCAACTGAAAAAACAGTGAAATTTGGACACTCCTTCCCCCTTCCCAACCTCCACCTCAGTCCTACTGCTTCAGTGAACAGGAAGGGATGAGGGCTCAGATCTGACAGAAGCTGGTGCACAAGTTTCTACGCTTAGAAAGGCACTGCTGCACCTCAAACCTGAACTCCTCACCACTTTCCCCAGCCTATGTGGCAGACCAGAAAACACTGATCATTTATTTGCCTGCTAGCAAACATCTCCCTGTCATTTGCTGTTTTCTGATCTGTCTTCAGCTGTTAAAAAATCCGTTCCTATAAAGATTCTAAACAGCAAATCAAGCACTCCCAACAAAAAGGGCACGGTTTCAACACACATTTGATGTGTTCAATCTTGGCTAATTCTCCTGATCCTGTCTGACCACATACTCACCCCCACTCTTTGCTGAGCTGGCTGATCTGATCAACAACGATGCTCTCTTGGATTTGGTACAGCGACACAGCAGAAGTGCACAGGTCTGGGTTTCCTCCCCGCACTGCCGTCAGATCCAGAACACATTCTGTAAATGTCAGCATCATGTTTAGATGACGCAGTGTGTCTGTGTGTTCTCTCTGCCAGAGGGGGAGATGACAACAGTTTAACCATTGTAAGCCACCAGGCACGGTTAAAACTCCTGCTAATCATTTGAGGATTTATTGCTATGTTCTGTGCAGAAATCACATCGTGGTAGAGGCAGCACTGAGGACTGCAGGACCAAATGGGTCCAATCAGCCCAACAGATTCTCTCTCTGTTAATGAATTCAAGATACTGTAGCTTATACTTAAGAGTCTTTCAAAAAAGCCAAAGGAACTGGTACATGGAGTTCTATGTTTGTTGAAACCTGAAGAACTAAAGGAACCAAAGTGGACATCTCAGCAACACAAAAGTATGCTTGGCACTTGTATGAGGAGCCAGGAGTAACATTTGTCTTTTATTATATAATGGACTTGATAACTACAAAAGAATCAAGCTAGAGCTTCATACTTAATCTCCTTCACTCTAATTTACAATTAGTTCTAAAATTATATTGTGTAAAAAGGTGGCTGTTGCCAAAGTTTACAGTTTAGACTAAACAATTCCAACTGGAGCTAACAACTCATTCCTGCTTGGTGAGTAAAGCTGATGCTACATGTGTAGTCTCTGCTCAAAAAAAAGTTAGCCTTCAAAACTAACCAAACATATCTCAGCAATATTTATAAGACTTTCATTAATAATGTAGGTCTAAATACATTTTAAACTCCATCTGTGGGAAGAATACAACATACTGCCTATATGTTATAACATATAGATTAGATCATACAGAGACCCAAACACCTTCCAGCAAGATGTGAATCAGAAAACAGAACAGCAATCTGTCTTGAGAAATGTACAGCCCAAGGATAGTGTTCTGGTGACAGACCACCCCAATTTGTGTTTTTAAAGTGTCACTCCCCCACACATTTTAAGAAATGTAGGACATTCTTCCCACAAGTAGGATTTAACGTCATCCCCTGACTGTGAAGAATCATTTAAATGCTCAGAGGGGCGTTGCTACTGTCAGCACCCACGTCCAGAGAGCTGGCATTAAACAGAGGCTCTGGTGGACAAAAGCAGCCATGTTCCTCTGGTTACCTGCTCAAACATATGAAACACCAGGAACAACTACCACAGAGAAACTGGCCACAATTGATACAGGAATATTTTCAAGATCTTAAAACGGGAACAGGCGAGACAGCGAAGCGGAAACTACGGAGCGCACTGAGCAGTCCTGGTTTTGCCACACCTCTGTCTTAGCAACATTATACGTTATAAAACATTAAATTATTTTTATCTATACCTCCATTAAGGTTTCCTCAGGCAACTCTGGAGCTTCAAAAGTGATAAAGCCCTCTAGGCTGGGAGGCGAAGTACCATAAGGCATGTACTTCAGACTCGGAGCCGCCTCGGCCCCCGGAGGAGAAGAGCCCATATAAATACCAGGAGGAGAGCCCATATATACACGGCCACTAGTGGAGCAGAGGGACCCTCCAGAGCTGTTTGATCCAACTACAAGAAAAACAACACACAGATTCAGTCTAAAAGGCTGTCCCACAGGATGACAGCAAGTGACAGATCAGGAGTCATCCCAGATTCCCCTTGGGAGGCTCTCCTCGTTGCTCCTTGCATTGCTCTGTAGAGAATGCAAAGGCTACCCCATAAGCAACTGTGACAACTCGTAACACAGATTCTGGGATAGGGCTGACAAGGGTTACAAGGCAGAGAGCCCAACAGTGCAGCCCAAAGGTTGTGCTGTAGGTCACAACAGCACATTGCTGCAGAGTTCTGCTCACTCTGAGCACATGAAGGCCTTAACCTTGAGATCTTTCATATTTGGCAGCACCCCTGACACATGCCAAAATGCAGTCAGCTCCCACCCTTTGTGTGCTGTCTCGGGGACAATGCACAGAAGCAGCCAAAACTCAGAATTCTAATTTTTCCTCTCCACCTTTGTCACAGAGTTTATACTCCCTGTGGTGGAGTAAAGCTGTGGACACAGGAGGTTACACACTGCTGTACTGTAAATCTGTGCACCTGACCCTCTGTAGGAGGGGAAAGGCAGAAACCATCTGATATTAATCTCCACTTTACAGAGCACTTTTACTGTATGGCCTGGAGGACCCGTGCAAGGCAGCAATCAGTTCACCAGCCCAAGAAGTGGACAAGCCTAAATGCTGTGTCTGAGAACAGTCCACAGCTGTCAGGGAAAGCCTTACCTGAGGTGGTTCTTGTTCTGAGGACCATATGGGTGCAGGTAGGAGGGGTGGCACTGCTGGGAGGGGACCCCACAGTAAACATGACAGCCCGAGAACTTGCCCCGCTTCCCATGGATGGAGTGGCCATTGCAATTCCATAGGCTCCTGCTGGAGCTGGAAGAGAAGATTTCAGCAAGTTAGCCCCTATTACATGTAATCACACCAATAAGTAATTATATGCAGCAAATTGGAGCACTGCAACACAACATGGTTTGATGTAGATCCAAGACCTGGACTAGTTAAAATTTCTGACAGGAAATAAAACAAGCTGAGTGGATATTCTTGGTGATACACAAGAATAGTCAAGTTTACAGTTTAAAAAAAAAGATGCAGAATTACATAAACTGGCTTTCCTATGAAATCAGAGTGGAATTAAGAAATGAAACAACCACAAATATTGAAACAAAAATAAAAGTAAATCAGAAAAACACAAACCTCTCCAGCCACTACAGGCAATCGAGATATTTCTGTGTTTAGCACAGAAATAGATATTTTCCTGTCTCAGTTATTTTTAAAGCTGTGCTAAAAAAATGGAACAAGTCCCCTAAAGATTAAAAAAGCCTTCTGTGCTGAGGCTAAAAATTGTCAGAACCAGTCACTGAAGTTGGAAGCAGAACTGTATCTAGTTGGCACTCCATAAAAAGCCGAGCACATAAGACAGCTTGGATATATCCCTCTGATCCTCACCTGTATCCATTGGCCGCTCTGTATTCAGGCTGTCTGTACTGCCCTGGTATAGCTGGCCCCCAAGGGTAGTCTTTACCTGTTGATCTGACAGCTTCCCAGTACTAACAGACCTGGATAGGAAAAAATAAAAATTCCCAAAAAGTCATTCAGTAAGATCATCCAACTTGCAACTAAGGATGACTTTCAGATTCTTAGTACTGTAGAGAATTTTTCAACAGAAGTAGAGCAAGTATTGAACTCTTGCTGTTTATCATGGATCTACTAAAATAGAGCTAACCACAAAAACAAAGAGACCTTTTTCTCTTAAAAACTTACGTTGCAAATTTTGTCGTAGATATTTTCAAGCAAAAAACTGAACAGGCTTTATGCAGAGGCAATGAAATTCCAGATTCACACGATCAAAACAAAAGGGAAGCAGACAGCAACACAAAGTGCTGCAGGAAGTCCCTGCTATATTTATAACCCAGTACAAAATGTTTCTGTAGCACACAGCAAACCTCAGCATCCCCTCACAGCTCACTGTCTGCACCTCGTCCCCTCCGAGTCGCCGCGTGCAGTGCACGTTCTTCTGCCCAGCTACCCCCCCAGCGTGCCAGGTTACAAACACTGTGGTGCCCACCTGCCGAAGGTAGTTTTGCTGTGCTGTTCTCCTGCCTGTTTGTCAGCTCCCTGGGTCGAGTGGAAGTGTGTGAAATCTCTTGGGTCAGCGATATCTTTAGGCTGCAGCGGGGTTTCGGCCAAGCCCTGGCGATTCGCCAGGGCCAGCAAGTTCGAGGACGCTTGAGTTTTAGGTATTTTGAAAGGAGCTGTTGCCTTAAAGAATCAAGAGCAAGAACACCAAACATCAAGAACAAAAAACTCCGAAGTTGGAACCCCAAAATATTCTCAGGAATGGTTTAAGGCAGTGTGTTACCACTTCACACTTGACTGACAACAGTAAACTTAACAAACCTTGGTGGGAGAGCCGATGATCGTTGGCAGTGGGGTTTTGAACAGCCAGTCTGAGCTCCTGGGTGAGGATCCCATGTGTTTGGTAGGTGATGTTCCCAGGCTACCTGGCCTGCTTGGTTGTGGAGAATGGCTGTATCCATACCCAGCATAGGATGGGCACACTGGGTCCGAGTGCTGCTTTCTGAGCTTCTGCTTGTTTTGGTAAATATCTGTGAGAGTAGGAGCACTCTGCAACCTCGCTCCCATCAGAAGTGACTGTGGAGATTGAGAAGGTGGTATTGGAGAACCTGTGGGGATGAGAAACAAAGTAAAATTCTGCTTACAGTGCTTGGAAAATGTACTGATAAAGCCCAAAATTCCAGAGAACAACATTAAACTGAAAGGAGTTGCAGTTGGGACTGCAAATATTGAGATGTGTTTGATCATTAGCTCACTAGATGGCAAGGAGACTGGATTTAGCCCATGGATTATTTAGACTAAGGCTACAGTACACTGATGAGAAGTTTAAGCTGCCAAATAGGCAAGATTTCAGGGTGACAGCTGTACTGGCAGCTGCAATACATCTGGCAACCTGCATCAAGACAAATAACGTGGTTGGATTCAGCAGGAATGGCATAACCAACACTGAAATTCCAAGTGCAGCAGCCAAGGCTCTTGGTTGAATAGATGTTCTCAAGCCCTGGAATGATATTCTTGCAAACAAGTGCATGAATACAACATTGCATGTTAATGACTTGTTTTGTGTGCAACGACTTCATTTGCAGACACAAAGGCAGTTCATGTTCCTGCAGGAAAACTGGGTACTTAAGAGAACCAAAATATCCAGATGGAACAGTTTGGGATCACTGCTTTGGACAGTCATTTGCTTTTTAGTCTGTCAGACTTTTTCAGAAGCTTGCAAAGGAAGCCCACACTTAGGTAGGAGTGCGAAGTTTCTCCTACAGCAAATGGAAATGGAAGAGCTGCAAGTTGTCATTTAATCAGAGGGCTTTGGGGAAATATCTCTTATAAACATCTCACCTACTCAAAGGTGCCCTTCCTCTTTCAAAATAAGGAACCTGAAATGTGATGAAACAGTCTGTTCCTTGTATATGTTTTTATGTCTGATGATAAGGAATTGGGCAGGGTTACAAATAGTACATCATACTTCAGCTTTATTGCCACAGCTTCCAAGAGAAAATGCCTGTCTGTGACCTCAAAGAACTGACAATTTCACTCATGCTTTAAAAAAAAAAAAAAAGAAAGAAAGAAACAGGGCAAAACTGAAAATGAATCATAAAACTAGAGAGGGTTTTTAAAAGCTGGCCATGACAATCTTCTGAGATAAGCTCCATTTCATAAATGTATGGTCCAAAAAACCATCACAAACTTCTTGCAGTTTGCTCAGTGAAGTGCCCACCTTTTTGAACCTTCTCAAGCCTATGCTTTTGCTAGTTAGGTTTTGAATATGAGCTACTTTGTCTTGATTTCATTCCACCCCATTAAGCAGAATGTTTTAGAACAGCCTGTCTGCCTGCAGCTCTAGCAGAGGGATTGAGTCTAGTTCTCATTAACTTTCCAGCCAAGAATTTGCTTGTCTGAAATCCCTCTGCTCATCTGTCTCACAACACTGACAGCCCTCACCTGTCGTTTCAGAATCAGTCTTAAACCTCACTGGTTACTGTTCTAGTGCTGTTGCCACCCCAGGGAAAGCTTCTGAATCAGAAGTGTGTCCTCTGCTGCCACTGGCAGCAAGAACAGCTCAATTAGTACAGAAGCTACACTACAACAGAATCTTCAGTCCTTAGAAAAGTCCCAGCACAGATGACCTCACCTCACCCAAAGCAGAAGACTGCTTCCCATACCCACTTAAGTGCTGAGAAACAGGCTCGCTGCCATTTGTGGTATTTTACAAATAGAAATACCATGGCAGTCATTTGAAACGAAGAAACGAAGTCAAGTAGGAAAAGAATGCAGAAAACATGTGAAGAAATGAAACATTAAAAACCCTTGCAGCCACAGAGGCAGTGCTGTGGTATGTTACAAGTACAAGTCAGTTTGATACTGGCAAAAGGCACTAGACCAAGAGCCCTACAAAATTCTATCCAAAGAAAGTTGCAACAAGAAAGCCATACACAGGGCTTTGTATACACACACCCTTTTCACTTTTTAAGAAAAGATACTATTTCAAATCTAAGGATCCACTCATTCCTTTTGTTGAGCCTGCCAATGGCATAGCAATTATGGAGGCACATCATAGAACTTATTCCAACTTACTCCAAGAAATGAAGGCTCCATCATCTCCAGATGATTTTGGAAAGTGTTTAAATAGGGGAAAGACCATTTCAACATCACATCTTAGAAAGTCAAAGAAGAAAATGCACCCAAAATGTGCACAGAGCAAAAGAATATGTTGCTGAATTGCATATTCTTTTGCCCAATCCTTCTGGCATTACAGTGCAATTCCATCTTTAACAATCTCAGAACATCTCCAAGTCCTATTTCTTCCTGATCTTTTTTTTTCCTGCTGGCATGCCATCATAATTTATGACTTGCAAAGCTCAGTGACTGCTTAGCAACACTAACACCAGATCCCAGCTGACTTGCTAAAGGAATGATGAAAACGTGCTGCACGCTCTACACTGGCAGTTCTTCCTCCCTTTTCTGAGAACTGGCATGACAGAGCTGGTCTATCAAGACCAGATTCTGAGAAGCACTTTACTACCATTCATTATAAACCATCCCTGTTTAAACACAGGCTTCATCAGAGTTGCTTTCTCATTCTGAGAAAAAGAAACTTCAGTCGCTCTCTTACTGAGTAGGGAATTAGTTGTGGGGAAAGGTGTCACACAGTCCACAACTGGGGCACCACTAACTCAATGTCTCCTATTAACCTTACTAATGTGTGTTGGCTGTCCTTCCTCTTCACGAGACACTCTAGCAGCTCTCTCAAAATAGTACTGGTTGCATTTTCCAGTCACCCACCTGAGAAGTTTCTACTCCTTGATTCATGTCCTTGAAGTTGTCCACAACAACAGTGTCCAAGCTGCTCAGGTATGGTTCCAACTATGCAAACAAAACCAAAATGTGAATTTACACTTTATACTTCACCTGCATGTGAAGGTAAAGCAAGTGAAAACCTAGTTAGTTTACTACTGTAATTTAACAGAAATTATTTCTGCACACATGACCTAGTTGGGCAGATTGTGGTTGAAGGTCATCTCAAGCAACATGGAGCATTCTGAATTGCTGTTCCAGATAAAGCTTTACTAATTGCTAAGAATTTATGGGCTTACCTAGTGGTGAAGGAGAATATGGCCTGGAAGATCCTGTGGATAACCTGCGCCCAACCCCCTGGGCAGTGTCAGCTGGCACTGGGGAGCACGAGCCCATCTTCATGAACCCCATTGGGCTGGTGTTGGAGCGTCTCACAACTCCAGCTCTGCAAGGTGAAAAGAATGGTCACACACACTGTGGTAACTGGGTCCTTGAGACAAGCTTCAGAATCCCCTGAGGAGAATGATCAGTTAAAGAAAATACTGATATTTAGAAGAGGAAGCTTAGATGCTGAAGCTTATTAACCTAATAACTTAAGCTAAGCTTCCTGTAATGAAAATAATCGAGTTTTAATTCCTTTTGTTCAGAAAGACTTTTTAACTTTCAGTGCCATAATAATCTGTTAACTAGAGAACATTAAAACAGTACACTCTAAACTTGATCATCAAATTTTTAATTTCACAATCAAGTGAAACGTATTGCTGCAAATGCCAATTTTTAAATCAGCAAAGATTCTGACAAAGTTTTCATATTGGGTCTGGGGTAGAGGTCAGAGAACTGTACATGGAACAAACTGAAAATAGATTTTTTAAGGGGAAGGCCTTTCCCTGAGAGTAGCAACTATCACAAAATCGGAGATCCTGAATAAAAATGCAAGAAACTCTGGGGTTTGTTTTTGTAAAGATCTCCAGAGTTCTGAGCAGCCTGTTTATGAGACTTTGACCTTCACCATCCCGACCCTGTAGACCACAAGGCAGAGAATAAGCCTGGCTCACTAGAGCTTTGTAACAAAACAAGCTGGCTAACTGGCATGCCAAAAAATGTTTCCTTGATATTCTACAGAACAAAGCATTCATCTCATCATTACATGTGTGAAAACAAGACATAACTTATTGCTGACATTCTAATTTATGATGTAATGCCATGCAATGCACAAAGAGAAATAAAAAGGCAAGACTTCATCTTTTTACCTTCTTGTTTTGTATTTGAGCGAAAGAACAAGCTCATTTTGTTTTCATGGCATATTTCGAGTACCCATCCAACAATCTTGAGATTGTGAAGGACTATTATTTGTTATCACTGAAACGTCTCTTTAGTGTGTTTTTGTGCAGAAAAAAAAAAATTACATCAGCAAGAAGGCACGGACATCTGCCAGGGCGGAGACACAAACCAGAACCAAGAGGAAGGAGTTAAAAAGCCCGGACTGACCTCGGTGATCCGTGGGGGTTGGACACGGGGCTGGCAGTAGAGGAGAGGTTCTGCTCTATGCGCTGGTAATTCCGGAGCTGGGTGGGAACCGGGATAGGCGCCGTCTCGCTGCGGGGGGACACCGAAGGCTGACAGTGCCTGAAGTTGGAAGGTTGGGGACAGGAGATGAATACAGGTCTCTCTCAGACAGGTCTCTCTCAGAATCGTACCACTGTAGAAGTCTCAAGAAAATCTAGGAAACAGGCAGACAAACTCCTTCTGCGCTCCCTGGGTGCGCTGTGATCTCGGCTTGTCCTAAATACTGTGCTGCAGTACCGTGCGGAGGAAGATCAGGAACTGTTCACTGCCACCTGCCTCTCCCACACTGGCTGGGATCAGCCGGAGCTGGGAGTGCAGTACGGGCTGGAACCCTCCGTCACGCACCACAGCGATCCCCAGATCCCTCTGACTTCCTGCCAGCTCCACTCTGTGTTTACCACACTTCAAAATAGCGTTCTAGGAAAACCCACTGCGCCAGGAACAGGAAGTTCAGCAGCAGGGCTGGAATGTGGACAAAAGCCACTAAAGCACAGTGAGAGATATCCCCAGAGACACCGTGAACTTGCGAAAGGAAAACACGTTATGTAACCGAGCCCTGACAAAAGGGCCAAAACCACACACCTGAACATTAATCCACTGACTCCAAGTGCAGATCAGCACAACCCAAGTTCAGCTGCAGTGTCAGTCACCTCAGTGTGCTGCCTGATAAGGGGCTCAAACCACTGCATGTAATCAGTTACCAACAGTTTTAAAGGAAGACAGAATTCAACGGAAAGAATTTCAGACAAATAGGCTCTTTCAAAGATAATCAGTTTAGTATCTGGTCCTTTATTGACCGTGTCTTCAAAGAAAAAGTACATATTCTTCAAAGAAATGTGAAAAAATTCTAGAAGCCAAGCAGTTACAGCACTCACCACACGGCTACAGCTGAACAGAAATCTGGGTTTCTGACTCTATTTGTCCTATTCTTTTTGCTACCTCTAAGAATGAAATATTACTTCCTAATATGCACAGAACTTCCTTAGCAAAAGAAAGGTTGTCCTTCTATTGCCACCCAGTTTCTGGATACCACAGAGCAATTTGGAAGTGGGCTGTGGGCACACAGTCAGCAGAAAGCCTGAAAGCTTCCAGGCAAGGAGAAGGTCACACAAGTGGAAACCACATGAAGGCTGTGGGCAACCTGCCATGACTAACACAGCACACTGAGGGTGCACAGGGAGGCTCCCAAGGCTGGACCCCCAGGAGAGGGGAACCAGATGTCAATTAAAGTGTGGCGGTGACACTGAGGAGACCACGAAGGCACTTCAACTTTTAAAGACCTCAGCATGGAAAATGCCTTCCCCTGCTCTCCCACAGCCCTGCAGGTATGTCCAAGCAAGCTCCTGAGCCGTGAGCTGACTGGAGGCAGCAGTGCTGGGAGGCACAGCCCCATCAGGGCTCTCCAGCTCAGGCCCAAAGCTCAGCTCTGGTCAGGCATCCTCCAGTCTGATGTGGTTTGTTACCAGTTAGAGAAAATGCAATACAGATGTGTGCAGAGCTGCATGCAAATCTTGTTTCTCTGAGATCCAGAGAATAAAATTAGCAATAAACCACAGGAGGGTGAACCACCTCGACCTACTCTGCCCATTCTGGCTGGAGACTGAGAAGTGCAACAGCTTCTTCTGTGTGACATAAAGCAGCATAACTACGAGTACAATTCACTCAGTTTGATCAGCTAACCAGAAAAATTCACTGTTTCACAGGTCATAACCTTTTGTAAAAAAAAAAAAAAGAAAAAAATCCCCAAGCCACAAAAACAATGAAAGAACCCTCCTCAGGAAATAAAAAAACCAAAACCCCAAACTAAACTCTGCTTTCTTCAGACCATGCCCCAAGCAGCCCTGAATTCAGTTACTGAATTTACTCAACCAATAATTAAATCAAACTATTATAGTACAAACACAGTGTGAACAGTAGGCACCTGTTTCCAATCACGTGACCATTTAGCTCTTAACTTACTAATGTACAGATAACATAACTGGCATATTTTCATAAAACCTGTAACTCTCCAAACTCTGCCTGACACAATGTAAAATAGGAAATTACAGTGTACTTACAACACACTGTACATGGCAAATGGATCTTTACAAACCCCTATTATCTGCCCTTAAACATGAACAGCAAGACTAAAAGCTGTACTGGCAGCCCCGTGTCAGCAGATTTCACAAACTGCACAAAGATCAGCACAAAGTAGCAAACTTTTCTTGTGACAAGCATTTCTAAACAAATAATGCTGACTTGCAGCCCTCTAGTATTGGCATAAGCCAAAAATACACCCAACATAATCGCTTTATTCCCCAGTTAGCCACTCATCCTGCCTCTGTTTGTACTGAAAACATTATGAAATTCATCACTTGATCAAATGACACATCTAACCCTTCTGTTTAGATATTACATGAGTAGTTCAACACCATGATTAAGCTTTACATTTTCCAATATAACACAGGAAAGAGTCCAGGCACCACTGATGAAAATAAGTTCTATGTCAAGCAAGCAGAAACTTAAGCCCACAGTCATGTGGAAGAAAGGGGACTAATTACCAGTCCTGCTGATGGAAAACCTGCAGTGTATGTTTAGCTCTTTCATGTGACTTCTTTGGTATCTTGTGAGACACAAATATGAAGTTCACAGTAATCACTTCACAAAAGCCACACCCAGTGACCAGAGACAAGCCAAGCCAGCCACGAGACACAAATCCACAGCAATCTGGGCTTTCGAAGTTCCTCTTCTCTTACAACTACTTCTTAAAATACATCTGCATTCAACATTTGGACTCACTAAACAAAGACTGTGCTGTGCTTCATACCAGAAGACAAGTCAGTTATGTCTCTCAAGTTTCTGCTTTTAAACAGCTCAAAATTTAAACAAACTCTCTTTCCTTAAGGAAATCTTTTGGGGATGCACCAGAGATTGCATGAAATGTAGAGAGCCTGCCAAAAAAGAGGTCTGGCTTTACTTCAGTCCAGTTTCCAAGTAGACATCCACAATTAAAAGAAAACAAACAACCCAAAACATTTAGTAGCAGAAAAACCTCCTTAAAGAGGGGAAGTCCAAAGGCTACATCACACACCTGTTGGCTGTACCAGAAGCAGTACTTCGAGAAGAGGCTGAGGATGGTTTCTGTACAGTTCCTGAGCTTCCAGAAATAGTTAATGGTGACTGCCTGCGAAAACGAAAACCACTGTCAAAAGACAGGTCCTCACATCAGAGAAACTCTTTACCTGGAAGCAAAACTTCCTGAATTCAAGCTGTTTAGATATTCACATTAAATTCACCTCAACTTTATCTTAAAGTCCACACAGCTATGAAACCCCGTCACTGCCAAAACCCCAGAAACCCCTTCTGCAGCTGCAGCACCAACTTTAGAGCATGAGACTTCTTCTGGAGAAAGCCCAGCACACCTACCCTCCACACATCAAGAACTCGCTGGAAGCTCGCCTGCCAGCTGCTCCCAACGGCATGTCATCTGCAGCAACAGAACACAGGGAAAACCCACGTCAGCAAGCAGAATCTCACCAAAAAATAAACCTCCAGTATCACTGTTGTAGGGAAAAAAAAACCAAACGTTTCTGTGAACGTACGAAAGTTTTCCACAAACTGTTTTTTGGTGGGAAAATACCTCAAATGTGACCACCAACAGAAACGTAACTGGGGAAGGGAGTTATTTAACAAGTTATTTGGTTGTTTGTTTGTGGGGTTTTGCTATGCTAATTACAATAATTTTGAAATAAAATCCATTGTTTAAGACTACAAGACATCAGCATTGGGATGTTTATAAAAATAGCCCTTCAGGCACTAGTTTTAGTCAAATATTTAACACAAGTTGGTGGCACTGTACAGAAATCAGCTGACTTTGTGCAGCTCAGGTTGGGAGGATGACGTAAAATGGGAATGTGCTACATCCAAGCCTGTCTCCTGTATAAGCTCAGCCTGATGCCCCACCTTGTATGTTTATGTTTTTACCTGCACTTGGTTATTATCTAAAGCTGTACAGCATGAGCTGTTCAGTTAGTCTGGAGGAAACAAAGTGCCTGCCTCCACTAAGAGAACCCTTGGGCCTCTTATCAGCAGTTGTTTACAACTGACTCTCTTCTCCTACTGCCAAATCCCAATATTTTCCATGACTTTGAATCACCTCGGTATCTTTGGCATATCTGGCTGTTCAATTGAAGGTGAAAATGTCCCAGATGGACATGCAGTACCAAATAGTTTCCCTCCAAAGAGCAATCAAACTAAAGAAATTAATTTCATTGTGAATTTAGACACATTAAGAGAAGAGAGAGCCAAAAAGTAACAGGACATAAAGTTTTGTTATGAGTGGAGATTGGTTTAAAATGTAAAAACAAGGAAGGTTCTTACATGAGTGGTCTGAAGAGATATTGTGTGGGACAAGGACAAAGTCATCTGTGTCACAAGAGGAGTTCTTGCTACTGGTACTGGCAGAGTCTTTAGAGACTTGCAGATAGTTAGGAGGACCCAATGGAGGGGAAGACAAATTTTCTTCTTGAATGTGCTGCATGTCTGGCAGAGACTGGAAGGGGTTGGTGAGAAAAAGAAAGTAAGAAAACCACTGTAAATGCAGTGATTCAGAAAGTAGAAATGCTTTTTAACTATGAAGCTTCCAAAGAATCAACACTAGTTTTGTCAAAAAAAACCCACAAAAACAACAAAACCAACCAATCAACCAAAAAAAACCCCCAAATCAGCCTAGATTTAAGTTTTTAGAAATATCAAATTTATTTCAATATTCCAATATTTCAATTTGGAAATTTCAAATACTGGATAACCCTGCAGTGTCAATTTAGACAGTCCTATATTGATCAGGCTGTGAGTTTAAACAACTGTGATTTATTCAATCATTCCTGATGATATAGATGTACCTCTTCCAAACACCACATCAAACTGAAGGCACTGGCTTGTAATAAGGGGCCTTAGCCAAAAAGGGCAATTCAAAATTTATCTGTAACAATCATTACATTGCAAAGTATATTAGCATATCTATAGATTTGCTACTCTAGCATTTGATATGTATTTTTGCTTTAACAATAAAGAAAAACAGCAAAAAAACCCCACAGAGTGCAACACAAGAAGCAAGAGAGAACCAAAACATTGATGGCATTCTAGCAAAAGACAGGGGTATTCCTTGCTCTTTGCTCTTAAAATAAGACAGTTTTACACTGCTCAAGAATTAAAAGATCTAAAAAACTCAGGAACTTTTGTTTAAAACATCACAGAAAGTATTTTCTAGAGATTGTTCTGTACCACAGAGAACTTACTGGGGGAGAAGCAAAGCGGCAGGAAGGGGAGCTACCACAGGAACTGCCAGAGACTGAGCCTGGGTATGTGGGCACTGGTACAGGACAAGCTGGAGGAGGGAAAAACCCAGAGGGGGGAAAAAAAAAAGATGGGATTAAGATTTTGAAAGGCTGAATTTCAAACAAATTTCCTCACTGCTTCTCATTCATAAACCTTACACAAGTTATAAGCACAGCACATCCTCAGTCACACGAGGGTATTTAAGTTCAGTTGAAACGTCGAAGGAACTTGTAAATAAGTATCACATTTCCAGCTGGCACAATACAAGAAAGGATTCAACACTCAGGCTACAATAGAGCACAACAACAGGCAGACTGAGGAAAATGTCTCATAAACACTTAGTGTGATATTTGGCAGATCCTTCTCCCTTCCAGCCCCCAACATTCATCATTTACACAAATAAGTGGAAAACCAAAACTTACATTTTTTGACTGTTGAAACATGATCCAGGAAAGGGTGGTTGAAAAACGCTTCTGTAGAACAAGAAACAACCACCATTGTGAGTAAATGTACAACTGACAGGATTTACAGACTATATTGCAGAGGGTGATAAATGGTTGCCTTCCCAGAATCAACCTTTCAGAGCCAGAGGGCGAAGAGCTTATAAAAGATTAAAGCCTTCTATGTTATGTGCTGCTATAGTATTTGGAAAGGAAACAAAAATCAATTGAGTAACTTCAAACATCAGTCAGCAAGGCAAATCAGACTTAAGTGCAGTCATCAGATATCCCCCAGTAATTCAGAATCATGTACACAAGAAGCCTTCCTACACTCCCCAGGAAATTATGTCCTGTGTGGTACTAACTCAGTTGCAGTCTGCTCTTCAGAACAGTGAGCATCTTTCACATCAGACACTGAAAGTATCTTCACTTCTGCCTTTCCCAAAGATTGACATTTATTTTTGAACCCATTAATGCTACACCTCAGGTGGCCAAAAATCACAGCAGAGCAGCAGCCACTCCCCTTCCCACTCCCCAACAGCAGAACACGACCTGTGCAGCCGTTTCATGGCATAAAGCAGATTTAAACCCCATTTCTTTAACAAGTTCTTCAATTAACTTGCTGCTGTTACAATAGAAACATTTTGCTTTATTTTTGTAAGTGGATATGCTGAGGTACTTCTAACTGAGCATAACCAGTTGGCTACCAGGTTATATGGAAAGTTTTGTTCTACAAGAAGCAGCGTTCAGCCAGCTCAGGGAAATTGAGGGTTGGTGAAATCCAGCTGCTGAGCTTTGTGAACTTTAATGCTCTAACACCCGAGGAAAAACAATGCTGTTCCTCAGGAGTGAGCAAATAACAAGGAGAAAAAAAAAACAAAACAAAACAGAGAAAGAATCTGAGGCCTGAAGTATCTCCCCTGCCTTCAGCAACACTTTCCCCCCTGGCCTGATAAGGGAGGGAGTTCAGCTGCAATGCCAGGACAATGTAATTATTAACTTTTAACACGAGGATCAGGTGTTCCCGAGCTTTTGTACAACACCTGCTGTTCTACTTTATATTGCTGGAAGATCAACAAGATTTCCAAAGCTATTTTTACTTTAACAACAGGCAACTGGGCTCAGTTACACACTCTCCCTTTCACTCCCTTTGCTAAGCACATTCCAGAGCAGCCCCTTTGAGGCCCTTGAAGTGGCTCAGCCAAGGAAAACATGACTTTCATCACTGCCATTCTGCTTTCTATTTTTCTTTCTAAGCACAAATGCTTTCTCCCACTACCCCAAATGATACAGTGAATTTCCCATGTTTGAAGAAACTGTAGGGATCAGCACACCCAGAGTGCAAAGTGGAATCAATTACTCACAGCCCATGTTTGTGATGTATTATTTCTTCTACACATACAGATTTATACACTGACCTCTGAATACTGTCACCACGATTTGTGACATTTTACCCAATTACCGTGAGTTTTTTCTGGATCTGAACTAAAAGTTTAAAATTAACATTTCCTGGCAGCTATGATAAAACTGCAATAACAAATAGTGCTATTAAATTTAAATAACCATCACGAATATCATGACATATAGATGCAACTAAGAAGAAGTAGTCAAAATTTAACTTTTCAACAGAGGTCTTTTAAAAAACCTGCCTGAGTTTGCATTAAAAAAACAACAAAAAGAAGGAAAAAGCATTACTGCTTGTGCAGTAATAGGCAACCAAAAGCCCAGCAACACAAAGGCTTTTTGAGGCAGAAGTGAGTAACAGACCATCCAGAAACACATACAAATCTCAACTCTACTGCTGACTAATCTTGAAGAGGCAACAGTTGTAACCAGTTTGAAGGATTCAACAGCAGGGATTTGAGGCCTTGAAATCTTAAGTTAGAACAATGTTCTGCAACCAAAGGTCTCCAGCTAAAGAGAAAAGGCCAAACACAGCAGCAAACTGGAGCCAAACAAGTCCACTTTTGTTGAGGGTATCCATCTAGTTGGTACCAGGTTTAACCTCCAAACTATGGGAGTTAAAGAAATACAAAGCTGTTGTTTCTAATGTTTTGGGGCTTAAAAAAACAACCCTGTGAAAACATTTCTCTACACTTAGCAATACCTAAGCACAATACCAGGAACTCATCTCTGCAAATAGAAACAATTTTGGTGTAAATCACATCTCTCACTGACGTCAGATATCCACACATAACAGCTCTGAAGGTCAAATCAAACATACATAGCTTGGATCCCCATTAGTACTGTTAATGATATTTACAGTCTACAAGGAGAAAGAACAGGAGAAAAACATTTAAAGCAACTTTAAGTGTGTTCTTCCAGTGCTCTGTTACATTTCTGCAATCACATGGACATCAGAGATATCTGTTCCCAGTCTGAAGCCAAACCACCAGTTAAAGCAACAGAAATACAACTGGGGCATGAAATTTAAGGTATATCAGTTAACATTGGAAGGGATGGGCACAGCTGAAAGAATTAAACTGATTTATATTTCCCTACTCAACAACAAAGTCAGGATTTATGTGCATCACTGAATACTGACAGTCCTGACAGTAGTTATCCAATGATTTATTTTAGCTACTCTGCTTTCTTCATGATAACTGAGAAGAAAAAAAAATACTTCACTTTTCATGTAATTGGCTTCAGACAAAAGGTCAAGACAATTATTCTGGTCACATGAATACAACTAACAAGGAAAGTCAAGAGAGCAAGAGAAAAAAAATACATACCAAAGTCCATTCTATCCTTTTGGTTTCTCTGAAGCAAACCCAGCAGCAGGTCAGCCAGATAAGTTGATGTTTCTCTAGGAATACTGCACACAAGAGGAGGTAAAACATGCATTAAATTTAATGCATGCATTAAATAATGCATAGCACATTGAATTTCAGGAAATCAGCATTCCACCACGTCCCTAAGTCATCACTACCTGTGTTCTACAGCCTTAGTACAGGACCCTTTCAACTCAGCCAGGTACAAGGAAGGCAAGATGCAACACGAGTCACTGGTATCACACTACATCCTTGTAAAGATGGCAACAGCAAATAATTCTATGAATCCCAGGCATTCCCAAAGATGACAAAGTGTTCAGTCAACAAGGGTAAGCGACAGGAAAGGCCACAGTGACATACCTAGGAATCAAATTCCTGTTCTTTTCATAAAACATTCTCAAATCTTGAGGACTATTGGCCTGTCAAATAAAAATGTAGATTAATTAAAGCTCAGTTTCATGGAGAAAACAGCTTTTGTACCTACACATACATACACAGTAAAAGAGGTTTTTGCAGAGGGGCATTGAAGGAGAAAATCCGAAGCATAGCAGTGACTTCAGCACTGAGTATCCTTATTTATTTATTCCCTCTGGATTGAACACACTGGTGACACAGATTAAGCATAAGCACCTTCTCCCTTGGTATTCTCAAGTGATTTGGCATCAACACTACACTCAGCCATCATTTACTTCTACTTTCATGACAAGAAGCAAGAGCTCTGGCAATGTCCTTCAGACTGGAAAGAGGAAAAAGGAAATAAAGTGCTACCTGAAAAGGTGGTTTTCCAACAAGACACTGATAAATCACAGTTCCTATGCTCCACAGGTCTGCTTTAGCATCATAGTGTTGAGACATAATCACTTCAGGGGCCTGGAAAGAACAGCAAGATCTCAGAAGGGAGAACAATAAAGCAAAGCCACAGCAGTATGAATTCTACAGATCTTCTGCCAGAGCAGTATTAACAGAGACCACTTTATTGCAAGAGAAAATTAACATTTTAACATGCATCACATGACTTGAGAGGTAACAGTTCTATCTAAAATGGAAGCTGTGTTTCAAAACCAGAGAAAACTAGAAATGCTGATGTTCTAGAGAAAGCATCCAGCATTTGGCACATATGGGAAGAAGAGGCAAGTGTTATTTATTTGGTTTATGCAGTTCTCCTTGTAGGCAAAAAAAACCCACTGAGAAACGTTCAACATCTCTCTGATTTCAACCATCACAATCTCCAGATCCCAAGAAAAAAGAGGCAGTAAAACTGTGGAAAGGGGAACTGCACACTGCCCCTAATGCTTGTGAAGCAACACCAGGCATCTGCCAATCTGCAAGCAGTCAATTATTTTGTTCTGGCAGGAGGATGTTTGAGATAAGCAACACAATGTGAATGTGCTGTCCTTACCATGTACATAGGGGAACCACACAGAGTTGCAGCCATCATGTTGCTGTGCAGATAACGAGCAAACCCAAAGTCAGCTGTGTAAAGAAACACGTTGGTCAACAAAAAGAAACACAATTTTTCAAATTTTAACATTGACATCTGCTACAATTACCAGCGAGACTGAAAAACTGCAGGTTTAATATATAGGTAACCACATGGAAGAGTAAAATCTTTGTTACCCCGAAAGAATTATGTATCACCTTCTAAAGAAACAAGCCAAGAAACAGCAGTGACATCATTTGCACAAACTGCTGCTCAGCCACCTCTCCAGCTGCAGAGAGGCTGGTCTGGCGTCAGCAGGAAAGGATTAAAGTCACTGGCTAAATATAAATGGCTCATTAAGAATCATGAATATACAATCTGCTCCAGTGAAATCACATCAGGTAGAAGTAGTCAAGTTTCAGATGCCTGAATTTTCCATGTAGGCAAAAGCATCTGAAACTATCAAGGACAGAGAGGTTGTTTTGTCTCCTCTGTGCAGTTCAGATGATTGAATAAGTTGGAACAGATCTTAGATTTTGGTTGAGCAAAAGCACAGAAAAGAAACTTGTTAAGAACAAGGTATTTTTAAATGGACACTTATCAGACAACAGAGAGAGATTAAAACTCCTGAAGTGGCCTCAAAGAGGAGTTTGATAGTATCCTGAACAGTTAACAGCTCTCCCCAGTTACAATGCCAAACCTCCCTTTGACAAAAATAGGTCATAACCTACATTTCTAAATGCCTCAAATAACCCTTAGGAGGGTCTACCACTAAAAAAGCAAACAGCTGGAACTGTGCCTGGACATGCACACAATCTTGAAATGTGCTAAAGGCTACTCCAAGCTTCCAAAGTTCCAAACTTAGGTCTAATTAAAATAGTTTGATATGAGAAACATCAGCTAAATAGGTTTCTTTGTCCTGCAGATTCATAAAGGTCTTTATGATTCAAGAAACTACATCAGGGCATAAAGCTCATCATTCCAGACTTGCATCAATGTAATACAGACCATACCCAGCCCACCCTCTGAGCTTTAACTAGAGACACTACTGAGCAGGGAAACAATCCAACAACAACGATTCACCTTTCAACCAAGGAAAAGCACATTTACCTATTTTGATGCGAATGCCACTGACACTTGACTTCCTACGACTGGCATAGGACAAGAGGATGTTCTGTGGTTTGAGGTCCCTGTGGATGATGCCTTTGCTGTGCAGGATCCTCATGGCAGCTGCAATCTGCTGCAGGAACACTCGGATGGTGTCCTCACTGAGGGTCCCCTTAGCTGGGAATGACACACACATGGGCAGGTGAGGAAATAAATATCAGTATCTTCGGGCAAAAAATAAGAGTTGACAGTGATCAACTGTGAAAATAATGAAGGCAACTGTATCATAGGGAATTGCCATCAAATCAGACTGAATTACATGCAGAACAATCCAATCTCCAGTGTTTTTCTACAAATGTATATACTCTTCCAAAAATATATACATCATAGATTTACACTAGATACAGAGCTCTGAATTATCTATTTTTACAGTAGTTTATTCAACTCAGTAGCATCTTAATTGTAAAGCTTCCCAATCACCATTAAATCCTAAACTTGCTCAAAGGGCAAAGGAGACAAGAAAATAAAAGAATTTCACATTAAGTGTATCCAAAAATCATGTTACAGCCTGAAGCCATAAACCTTGTCCTTTAAACAAATGATTACAGGGATACAGAGAACCACTCTGCTCAGAAATTCTACCCATTATAAAATTTATTTCAAAGGGGAAAAAATAAGATGGACTTTTCAAAGTCTCTTCAGAAGGTATTATATCTCATTCTGCAGCCTGAAGAAGTATTGAACACAGGAGCTGGGTTTCACTGTGCAAGTCTTTCCAAAGATTTTAATGGGAAGTGAATTAGGCTTTTAATATACACAGTTACCATAACAATGGCTGTGCACAAAAAGATTCCTTCAAGATCCTGAGATGCAAAAGCAAGTAGAAGAATATTTTCATCGAGAAAAGTATGAAGATTAACATCTCTGCTCAGAATTGTATCTGTAAAAGGAATCCATTTGTCATGATTCTGCAACTTTTCGCTTTGGGCAGAGCCATGAAAAATCTCTCCTAAGCCAGCACTGCCTCTGTTGAAAGCATTATTATGTAATTCAGCATTTTTAAGTTCACATCTTGGAAAAGAAAGCAGGTGGAATCAAAACACTGGGAGCAGCCCCCAAAATGCCATTTTAGAAATAGAAACCCACACAATTTTCAGCATGCTACTAATGGTTAGCTACAGCTTCTCCCTCATTTACAAATAAGGGAATGTTACATTCAGCTGTGGCTAAAAAAACCCTCATTTTCTGTCTGTGCATTATTACATGTACCCTCATTCACCAGTATTTAAAACACAAGCAAAAAAAAAAAAATCTCAGAGAAGCACCAACAGATATCCGGAATACAGAATAAAAACATGTAATGCAATAACCTTTTAATAGGGAAAAACAGCCATCAATTACCTTGTAAGTAATCTGCCAAATCCCCACCATTGCAGTACTGTTGAAAACAAAGGGTTTTATTCAAAACACAAGCACTGAAATACTGGTTACATCATTTTTACTTTGTAATCTTTTCATGAAAATCAGATCCTTTCCAGCTGTTTGCCTTATTATTTGTAATTAACAATTTGAGGTGCAACACTTCATCAATACTCATAAAATGAAACTGAATAATTTATGCATCAAACTGTGCTGGTAAATTTAGTGAGGCACAGGAAATTCATAATCCACTTTTCAGAACTGCTTTTTCAACAGGTCATGGTTAGTTTGCAGCTGTGCAAAGGAGTAGTTTTGTCTAAAAGTCTTTAAAATCAACCAGAAACAAACATACATGTTAACACATACCTCCATGACCAAAAAGACAGAATTGGGCATTTCCTAAAAGAGAAGGAGAAGAGAACAGATTTAAGACTGTGAGAAGACAAAACCTGTACCTGTGCTTACCAGGTATAAAGTGAGATGTTTCAATCACTGAGAAATCTGATGTTAAAGCCACTGTTTCAGAAGGTAGCAAATGTGCACATTCTCCACCATTAAATATTTCACATTTCCAAAAATGTTTGCATACGGAAAAAAGAAATAAATCAATCACCAGACAATAACCTGAAGACTAGAGCAATCATTTGACAGAGCATCCTACACTAAGAAATATCATTTTCCACTGATGTG
This sequence comes from Pseudopipra pipra, assembly GCF_036250125.1. Classification (NCBI taxonomy): domain Eukaryota; kingdom Metazoa; phylum Chordata; class Aves; order Passeriformes; family Pipridae; genus Pseudopipra; species Pseudopipra pipra. The sequence goes on along the minus strand of NC_087569.1, from coordinate 8,224,039 downwards.
TCCCTTGGCTCTCACCTGCCTTGGATGCTCCACCAGCAGCACCTCTCCATGAAGAACCCTCACAAATAAACAAACTTTGGCTACCAGGCACCACTGAAATCAATCACTAACAGGATAGTGATATTTAGTCAAATCAACTGACAGAATTACAAACTGTAAACAGGACAATTTGGCCATGACAACCACTTTTTTCTAAGGAGGAATTCCAAGGTTATGTTCCCCACTCCTGGGTGAAACAAGCTTTGGTTCTGCCATCCGACAAGCCGAGGTCAGGCAGGAATCACAGAGCAGTTAACTGTGGAATAAACTGATTCCCAAACGCTATATTGTAGGATAATTAATTCAGGATTCATGGATACTTCTGTTAAGTATCTCCCTCAGTGAGTCACTGGCAGAAGCATCTCCCTTCAGTGCACCTCGTGGCAGAGATGTGAGTTCATCCTTCTGAGATCTTCCAAAGCACTGACCTCCCGTGACCCACCTGCAACCTCAATTCCCTCTTCTGTAACTAGGGAAAAGTTCCTGAAAGACAGATTACCTAATTTCTACTGGAAATTATCTACACACTCCACAGAAATGCAGTAAAAAAAAAATACGTGCCTAAACCTACTGTAATAAAAACATTCAGCCTTATTCCAAATATTTATTTTGTGTGATGGGAGAAAGGGCCGACCTGCCAATGCCAATGACCAATATTGTTTTTCACAAAGTCTCCTGCATAAAATAGTTCTGCTGTGCCTACAAAGTTGAAGACACTCTGAGAGCTTTTATAAAGTACAAGCGTTTTTCCCCTCTGAGCTGATTAAGGCTGAAAGGAAAGAACACAAAGAGAACTGGAAGGAAACATAAGGGCAGTATACACTAAACAGGATGATGCTTTTAGTTACACAGTATGTTACCTTCCTTTCCCTTTAAAAATAAACTTCAACAAAGGTTGACAGATTGTGGGAAAATATGTTTTTAAGACAGTTGAAGGAAAAGAGCGAGATGGCACCAGACAAGGTCAGGCACATGTCCCAGTGGGAAGTGGATCTGCAGACAGTCTGACTGTATTCTGCTGAACAGTGTCACAAGAAAGTCAAAAGGGACATTGCACTGCAAAATAAATGCTGTGAGCTCAGCCACCTTTCTCAGTGCTTGCACTGAAAGTTCAGCACATGTTCAATCTGTCCCTACTGGCAAGAACTGCCACCAGAGTGTTGTGTTCCAGGGCTCACTGACAGCTCAGGTGAAGAAAAAGAAAAATAAAAGTAAAAATGGGCCCACAAGCCCAAGCCAGAGAAACCAACAACCCTAAATCCACACACAGCACAGAGCTCAGGGATGGCACAACCCAATAAAGCCAATTTCTACCAATCCATCACAGATACAGATGTCCAGATAACTACATATAACTGTAATACAGTGCCAGATGAACTGATGGGGCTGCCTCACTTTTGGGAAACATTTAGTTTAGTCACTCGTGTCTGTGTTACAGAAATGTATTTGAGGTTCTTTCCAGCCCAGAACATCAAGCACATTGAAGATTTGTTTACATTTGAAAATTAGCTTCCAAGAAAGCAGGTTTCTAGGAACATTAATCAAATCTGTTGGGAATGAAAGGCAAACTCCAACTAATACAGAATATTAAAGCAGCAGTAGATCACATTTCAGGAAGTCCCAATTGTTCAATGTTTCTGTAACAGCTGTGGCCAACATGAACCATAATTTACGTTGCTATAAACACCTCAAAACCAAAGTGCATACATCAAAGCAGAAAAAGATTAGTAATTACTTGCTCTGCAAGTTACTGAAAATACACAATGATAAATGTTCCTTTGCAACACCACCTTCCAAGACAGAATCTCACTTTCCTTCAGGAACCCCAAAAACGACAAACAGCAACTCTGAGATCCCAATTTACTGAACTGAAAATTCTGCCAACTGAGGATCATTTCACTTAAGGGACAACTGTGATGTGCAAAAGAACAGCCCAGCTAAGGAGCAGGGAAACTGCCCGTTCTGCAGGGACAAGAAAGCAGCTCAGCCAGTGGATTTCCACCCGAACATTGCAATCCCATGAATCAGAGAGATGTTCCACAGCGTCAGTGCCTCCACTCAGCACTGCACAAAAACAGCAGCTTAAGGCAGGATGTAACGCTCAGCTCATGACAGACATTTATTCATCACAGAGCTGAGAGAATGTGTTTTCTGGATCCCCTTGGAAACAAAGTCCTTTCAAATGAACTGTTCTCTTCAGAAACATGGAGCTGATGACTTGCCCTGTAGCACCAGCCCTCACCTGTTCAGAAAGTAATTCCTACAGATCACACTGGATTTCCCTCAAATAGCACTACTCACCCTTTTTTTTTTTGGACTGATATTCTAGACTAAAAAAAAAAAATGAGTCAAGTGACTGAGTAAAGTCATAGTAAGAAGCAGAGTGTGTTTCCTTCCTGTAGCTTGGATAATCCTTTTTTATTAAATCAGCAGAACAGATTAAGAGATTTCACAGACATTTTCCCAGACTCAGAAGTCCTATCTAATTCATACTGAGGAAGCAATAGTTTGCACAGTACTGGTACCAATCTCCCCAGCCACAAAATTGCACCAACTTTAACTCATAACTAAACACTTTCCAATATCCCATCAAAACAACTTTTAGTTCAAAACAGCTGAAGTTGTTCACCCTTTCACAGTTGCTCAGATTCTACCTTACAGTTCTTGGCCAGTCTGACTGGGAAAGTGATCTCCATGTGGGGAATATATTTAGAAAAGACATGTCAATTCTGGAGACACATTTTTCCCTTCTAAATTATTTTGCTGAACAATAAAGTTCTTCCTATCACCATTCCCCAGACCTGTGATTTCTGTTGACTTGCTAAACAGAGTGAAGGGCTCAAAAATGGAAAGCTTAGTAAACCAGCATGTTTCAGATCTAACATTCAGGAATAAAGCTGATCTAGCAAGTTATTTTAAACTGCTTCTTGAAACAGATAACAGAGCTTTCAAAAATTTGCATCAATGTATAGATCATAAAATCACTGCAGTTGTTCTGACCTACAGTACTACCTAGATAAACAATCAAGCAAAACAAATATCTGCTGTGTTGCAACAATCACCAAGCAGTTTTGCCCAGTGTGCCTTGCTTTTTTGCTTAGAGTTTTCTTGACAAAAACCTACTTTTGCTCCTTCTTATCCTGAATCTAGGTTTTACTTGCAAGCTGAAGTAGAATATAGCAAAGGCTAACAGGAAACCAATTTACAATCAGGAAAGCCAACAGATAAACATAAGAGAAGAAGGTTAAGAGGCAACATATTTGCTATGTTTTAATCCCAGCCTTCCAACAGCTGTCCTGAGAGATGGGAAGTTTTATCCCAAGTCACAATCTCAGCAAAGTAGTTCCATTTAAAAAACATTAATTGAAAAAAAGAAGTCAAAACATCCATGGTTACTTCTGATAGCTGTTGCTAGAACTGCAGTGTACTGGCAGAAACATTCCCTAGATTTCATTTTGGGATGGAAGCACTCCTTCAGAACAAGCTGAAGGTCTGCAAGGAGCTTACTGAGCTGCCAAAGCAGGAACTGTGGCAAATAAATACTCTCTTTTTGCTCCAAGTCTGCTGCAGTTTATGATGGGAGTCCCTAGAGCACAAGAGTTAATCTGACAGCTTGTGCACTGCTATTATTTGATTAATTTTCTGCTATGTTAATTTGTGCATTATTGGATATAATTTTTTGGCCAGGAACACGCTTTTCTTTTTTTGGGGAGTTTTAAATACATTTGGCAAAAATTCTAATGATAGAGTAAAAAAAGCACTGGCCCAGACCTTTTTAAGGCTGTTTCTCACTGCATTACAGATGCTCTTGTTTCACTTTGCAAGTGCACCACAGCAGCAACTTCTACCACGTTCAGCTCCTGTCACCTCAAGCAGTGAACATTTTGTTAGTTCTGACTACATGCTAAGCCTCAGACTAAATGTCACTAGATATGTGCCTGTAGGATTCAGGTAGGGTGCATGCTGCCAATTATTCACATAAAAGAGCAATCAGCCATGGAGGAATGTACCACAATAATCAGATCATTCATTTGCTGTTCTGTGAAATGCTGCACTTAAATAACATATATGGGAGGTGGGGAAGGGGACTGAAAAGGTAGAACTGCCCTCAGCATACCTAAGGTTTAACACACTCATCTACTAGAAAACCTTCTGAAACAGTTCTGAAATTCACATTACAGCACCCAGGCACAGCAGGTAAGCTGAGGACCGTGCAGTCACTCCAGCTCTTTGGTTCTGGGGGCCAGAACAAATTCTAACTGGTTGTCCCCAGCCTCCAACATCTACACTGGTGTCATTCCTCACAGGTTAATACCATCATAACCAACTTTTCAGTTGGCATCAGCTGCCAGGTAGTGTTTCAAAACCTTCACAGTGTCTACAGGGCAGGATTTTCCTTTTTATCTGAACAGCACGTTCCCATAGGATTATTTCCACACAGAGTGAGGAAGGATATTGACAAACACAAAGGCCTTAAGCAAGGAGCTGAGGGGGGAAAACTAAAGATATTGAGACATTCTCACTGAAAAGACAATAGTTCAGAAAGAGCTATATGAGAGTATGAAGGCAATCAAAGCTGAGACACACTGAGATCAGCACACACAGGATGCTTAAGCAAATATCTCAAGAACCATCAGCAACACTACCAGACCAACTGCAGCCCTTGGGTAAATCAAGCAGAGGTATTTAATTCCCACTGGTAAAAGCACAAGTTCCTTCCATAAGCATCCCTAGCAAGAACTCCTGGGCACTGTGTATAAGCAAAGGGTGAGGTGTAGGTCCCAGAAGGACCACTGGCTTCATTCCCACTGGCTTTCACTGCTTCCAAGGACAGCAGAAGCAGCTGCAGTCCTTTTGTCTGCTCTGTACCAACAAGCCAAGTCAAGAAACCATTTCTGTCCAGATACTGCTTCTCCAATAACACTCTAGAAATTAGTTCTCCCTAAACTACTGTTCAAATAGCAAACTTCAGGCTCCATACAGCGAAGACATTAATTCACTCTCCTAAAACGTTATCTCCAAGATACATTACAGGCTTTCATTCTGAGGGCTGACATTCTAGAGAGGTCTTGAATTAAATTATTTGCTAAAACAGGCACTGTCTGGCACTGTGTGAGATTAGTTCTACTCAGCACACACTTGGGATCATGGACTGCACAAAACTGTAAATTCATGCCCTAAATATAGCACATTCCAAATAACTTAGTGATACCTTCATACTTCAGTAGAATACTTTATCCAAGGATCTCAGTGTACTCTATGCTGGCGAGTTAGAGGTTATTTTAGACTCCTTTTGCTTTTGAGAAAACAGAGGGCTCCACTTCCCCAATTAGATTGATCTTCTTTTGCAGGATGAATGACATCCCACAGCACCACCATGGGAAAAGAGCTGGATCTTTGTACTATTTTAGAGATTCAGGATTTTTTTTATTCTTGAATGAAAGACTATCAAACTCCTGCCCAGAAGACAGGGGAAAAATGTTTTAACAGGTTACATCTTGCTATCCATCCATTCTACCTGAGGGTTCTTAAAGCATTTCACAAAGAATTAATTTCACATTTAAAGGTGAGCTGCACATTGACTGTTTTCCAGAGCCCTGCCACTGCAAAACGTTTGCCTCTCACAGATGGAGGGTTCATATTTGAGCATCTCCACAAATGCCTTAAGTCTTGGCACCACCATGCAGCTCCCTGGCCTCCTGAGATGGCACAAACAGCAGTGGTGTGCTCTGCTTACATAAAATGCTTATCTGCAGCTCCAACCTGCCAGTGCTGCACGTAAACCACCTTACAGAAATCAAGGGCAATTATCGTGCTGGCTCCAGAACAAAAGGTTTTTCTGCCGACCAAAGCACAGCATTAACACACACCAGTTCACTCGGGTGTGTCTCCAGATGAATGGGCACTTCTAGTAATTTAACCCCCTGGACTCCAGACATACTAGGAACACATCAAAATGGTATTCACAGGAGGTGTAGCATCAGCAAGGTAGGAGGTTTTAAAATGTTCTTCTACTATCAGCAGAAAGGGCCACAAGTTCTTCTTGGATCTAATTAAAACCTTAATGCTGTATGTGTCTTTATTATGCTGACTTGTGTGACTGGTCCACTGATCATGCAACAGGAACACAACCATAAACGAAGAGAGATGAAGGAGAAGGAATGTAACCACCTCCTGCAAAAAATCAATCCACAGCCTTTTGCAATATGTAAAAAAATAACTACCCACCCTTTCATTCACAAATTGCTATGCAGGGATACAGCTTTAATTTCAAAGTACTGCCAGTAAGCATAATTTCATTTAATATTAGGAGATGTAAAAATATTTACTTTTCATTGCAATCAATTTACACTTTTTTCACTTAGTTTTGCCACTTTCATTGCACACCACCTTTTCTATCTGAAGACCAACCAGCTCAGCTCTTGGATTATTCAGCTAAATGTTCAAACAGTGCATTTGAAACATTTTTTTATTTCAAACTGTCCAAGGTTAAGAAAAACTTCAGACCAACAGAACTACAAAAATAAAACAGACTCCCAGTCACACTGAGAACTTGCTACTGTGCCACAGACTCCACTGGCTCTAGCACCAAGAGAAAAAAATAGCCTCTGTAAACTTAGAAATTGCTTGAAATCCTAAAGTCTTATCTGCTGTACTACATCACTGTGTTCAAAATGCCATGGCAAACAAAAAGGGCAGCACATGCTAGAAGATGAAATGCTAAAGAAAATTAGTAGGTGTAACAGCCTACAAGACATGAGAATGCCTTGCATAGTGTTTGTTCCTGCTGGGTTATAAATTAATGTAATCACACAAGTTAATGAGGTCTGTATTTCACAAACACAGCCCTCTTCAGAAAGGGAAAAGCTCTTTTGTGCAAGTGTCACACTCTTTAGACCATATTTTGCAAAGCAATTTCTTCTATAGAAGTAGCATCATCATATTGCCAAGTTTTGTGTTTGCCATGGATGTATTTGAAATATATCAAGGTACAAGACACAGGTTTGCCTTTCTCTTTGCTTTAACTGTTTGTTTTATTTAAACACAACAGTTGGTGACAAGCAGCAAGATCCCTCTCTCAAATGGAGAGTACAGCACTGATCATTCCAGAAGTTCTGTCAACTCTAGGGACACCCTTTCCTGTGGTACAACAGAAAAAGCATGAAAGTTATGTTTATAAATAACCTTTAGGTAAAGAAACCATAGACAAGTGTAGGGCTCTGTCCTCTCCTCCTATGTGCATAAATTAAAAGAACAAGAGTCTCTCCAAGGCTCAGAAGATACACAGTGTTAAATCATCAAAATACAGATCTAGTCAACTCCCCCCAGGTTGAGCTGCAAAGCTTACCAAGGAATCTTCACATATAAACAACTGTAAATGATAAATCTGAAACTCAGCTGCTTGCTCACACACCAACGCCCTCAGTCAAGAATTCCACTTGCTTTTAAGATGTCTGGATATACTAAATTTAGGATGCTGAGGGATTATTTCCACTTAGCAATACTCAGTAAAACCTGGTCTCCTCAGGAAGCACAAGAGACCATACTTTCCCTCTCAGAGCAGATAACATCCTTCAGAATGAAGAATTTTGAAGTCAAGATCTGGGAGGGAGAGGAGAGAGGACTCCACACACATCCCAATGGGAAGTTCTGATGCACAATCTGTTGCTACACAAGTATCACTGCTTGTACCAAAAGTCAAGACAAGTCAGTACATGCCCTGTAGCCCTGGACACTGGAGAACCTGAGCCTGCCTGAGGTATGTCCCATGAGCACAGATTTCTACAGCTAAAGATACACAGTTACACACAAACTGAAAACCTTTTAGGATGTGAATGTGCCAAGACAGAAAACATTGAAGAATGTCACAATGTCTGTTTTGCATTGCTTTAACTATGCAATGCCCCAAGGGTGGTTCTTAGTAATTTTTTTCATCAGTGTAACTCTGTACTTAAAATTAGAATTGAGCCCAGGAGATGAAGGTATAGTTCTCATTCAAGCAGAACAAATGGCTGTATGAGCTACCTCATGTCTTATTTAGCTTTGCTCAACAACTCACAGGCCTTAGGATACAAAAATGTACTTCCTACTAAGTAGAACACTCTACCCTAGATAGCCTAGAGAGCCAACTCCTCCACCTTATCAGGCACAATTCTGGGAACAAAGAGAGGAAGACAATTTGAAGCAATTTAATACTTATTTCTCCTACTTGAAAAGATCCAAGTGTCTGCTAGGCTTTTATACTTCATCCTGTCCTTTAGAACACAGGCAACAGGGATACAGACATGTGTGATCATGGTTTTCTACTTCAGTTCCTCCTCACCATGACACAGGACTACACAACACATTTCTTTGTTACAGAGATCTCCAAGATGCTGCTCCTTGTCTACAACTATTTTAACTATGTTGATTGTCTTAATGTCCCTTGCTCCATCCATTCAGATCCCACCAGCACATTTTCCTTCAGATGTATCCAGTTGTTATCCACAAACACCCACTTTCCAATTAAATTAAAACAAGGCTAATTGAGGAGAACAGTTCCTGCCACTGACAAGAGCTCCCAGCCCAGCTGGTGCTTTTCCTCTGGAGACAGAACCAAACTACACAAACAGCCTCTGAAGAGATTCTCAGGCTGCCACTTGCTTTTTCTGAACACCAGACTGATGACAAATATATGGCCATTCAAAATTTTCTGTTCTATACAGTTATATGCATTACATTGTCCTAAGCAAATTTTAATGAAGAAAAAGGCATCAAAATATATTTTACCTGGACATCATAAAGAGCTACAATGTTCTCATGCTGAAGTTCCTGTAAAACAAAATATTTGTATTATGGAAATAGGCTATTATTGTTATTATTATTATTATTTTAAATGTAATTTGCTGATAGTGCTGATTTAGTGATAATCTAAGAGAATCTTTTTAAGACCATCTGATGGAATTTGGAGGAAATCTCAGCTATTTAGACAATATTTACAGGAATAGCAAATTAGGCAACATCTTCAGAGGTCATAAAAACATTTAGTTCCAGAACTTAATGTCTATGACTTGTTACAGAAAGTACTGGAGCACAAGATCCTTTAATGAGCCCTGAAAACTGACAAGAATTAATTTTCTAGTCTTACACAATTTCTTGCTTTCATAATACAAAGGAAATCAAACCCAATAACATCAAATGAAACGGGACAGCTCAAGCAATTATTTGTAACTGCTCAAAAAACCACCTCTTTGCTAAGTACTTGCAGCACACTAATAGACCAAACACTGCAATTTCTGGGTATAACAAATATACTATAATACTTATATATTGGTATATAAACTAGTGATGTATCTCAAGAGGCTTGGAAACATGGAAAGGAAGCAGAGAATATTAAATGACCATCCAGGGAGATGTTTCCATAAAACAGCACTGAAAAACCAAACGATGCTCTGTTGCATTCCCTCTGTTAGAGCCACACTACATGTTTTGAGCCAATTAACCCAACTCAGAAGTGGGCAGATTGCTTCAGGAATCAAATTCAGCATGCTGACTTCAGCTTTCAAGGCATCTTCGGGCAAAAAAGAGGTGAAGAAAGATCAAAGGCTGATGTTTTGCCCTCAGCTATGATTTGCTTGGCAGAGGTGCCACACTGGCCATCCTGAAGGACAGAGTTTTCCACATGTGCAACAAGCAAAGCACAGAGACTGGTTCTACAACAATTTTCCACTTTTAACCACAAAAGCACACCCATAACCTGCTCTGAGACATTTCCAGAGCTAAATATGTATATTTTTCTTTTTTTTTTTTTCTCCTTTGGCTTTTTATTTCTGGATTAGTAACAAAGAAACAAACAGTACAATAGCAATTACCGTGATACCACCAGTGACCTGGAATGAACTAGGTCAGAAGTCTTTTCCTTTTCAAGCAAAGCAGCTTTAAAAATCACTGCATATTAACATACCTTTAAGATTTTTATTTCTTTTCCGAGTAGGATTTGTGACTTTGACAAGTTCTTTTTGTTAATACTCTTTATGGCTACTTCCCAATCAGTTTTCTGGAAACAAACAAAAATTGTATTGTCAGTTTTTGGTTTGTTTTTGTTTTTTTTTTAACTTTATCCTCCAACAACTATCTGGTAAAGCACTGAGAAAAAGTTGCAAGATCACCCCTCCTCTATCCAACAGTGATTTCTACATCACATGACACCATCAAGAACTATTTCATTCCACAATAGCTCAGACAGCTATTAAAATCCAGCTGCAGCTACATTGCATTTTAATGGATTCTAAAGCACTAAAAAACCCTCCAACAACAAAAAACCAAGTAATATCCCATTTATTTTTTGGTAGTGGTGCTTTTTAGTCTTCTCGCAGTGACTGAATTACTTTAACTTTCCTTTAAGGACTTCCCATTTACGGCCTTTTTACGCTCTGCAGCTGAAAACTGCACAAAAAAAAATCTGTTTTAAGAAAGCTTATTTTCAGATAACATATAAATAGACAATATATAAATTAAGTATTTCTTTGTAAGGTGCAAGGATCTCCATTGGCCTTTAAAGTTCCTGTTTCCCTTTCTCCCCCCCTTTTTTTTTTTTAACCCCCAAATCACTGCACTGTGTCTCTCCAAGCTGCGAGCACTGCCCTAATCCTAAAAGATGATAAACCTGACGGGGTGTTTTTTGGAAGGCAAAGCCCTTTAGGCACCAACACCAGAATAAACTCCCACAGCATCGAGAAACCATAACGTAACTATGAATATCCGGGGCGATTAGCGAGTCACGCCAGGAAACCAGACACCTCTGAATTTAAGAAATCTTCAGCCAATCCCCAAAGGAGACAATTTTTCCATTAAGATCCCTCGTTATCCAGCGAGATAAACATGACCCTCCCGACAAACAAAGGGCTCAGCCTCCCCTACAGCTGCAAACTCTCCCCTCGCCGCTGTGTCAGGGAGCTGCCAACAGCGGGGAGGGACCGCGGTGGGGTTTAGGGCAGGGGAAAAAAAAAATACAGGGTTTATGGAGGCCGGGGCCGGATCCCGGCTCAGGGCCGCGGGGCAGCCTCGGCACCACCGCCCACCCCGCACCTTCCTCCGGCTCTTTTTCCTCCCCAGAACTCCCCAGAGGTCACACCCCCCCACCGCCGCTGTCACCCACCCGAGGGGCTGCTCCGGGCCCCGGGTTGTGTAACCAGCCCCGCTCCGGCTGCGGGCGAAGCCCCATCGCTGTTTACCTTGCGGTGGCGACCTTTGAAGACCACAGCAAAGGCTCCGTGTCCTATCAGGTCCTTCTTGCTGTACTCAAAGTCCCCCACCACCTCCATCATCCCTCAGCGGGGCATGAAGCCCCCGGGAAGGACGGAGGGAAAACAAAGGGGCTCTTCCTCCAGCTACAGCCGCCTCACGGCAGCCGGCGGCGGGGTGGGAGCCTGCCCCGGTCCTGGCTGCCCCCGGCGGCGGGGGCAGCTCCTCTCATACCGCCGCAGACCCCCGGGCCGGCGGGGCTGCTGCAGGGCGTCACCGAGGCGAGGGGCTCCGTCGGGCATGGGGAGGGGAAAGGGGGCAGTCTCAGGGGCCGGGTGTGAGGGGACAGCGCGGCATCGGCGCCGGGACCAGGGGGCCTTCTCAGCGGGGAAGGGGGCTCCGCGCCCTGCTGCTGCCCGGCCCCATGGCCCCGCCACAGCGGGGGCTGCCGGCGCCGCGGCCCCGCTCAGGGACCGAGCTCCAGAGCATCCAGCGAGGAGGGGAGGAGACGCGGCCCGCAGCTCCAGGGATGGCTGTCGCTGTCGCCGCTGCAGCCCTCGCGGGAGGGGAGGAAGCAGTGAGGGTGCGGACGGGGGGGGTCTCTCAGGCCGTCAGCGCCTCCCGGGGCTCCTGCCGCTCCACCAGCGCCTCCCCCAACGATCCGCACTCGGCCAGCCCCGGCTGCCAGTGCCCAGACCTCCGCGCCGCCCCGCGGCTTTTATAGGCCGCATTGCGCAGGCCCCGGCGCTCAGGTGCTTCCGCGGGCGGCCAAAGAGTGCCTCACCCCGGGTAACCCGGCGGTCCCTCCACCGCCGCCTCAGGAGCGGGGCCGGACCGGGCCGGGGTCACCGCCACAGCCCGGGCCCCGCCGAGCCCTCCCAGGGACCCGCCGAGCTCTCCCCGCGCCCCACCATGGCTCCTGGGGTCCCTTCTGCTCGTCCCCTCAGGCAGGACAGCGACCCAGGCCCCTGGGCTCACCCCTGCCCTCAGCCTGAAGCCCGGGCAGGGCGGCCAAACTCCAGCCCCTCACCCCCGGCCATCACTTTCACACTTGTTTTTCACTTCAGTCCTCTCCTTGGCTGCTTCAGGCTCACCCGACAGTGAGGACAAAGCTGAGGGGCCACCAGCAGAGGAGGGAGGACAGTCAGTGCCCCACGGGCCATCTGCCCCCAGCACGGAGCAGGACAGGACAAGGGCTGGGACTGAGTGTGAAGACAGGTATGGGATCATCCCTGGCTCCCAGGGCAGTGGCACTGCTTACCCGGCACACTCTCAGCCCAGTCCCTGCTCCATCAGTGAGCAAGACTCTACATCAAACCTAAAACAAGGGACTTCAATGAATGGAGAAGCAATGGAGGGACAAACATGCAAAGTGCTGTCAGCCCAAGACACTTCGAGTTGCTCACTCTCTTTATAAGGAGAACAACGCCTGTAATTTACAGCCTGTCTCCCAGCACCTCTGGATAAGCCTGGGGCTGTTTACAGCATGTACAAACATTAAAAAAAAAAACCAAGCAGCCACCACACAACAGTCACATGGAGCCTTTGACCTTCACCTCCAGGTTTACATAATTATGCTCCTTTCCTCAGAGTTCATTTCTCACTGCTCTCTGCCCCTCCTCTCTGTCCACGTTCACCATCACGCCACCTCCACATCCCAGTTCAGGCTCTTTCAGGCCTCCCAGTTACCCCCATGGGCCCCAGTCGATGCAGGGGGTGCACTGGGGTCACGGGGGCAGAGCTCTGACCCCACATGGCTGTGCTGTGCCTTCCCCACGTGACACAGGCTCTGCTTTCAGTGTCACCAGATCAAAATAGAGACTGAGCGAGGATTTACGCAGTTGGGCCTCTCCCCATTCTTCACTTATCTCCCCTCACTTTCTAGCACTCAAAACCAGGCACTACTGGGGCCAATGTGCCATGTCAGAACCTCTGCAGCTAAAGACTTCTCCAAAGAAAATGCACTTAGACTAAAAAAGTATTCAGCAAGAGATTTTTAAGGGAAGATAGAGAGCCTTATGAAGGACACTTTAAGCTTTAGACATCATATGTCTAAATCATAACATCAGAGGAATACTAAGAAATCTGTTTTGTGCCAAAGAGAACAGAAGGGCTTTAAAACCTCTCCAGACTGAATCCCCCTCCTTTATTTGCTGAAGTTTTGAGCTCCCATCCAAAATCCATCCGTGGCATTACCCCAACAAGCAACACTGAGAAAGCAAAGCTGACCAATAATTTCAACAGTTCAGAACAGCCCCGTGTAAGGAATAAATGAGATGTAAAAATATTCCAAGTTAATAATAAATTAAGGTGTTGGTAGTAACAGACACTTTCTAGTACGCTTCACAGTGCCCCTTTAAACCAGGAAAAAGCCCACAAGCCTCCATGTGTTAAATATTCTGATTCAGAAAATAATTTCCCCGAGAACTGGTTGTTTATTGCCATCCACAGAGTCTCACATTCAGTATTAATCCTCTCAGCATCAGCATGTATCCTCACCCCAAAGTCAATGTCACCAGCTACATTTTCGGGAAGCTAAAAAAAAATAATTCATTCAGAAGATGCCTTTTGAACAGAGAATGCCACAACAGTAATTCCTAAGCCACCCATTCTGCATCTCACTTCCAAACCCAGACACATCTCCCTTCGGCAGCAGCGCTGCCTGATGTCCTTTTGTCCTCCTAATGGAGCTGGAGCCCTCGAGCAGGTTTGTTTCAGCACAGCAAGGACAAACAGCCAGGAGCGGCAGGGAGGTTTGACCGGAATAACTAAACACGCTGCACTGGGATCCGAGCGGGATCCGAAGGCTGAGCTCTGGAACAGCGCTCAGGAGGCTGAGGGATTTGCATGCGGGTCACTCCTTCGAGCTAGGGCCTTGATTGGTGTCCAGGAGAGTTTTGGGATGTCAGTATCTCCAGCACCCAGACTACAATAAACCTATTTACAAACAGCACCTTCGCTTGCTTTTGCTGCCGAAAGGGGTCAGAGGCAGAACAGACTGAATTCACCTGCCCTTCCCCAAGGGAGCCTCAATACTGGAGACACTGGGACGGTGATGCAGGATAACCCCATGGGGCTCCTGCTGCTCCTCCCTCCCTCCCTCAAGGAATCCACATGGATATTTGGCATTAAGTGCTGGCAGCAGCCCTGCAGCCCCCGGGGGGATGCACCGCTCTGACAGCCACGTGGCAGGACAATAAAACACCCAGCACGCTCCAAAAGCACCACCAGGCAGCGGGCACCAGTAGCACGGGTAATCAACCTTCAAAAGCACAGATACTGTGCCCTGAGTTTGTTCATTTTTAATAGCACACTCTGCAAGAGCCACAGCCCCCTGACAGAGACCACTGGCAACCCATAGCTTGGTGAGGACCACTGATTTATAGAGTCAGAGTGGAGGAAACAGAAGAGCAGCACTAGACATGGCTTTGTGGCTCCTTCCTAGCTGCACTACATCAGTTCAGCCAATTGGTCCCTCAGGTGTGAGACAGGGCTCTTGATCACAAGAGCTAGAAATTAGCATCAAGGAAGAAATTAGCACCTTCCAGGTTGCTTGTCCGAGCGCAGAGAAGTACATTTTCATCTGGTAGCAGCTCCCCAAAACACAGACATCACTGTCCTGAGTTTCCATAACACCTTTCATCCTCAAAAGCACTAATGGTCTTCACAGCAAGCCATTTTCTGCCATACCACCAAAATGCAGCCTTGAGGTAGAAACATCATCTGAACAGTGCCTGGGTTGACCCAAAAAAAGCTGAGAGAAGCTCCTTTTCGTGCAGACAAATGAATGGAGATCATTTTCTTCCTATTCATTGAAAGATTTTTCTTGTCTCTCTCCCCAGGCTATAAACATGCACATGGAAATTAAATTACAGATCCGGGAAAATGTTCAAGAGATCATCTGAGTCAAGCAGAAAAGCAACGTGTGGCTCCAAGGACCCAGAACCCAGGAAGCACAACACACACACCACTTGCCAGCCCTCCTGCATGGATAAGCAGGACACACAGCCCTGAGAACAGTTTTCATAAGGATTCTAAGGCCTCACTTATCTAAATCAGCCTCCAAAGGGCAGGAGTTTGGCACCATACTGCTCACCTCAACGCTATCCCAAATGATCTGCTTCACTCTAGGTGTTCTTATCATATCCCTTCCTTCCCTCCATCATACTCAGGAATTTATTAGACAGGTAAACCTTTCTCAGAGGACTGGCACACTTCCCAGTCCTTATCATCACTGTCCTCCCATTGGGGACTTGTAACAAAATTAATGGTGGCATCACAGCTTTTAAAGAGGAAAGTGTCAGAGGGCTCTGTGGGACAGTTTCTGGATATGCTTAAAATTAGTCTTGTATTACCAGTGAAAAATAACGCCCTTGTGGTAGGAAAACCTGTGTGGGATGTTTAACAAGTAACTCAGGAGGAACTTGGACAGGAGCAGATCCTGAGATTCCTTTCACACAGCACTGGAAAAGCTCAGCTGTTTCAGCAGAGGTTAGTGCTGCCGTTCCCAGAAGAGCAATCAGAAAGCTCCAGCCTTACCTTCTAGATTTGTCCTTTTAACAAAAAGTAACGTCTTCCCCGTTCATAACAACCATCAGCCCTAATTTACATCTGCAATTCCCAAAATCTGCTAATTAAAGCTCCCACCCCCAGCGCCGGTGGAGCGAGGGAGGTCACGCGCCCGCTGCACCTCCTGCCAAGAAGGAGCCAGCTCCGAAGGGAAGGGCAGCAGCTCTCCAGGCGGGAGACTGCAGAGCCAGGCCCGGGAAGTGCCGCATTCAAATGAAACTGGGAGGAGTGTTACGGAATTGCTCAGGAATACAGCTGGAGCGGGGCCAGCACTTCGCATGTATGAAGGCTGGTGCTGTATGAATGATAAAAATAGTAGCAGAGGCTTGGATAAGAAAATACAATTTGGTTTACATGCAAACCCGTCACTGAGCGTGGTTCAAAAATCTACCTGCTATCAGATCAGAGAAAGATTAAGGGCAAGAGAGCTTATTTTGGTGTAAACTTAGTTGCAAGGCCCTCTCTTTTGTGTTCAAGACGTCTCACTTCCCTTTGGAAAACCTTTCTGCTCCAGCATTAGGAAGGTGGGTTTTAATCAGGCTCTGCTTGGTGCCAAATGTCACAGAAGCAGAGTCTGAAGGGATGGCAGGAGCAGGGCCAGAGGGCACAGCAATTGCTTTGGTTTGGAAATCAGGGGACAAGGTACACTGATTTATTTTAGGTACACCTACACACATGCACAGCCAAGCCAGCTCCCACAGGCAGGACTGCCTCCCTCAGCTCCAATACATCCCTGCTTCCAACACAAAACACAGCCAGCACTGACAGGGCACAGTGACCCCGTGCAGCACTTCAGGGAAGGAAGCAGAGAACGATGCTTGTTCCCCTGCAAAGAACCACACCAGGAGCTGCTGCTTTCAGCAAGTCAGACCTGGGAACACAGAGCTGAATTCCCAAGGGTGGACTGTTTTCTTTAGCACAAGCATCCCAAAAAACTTCAAAAACAGGCACACTTCCTGGCCACTACCAGAGACCTGCTCCTCTCCTTCCCAAGGGCACAGCAGTCTGGGGAGGCAGAATTATCAGCTACAGTTTTAAATCACCCTGTCCCACAACATTTACCTCAGTGCGTTAGGAAAGGTTTTGTTTGTGCAGATTGGATGCAACACGGCCTTCACTGTCAGCAAGAACCAGCTGGAAGAAGCACATTAATGAAAGAGCAGCTAGGGGATACTGAGGTCTTCCAAAAGATCCCACAAAGACAGAGCCTGCTGACTTTGCTGGCAAAAAGAGAAACTAACAACAGGAACCACAAATTGTCTTCTCAGCCATATGAAAGATTTAACCCTTTGTTCCAGTCTTTTTCTCCCCTGAACACTTGCAAACAAGCAAATGGCCATTACTGCACCATCCCCTCTTAATTCTCCAAAGCAATCCTGCCAGCAGGAAAAAAGTCCTAAAATGCATCTTCTGCAGCTGGGAAGCATCTGAGACTCAAACTCCCACTCTGAGTTGTTGTAATCACTGAGTAGCAACTGCAGGATGAGGGCTATGGAGAATGTTTTGACCTTCATATTAACCTGCTGCAACTAAATTTGACAATATAATTGTCCGCTCCTTAGTAATCACATCTTGATTTTCACTGTTTCATAAGCATCCTGGAAATAAACATAAATCCAGGTCTATTCGTCTCATGATGGCTGGAAGCCTGAACTGACTTATAAAAAGGCTCATTAGCAGGTTTAGAAATACACAACTGACAGTGTGAATCCCTCTCACCCACTGGGCAAGTAAATGCACTTAAGAAATTCCAGAAGGAGCCAACTCTGTGCAATGGAAGTTTTGCCATTTACTGTGACAGTCCCAGTCCTGCTGTCAGCACATGTCCAGGGCAAGGGACAAACACCACCCCAAATGCCAGCTCCATTCTTCCCCTTCCCCACCCTATCCTTCCTTCCCCCCTGAGCCAGCGGTGGATGGGAAATGGATGCTTCCTCCCCTGTTCAGAGGCACAAGTGTCTCATTTCCCCATTTCCAAGAGCTGTTGAGACCTGAAAACTCTGCCCAGCTCCAGCAGTCATTTGAAGTCCATGCACGTTGGACCCTGAACAGATGAGTGAAGGAGTTATCCTTTGTGGACGCAGAGAATCCACAGATAATGCTCAGCACAGCCCACAGGGAAGTGGGCTGAGTGGAAAGGCAAAACCTTACTGCAATAAGGAGAAGCCCCAAGACCTTATTTGCAGCAGATCTTTGTCCCAGACACGCAGCCAAGCACAATTCTGCAATGTAATTGATGTCCTGAATTTTCCCACTTCTCTCTCTCTGAAGGTCACACAGGGACAACCCTTTCAGTTCCCACTAAATCCCTCTTCTCCATAGGATTCTTCACACAGCCAAGAAAGGGCAAGAGCCATCCCTGCCCTTCACTTGCCCCTTTCAAGGCAGAGGGCTTCTGTGAGGCTGAAATTCCAATAAAAAGCCAGTTGAGATGCAGGCAGATGAGATATCCCTCCTGTAATGTTCAGAGGAAATCATCCTGCAAAGCACAGCTCTTAATAAGAACTAGAATTAAAATTTCCTTAAATAAATATAAGGAAAGAGTCCAAGAGGGAGAGTAGCCAACAGGAACAGGGAGTCGTGCTCGGGTTGGCCTCCGTCATCCTTCCCCTTGGAGATCTTCCAGGCACGTTGTGCCGAGGGCAGGACCAGCAGCTTCGTGTCTCTCTTCCTATCGACGCCATCTGCAAATGGAAAGAGCTGCTTTGTCCCTGTGGTTGGGCACCAGTGCTGCCCACAGGCACCATATGGGAGCAGCACAGCAGGGCCCAGGGACTGGGTTCACCAGCCATGGTCAAATGGCAGCCAGCTCACAGGAATTTGTCCGTCTGCATAACTGGGAGAGGGAGCAAGGTGAGAAATGAAGGTCTGACCAACGAGTACAAATGTTCTTTCCCCTCTCCAGGAGCCAAAATATCTGAGTCAAATTTCACCCAGACTGCTCAGCTGCAGGGACTCTGCTTTCTAGTCAGCTGCCAGGGGACAGCAGCAGCTCCTGCCCTGAGGGAGGTCAGGTCTCCAAGCCAGAGTGTGACCCGGCGCTGTGCTCTCTGCAAGGACAGATCATGCCCTAACCATGCAGGTCTCTGCAAGGAGCCTGTGGCTCTGAGGGACACACAGAGTAGTTGCAACATCCTCTATGGACAGACAACAGGTTACTTACATCCTCAAACACTTATCCTTCCCTCCACTTGCCACCCTCTGTCCGTCCGGGCTCCAATCCGTTGCATACACCTGATGTCACGGAAAAGACAGTTAGTTCTGCTGGGAGGAGGAGTCACTCCTGCCTCCCTCAAACACCAACACCTCACCTCAACCAAACAGCTCACCTCATCTGCATGGCCAGGAAGATCGATGGCCAGTTTCTTTGTCTTGGCATCCCAGACCTTGAGGGTGCTGTCGCTGCTGCCGCTCACCAGCAAGCGGCTGTCGGCCGACCAGGCGATCTGGTACACGGCCGAGACGTGCCCCCGCAGCGATGTCAGGTACCTGGGGCAGAGCACAAGCTGTTAGAGCAGCACGGCTTGTTCCAAACCTGCCCTGGTCTTCCTGTTTCTTCTCCACCCGTGAGCAAACCAGCCCAGTCACAAGATGCTCAGCACACCCCAGCCAGTCAACTGCGAGACAGAGTCCACAGGTTGCTCAGTCCATCTAAAACCCTCACAGGTGGGCTCAGAACCTTCTGGAGGATGACTCTTCATCTCACCTCATCTGCCAAGAAACTCTTACCCAGCAGGCAACGCTACAGCCTTACTGCACAGATGTGTTCTTCCTTTTTCTGGCCAAGCAGCCTGGATTTAGAGGGATCTTTAAAATTACTGACAGGAATGCCAAGCTCACGAGCATAAAGGTTGCTTTGCAGGGAAGGACTGCTGCCCCGAGAGCTCACCAATACTCCAGCTGAAGGCTAAAAGCTGGATTCCAGGAGCATCCAAACACCAACAGCACCACTTGTAACTACAAGAATTTGCATCATCCAGAACAAGCTGTTCTCTGGCACGGGAACTGTTTAAACTGGGTCAGTCTACAGTGCCCAACACACACATCTTCAGGAGATCAGCCGAGTGGAACATCCCATCCCACTGCAGCTCAGAGAACTCACCCTGCAGCAGACTGTGTGTGCCACAGGTGCCAGGCAGTGCTGTGGCTGGGTGGCAGTGGCGCTGCACACACACAGCCAAGCACAAGAAGACCCCCTGATACAAGAAGAGCCAGACAAGGGACTTCCCAAGGGCAGAAAAAGACAGAGGCAGCAGAATGACTTTGCATGAGTTCAGGCTGCTGAGATGCTGAACACACCAGGGGGCTGCTGGCAATGACACTGGAGCCCACCCCTGCAGACCCTATACTAGCACCACCTCTGCAACAGAACAAAACAACTCACTTTCCTGTCCTACCATCCCAGAGCTTTATGGACTTGTCAAAGGAAGCACTGGCTATTATCCGGGTGTCTGGCGAGAAGAGGACTTGGTTGATCAATGCCTGGTGGCCTGTCATTCTCTCCAGCGGCTTCTTGTCTTCTGCTGGTCTCCAGAGAAACAGGGTGAAATCATCTGACCCCGAGACGAGCCTTTCTGGTTCCTGGCCCTGAGAAAGGGAGGAAAGAGCCCAAGTCTTGTATGGGCCAGGTGTGGAGAGCTCGGAAGCACACCAGTGTTGGGGCCCAGAGCCCACTGTGCATGTTTACTGCTTCCACCAGTGGCAGTGTTAGAAACGACAGCAGGGACAAAGGGGACTCACCCGGACTTGGTTGTACCTTTGCTGAGCCTTGTCCTTCAGTTCTGCCACTGAGAAAGGGAAAAGGAGAGGGGAAGAGAGATATGCAATCCGGAGAAAGGAAACTTTATAACCCTGAGATGCCAATTCCAATCCTGGCTCCGTGGGCCAAGCAGACGCATTTGTGACTTCTCACCCACCTCCTCTTTGCCAAGGGCAATTTGGGAGCAAAAGCCCTTGGAAACAGAGCGACCTTCCCATCCCCCAGACTGCTCAGCCCTGGCAAGGGCGAGGAAGATCACAGCTGTCAGCATGACCTACAGGAGCACAGGACCTGCTCCCAGCTCCCAAGGTTGCTTTGGCTCATGGCAACACGGTATCAGGCCTCCTCTTTATCCTCCCCACTGCCTCCCCCCGCCTGCAAGAGGGTGCTGCACTCACGGGAGCCGCTGACGTCCTGTGGGTTGATGGTGGCCTCGGCGGGTTCGAAGGCCCCGGTGCGGAGGACGTAGTCGGTGCTCAGGGCCATGGTGTTCACCCAGTGAGCGTGGCCCTGCAGGCTGCGGCACAGCACCCCCTGGGGACACAACCACCCCTCAGGGAGGGAGGCAGCACACAGCCAGGCTGCCCAGCACCCACCAGACTGCAAGGACCAACACCAAACTTTCCCAACCCTCTCGCCCAAGCAGCAGGCAAGACTGCGTCAGGGAAGAAACGACACAGTTGAGCTTCAGGAATCAGTTTCCCACAGGAGCTTGAGGACACCCACCAGCACAGGTTGCCTCTGGGATGTTTCCAGCTTTTAGCCCCAGTTAATGCTCTTAGAGATGAAAATATTGCACAACAGCCACCCCTTCCAAATTGTGTCAAGCAACAGGTTTTGATAGGTCAAGAAGATACAGCACCTGCTCTGCAGCTCTGTTTTCCAGGGCACAAGCTGTGCCAGGAAGAGCAGACAAAGCTACCACACATTGTGCCCACCCCCCTCTGCCAGCAGCCCCGGGGCTGCTGCCTCACTTACATCCTGGCTCCTCCAGACTTTGATGGTCCTGTCCTGGGAGGAGGAGTAGATCAAGCCATCGCCCCCCCACTTCACACACGTCACCGACTGCGTGTGGCTCGTGAGGATTTTGTCACACCTGCCCATCAGTGTGTCCCAGATGCGGACGCTGCCGTCCTTGGAGGCACTCGCCAGGTAGCGACACTCTGGGTTTCTGGGGAAAAAGAAGATCAAATCCATTTGTGCAGCGCACACAGCTCCTCCACCAAGCTCTTTCCCCACCACCCCCAGCGGATTCAAGGGTCCAGAAGTCAATAAAATACAACTGTCTTTTGGCTTAAGATCTGCAAGAGGCCAGGCAGAGGCAGAGCACTGACTCACAGAGACCAAAGTCCCACAAAGCAGGGGAGAGGCAGACAAATGCTTCCTCCAAACCAACTCCTGGGCTGCACACTGGAGGCATCAATCCAGGGTAAACCCTGCAACTGAGCCCTTGGCAATGACCTTGTTTGCACAGGGCACAGCTTTAATCAGCTGGCTTAAGAGGGCACCTCAAAACTGGCACCTTCCCCAGGCACTGGCTGGGGAGAGCCCTGGGCAGGGGACCAGCCTCACCAAGGCAGTGCAGACCAGTGGCATTGGGAATGCACTGGATGCTCCCCTGCCTATGCCATGCTTATCTCCAGCCTGTGGACAGAGTGCTCCTGTGCTGGCAGGACCGAAAGGAGCAACGTCCATCCACGTGGCTTAGGGGGACAAATTTAACACATCTGGAAGCAGCTGGCACAACCCATCAAGGACAGGGGAGCCACAACATTCTGTCCTTTGCACAACACCTTCATCACTCAGCCTGGTGCCATGAGGAGCAGTGAGGAAGAACAGCCCCTCCCGTTGCACTGGGACTGGCTGGAGAAAAGAGAAGTGCAGCCCTGCCAGGGTCATGTCTCTTCTCTCCATTTCCCCCTGCTCCTTTACAATCATTTTTTGCTAATCCAGTTAATTGTTTGCAAATAGCTGGAGCTTCCTACTGGCAAATTCAATTTGCAGGGCCCTGCACTGAAGGGACCCTTTTTCTTTCTTTTTTTATTTATTTCTATAATGTCTTGGATTATTGGCTATAACTGCCCCCTCCACCCACCTCTCCCAGAGGGAGCTTTAGCTGATCAAAGGGATAAGGGGATTGCACAGTTAATCATCCCTCATGATAAACAAACAGGATGACAGAGGCCAGCAGGATCAGGAGAGCAGGAGGGAATGCTCTGCAGAGCCTGCACCTGGGGACCTCCAGGCTCCCCTGTTCCCAGCTCAGCATGCCATGGAGGAGCACACCAAATATTTGTCCAGCACCACAAAAGTAGTGCTTTCCAGAGGCAGTATGTCTTTTACACAGGGGGAAAGAGGCACAGCCTGGCAGTGACTTCATGGCTGGGGCTCCTGGCTCTCCCAGCTGGACACATTTTTCCCAGCCCACCTTGGGAGCCGTTCTCCTGCACATGCTTTTTCCCATAACAGGAGAAAGGCAAACAGGAGCAATGCCCTTCAGGTCAGGCTGCTCTTTTCCATAGGAGTCAAGGGGAAGGGCTGGGCTGGCCCTTCACTTACATGTGGAGCGGTTCCCAGCACAGACATGTGATCCATTTGGAATGGCCAGACAGCACCCGGCCGATCTGGCTGCCCGTGGCTGGGTCCCAGAGAAATATCTGTCCAAGAGAGGAAGCGAGAGGGTCGCGTCAGGCCACAGACATCATGTGAATCCCAGGGACGCTGGAGCTCCATTTAGGAAGCAAAGGTGTCCCTGGTGTCCGCTGACACTGGCAGAGGCAGGAGGAGCAAGGGAAGGGGGCTGGGTGCCTTTCCAGATCCCTGCAGCCGTCAGCTGACACCCAAAAGAATGAGAGCTGACTGCCCTCCTCTCTGCCTACAGCGCTGCTGCTACAAATTATCTGACTAAATTATCTGACTCAACTCAAAATGGATACAGGTCCCCAAAAAGCCACCCTGTGCCAGAGACTCAGGGAGTGTTTGCAGAGCGCGACGAAAGCCACAGCGCGCTAAGTGCTGCTTATTATCAGATTCTGTGGGTGGGACACATGCTGGTTTTCTCTTGTTGATTCTCTCTCTACATAAATGTTCATCTAAAGAGCCAAGGTATTAGTCATCTCCTACTTGAGAACCTGGGAAAAATAGGGAAATAGAGGACAAGCAGCTCCCTGGGTTTGATTAAAGCCAGACCAGCACCAAACCACAGCAGAACCACCTTGGCCCAGTCTTAGGGATGGAATCACAACCTTGGCAGTTCCATGGCTGCT
Organism: Pseudopipra pipra; assembly: GCF_036250125.1. Lineage (NCBI taxonomy): Eukaryota > Metazoa > Chordata > Aves > Passeriformes > Pipridae > Pseudopipra > Pseudopipra pipra. Next base: position 8,200,183 of record NC_087569.1, on the reverse strand, counting down.
CTCACTGCTCCCACATTGTTCGAAGGTCAGAGTGAGCCACTGCCCCTCTACAGCTCAGCAAGTTCCTGACTCGCATTTAGCTGAATGCTCCCACTTCCCGAGGCATTTCTGCACCTTAAGCACACACATTCTTCCCCACAGACAGGGTAGAGCCCCCTTTGCATTCCTACAAGAGGGAATTTGGCTGTATCTGTGTGAGAACGCTGCAAAACAGGCTGCTGCTGCATGTCTGGGTCACACTAACAGCAGCCCTGGCTTGGCTGGGCAATAACCATTCTCAATCCAGACACCTCCCTTGTGATGGAGCCGCCTGCCAAGGACCACATCTAGAGCCTGGACTCTTTCCTGCACGGAGGGAAAAGCATCTGCCACAAGACAGCAGGACTCAGCAACAAGAGGTCCACAAGGTGACAAAGCCAGAGCTCTGCCTGGCACAGAGTCTGGAGACACTACTTGCAATACCACAATGCATCCACACACAGAGCTCCTCTGGGGCACAGCAATCCTGCTCGAAACAACTGGATACATCCCTCACAGCCCAGGAAACACAAGCCTTCGCCTCTAATCCCCCACAGCGCCTCACCAAGTTTGGTTTGAGTTCAGAATGGGGCTGCAGAGGGTCTCCAAGCTCCCACAGACCCCCAGCCCCACACAGAGGGAGCCAACACGTACCTGGCCGTTCTTGCAGCCCGAGGCCAGTTTCTTGCCATCCGGTGACCAGGCGATGCTGAGCACCCAGTGCCGGTGACCTGGCAGAGAGAGCACGAGTGGGCATGAGTGGAGAGCTGTGATTATCCTCAGTGTCCCAGCAGAAAGCCACTCCAAGGAAGTACAAGACAGGGGGAACCCCCTGTGCTCCTCCTGGCCAGCCCCTCTTCTTCCACTTCGTCAAAGAGAGCCCTTCCCTCCCCAAGCCATGGTTCTGCCTACACAGCTCAGGCAGCACCAGGCTCTGCTCTGCTTGTCCCCCAAGCAGGCAGGGGGTCCCTGAGGGACACCCCACACCCACCTTTGGCTGTGAACTGCGGCGTCTCCGTGCTGAGATCCCAGAAGCGGACGGTGGTGTCTCCAGAGCCACTCGCCAGGTACCTGGGAGAGGATGAAGACCCCAGCTCAGCACAGCGTCCCCAGGAGAGGACAAGAGCAGCTGCTGCCGAGCCCCGAGCCCCCTGCCTGCAGGCAGACCCTCGTACTTTCCGGTGGGGCTGAAGGCCACGGAGATGACGGCCTCGGTGTGCCCCTCGAGGGAGCTGGTGCAGCGCGTCACCGCCCGCACCCGGAACACCGCCTGCGGCTGGTAGATGATGTCCAGCACCTTCTCCGTCTCCACGCTCTGCCCCGCCAGGGTCTTCTCCAGCGACGCCACAATCTCGGCATCGTGGACGAAGAAGGCCAGAGGCACCGGCTCATCCTGCGGGAGAAAGGGTAGGTGAGGTAGCGAGGGGCAGCCCCGGGTAGGGCTCGGGAGTGCCGGGGCAGTTCGGGAGGGGTCTCACCTTCTGCAGGAGGGCGTTGCAGACCAGCTGCAGCTTGTCCGGGGTGATGGTGACCGGGACGTCGAAGGGCGAGCCCAGGGACTCTCCTGCCTCATCCCGAAACTGGATCAGGAGCCGCTGCACATCCTCGTCCGGCGACATGTTCTGCGGGACAGCGCGCTCAGGGCCGGGAACCCCACCGGGCAGCGGGGACAGCCCCCCACCCGGGCAGCGATACCCCCGTGGGGGAGAAGGAGCCGCTACGGGGGGACCCGGCGTGGACAGCGGGGGAGGGAGAAACCCCCCGCACTGAGCAGGACCCCGCGCGGGATGGGGTCAGCGGGAGCCCCACGGGGGAACCCCAGAGCGCCCCAGCATCCCCACCCGCCCAGCATCCCACGTGGAATTCCAGCAATCCGACCCCACTCCCCGCTCCCGCTCACCGCGGCCATGTGCGCGCGCCCCACGTGGGCCGGAAGGGGCGTGGCCACGGCGGGAGCGGCCGAGCGCGGCGTTGCTGCCCCCTGGCGGCCGGCGGGCAGCGCCGACCCTGGGCCGCGGGTTCGAGACTCCCCCGGGGCACCGCCCGCGCTGCCCTTCCAAAACACACCTCCGGTACCAAAACTAGACCCAGAACGACTCAAGGTCAGCCGAGTCTCACACTCCATGTGACCACATCCACCTCAGACAGCACAGTAGCTTAAGGAACTCAGCCCTGTGCAACATTCACACCCAAACCTTGGGCCTCTAATCCCTGAACACACTCACGGGCTGGTCTGGATCCTGCCCAGCTGGAAAACTGAGTCAGCCTCGCACCAAGAACAGGTGAGGGGTTAAATTCCTGCACAGAAGAGGATTCAAGCATGCACAGTTCAATACTGCATTACAGCACCAAGCCCTGCCCCTTCTACCCCTTTCCCAGCCAATTCTGACATGTCCTGTGATTTAGTCCTGTAGATTGGATTATTATTACTAGTATTATTTAGTATTTCACCACACTGCCATTAACAAAATCCATTAAGGAAACGTGGCCAAAACTGCCAAGGACAAAGCACTCAGGGATTTGTTTCTTTTATAAACCCCTAAAACTCACACTAAAAGAACCCCACGTAACTTCCAAATCCCAGGAAAACAGAAAATTGACACAAATTTTAATATTTATATATTTTAAATCAAAACACAATTAAATATAGTATGTTTTAAGTACATGAATGCTTGGGTATGAGAGAAATAAGAGGTGGTACATAGTACCAAAAACCTATACACAGCCTTTTTTTTCTTTTTGCTTTTTCATATACAGTGTGTCTCTATACAATCGAATATTGCAACAGAATAACACTTGCTAGTCAATCAAGATATTCTGAACATTGGAAATGATTTGAGTTCTTCGCATAGTGATTTCTTTGCACAAGTTTGAGGAAAAAAGCAATTATCAGAGTAAAAAAAAAAAAAGACCCAAAATAAGTGTTGTATACTAAAAATGCAGCAGTAACATAATGGTGAGACACTGAGTACTTCTGATACCCTGCAAAAATCAATTCACTGGAAAAAAAAAAAAAGAGGTGCTGTGTAACATGGTAAGTGTTGACAGTGTCAGGAAGAAGGCCAGAGGTCATTAAAAATTGCTTTTCTTTGTAAACCAAACATCTGGAATTAGATACTGTTTTGGTTGGAGGACAACAAGCAGTGGAGAATGGCAGCAATTACTTTTTTTCCTCGCTCGTGGGATGGAGAGGACAGAAAATGGAGCAGTTTCCAGGGTCCAACCTGCTCGGAGCTGTGGCTTGGGAGCTGCCCAGGTGCAGGATCCGAGTGTGCTCTGTGGTGGAAGGAGGGGATGTGTGTGTGCAGGGGCACGAGCTCAGCAAGGAGGAGTTACACTGTCCAGGCTTCGCTCCTGATCCTTCTATCCTGCCCTCAAAGTTAATGCAGTTATGAAGTAAAATACATTTATCTTACAGTTGAATACTCATCTATTTCAAGTAACGGAAAATAAAACTTAAGAACTTTCTAGGTCATTCACTGCCCATGAATTCACCCTTCCAGGTTCACCTCTCCAGTGGCCAGTGGAGGGGATGTGTCCCAAGGCCTTTGCAATTGTGTTTAAAAATTACAAGTAGTAGAACTAGAAATTACAGCAAAACCTTCCCCTCTGCTGTGGCCTGTGTCCCATTCCAGACATTTTGCTTAAAAGTCTTTTTGAGACAGGGTCAAGTATTTGTGAAGTCGATCACAGTTTCTCAGTGACACATTTGTAAACTGCATCTTCATCTCTAAAAACCATCATTACCGTGAATGCCACATACAACAGGAAAAAGTGTTTCTTCACTCTCTACAGTGGAGGTCCAGGATTGCTTCTCTTTCATTCTTCCTTAGAAATGAGGGAGATCTCGGCGGTTGGAGTAACAGTGCTTTGTTTTTATTGGCTGTGTTAAAGAATCCACCAAAAGGGAAAGTTCACTCATTCTCGAAGTGGAAAAACAGATTTCCTGTTCTGGAGTTTCTAAAATCATAGCTGGAAAAGGAAAAACAGGGTTAGAGAATATTCTACCATAAAACATACAAAGGCAATTGCTCAATAGAAAGATATTTTGTGTTTAAAAACATTGAAGCCAGGTATGTTCGAGTTTGAGAGAGGAAAAACCCCAAATCTAATCCCAACACACTCAACCTTTTGATTATTTGCATAATTGAATCCAGAGCATCTGCAGCCACTTGATATTTCTAAATACTGTGCTGAGGGACCTTTTCATCCAGCCAGACTGGAATTGTATCACTTGCAGCCAAGCTATCAAATGAAATCATTACACAAGTTATTTAAACATAACTGGTCTATTAGAAAGGAAGCAGTCACATAGTGAAACTATGGATTCACCTATTTGGGTCTAATAACTAAATTACCTTCCACAACTAAACATAATGCCAGTTAATTTTTAGGCAGTCAGAAGTACCAGACATTAACTTGGTAACCTGCTGTCACCAACATTTCACCAAATCTAACTGCTGCATCAGAACTAAACAGAGAACACATGGGCTGAACACCACCACAGCCACCAAACACCAACACACAACACTGAACCCCCAGCCTATGGCCAGGGCTGCTGTGTCCTTTTAAAGTCTAAGGACAGAACTGTGTAAATGAGTGCACCCAACGAGACAACTTGCCCAAGTTTTACTGACACTTCAGGCAGATGTACAAGTATTGATTAACAAGAAACAGCAAGTGTGAACTCAAGTAAGGAATTACAGTATTGATCCTGCAACACAAATCACCCTTTTAACTAATAAGGTGGTTTGTAAAGACTTGAACTAAGACCAGCTTAATGCCTGCAGAGGAGAACCACCACAGGCGTCTGTTAAGAAATTCCTACATCATCCGTAGGCCGAAACACTTCCAACCTTTGTTTCTTCATATCATGCTATGCCAGTTTGAACATTTACCAGCGTGGGTTTCAGAGGCACGAGGAAGGCAAGTGAGAGCTCTGCTCCTCCCACAGCCTGGCCTGAGCCAGATGAAGACAGGCAGCCTTTCCACCCCCTCACCTTCGTAACCTTCTCCGAAGGCTGTTCACATTGCGCCTGCTGCATGACGTCGTTGACTATCATCTTTGCTATCCTCCAAGCCATCTCTTCTTGAGCCTGCCGTGGAAAAAACAGCCCAAAATGCAGATATAGCTTCAGGTTCTTGAAATAAAAACACAGTGCCCTCAGCACAATGCACTTGGAGTCGTGGTTAACCTCCACAACTCAGTGACCTGCACAAACGTGTCTCCCTCGATGGAAATGCACTTGGCTTTTATTTTATATTTATGGCTTGATGCAGTTTCCAAGAGAGTTAGCAAAGTTTTTAGATTTGGCTATTGGGGATTTGTCCAAGCCCCTCTGAGGGGGAGAAAAATGCAGCCTGTAATCCATGTACAGTGGTCACTTCATGGTAAAAAACAAACAACAGCACCTCCATTCCTACTTGATCTTTAAGGTCCCTTCCAATCCTAACCATTCTATGATTTTATATAACACCACAATAAGAAAAACCCAGACTGAAAGCACACATTTAACCATTATATTAGTTAAACCAGCAAGCACTGGCAAAGATCAAACTAGTTTCACACATCCATGCAATCAGATTATATTTAGCTCACAGTCTCACAGTTCTTGTTGGTGCAGCAAAAAAGATACTGAGAGAAACAGCCAGGATTAAGGACTTTAATACTTTATCTCCCTTATATATACTGGAAAGTAAGTCACAAGGACAACATGAAAGAGGACACACCTCATCTGTGTTTCCTTGAACCCATTTCTTCATTGCTTGTGAAAACATGGACCCTGGTTGAGATAAAAACAGCAAGCAAGGTATGTTAGCAAACTGTGGCACACACCTCTCCCAAAGCTAATTCCTGTCATCCCTCTGAAGGGGTTGCACTGCACAGGGGGGTGCCACATTCGAGGGCACAGAGGAGTGGCATGAGAGACAAGGGACTGTGTGGGAGCCACAGTTCACTGACACTGAGCCCGAACCATCCGCCTTTACCAGAGCTGGAAAGCAGCACTAACAGCAGGTCCCAGCCTGAGTGGGAAGCATGTGAAGAGCTGCAGTTCTTTTTCATCTCGAGACCAAATCTCTGAAGGTTTGATCATCAGCTCAGCTGCTAGCAGCTTCCATCCCTGCCAGGTTCCATCGACAGCTCTGACACCCACAGGCTGCTCATACTCCCCGGAGTCCAGCTGGACCAGAAAAGCAGAATTTGGATAGCTAACTGGGCCAGAGATGGGGTTTGCTTCAGTATAGGACAATCCCCTAAACAGCTCTATTTGGCTTAAGACAGATCTGGAAAGAGTCAGGAATCTTGCTTCTCTTGACTGCAGTAGGGAAGAGAGCAGCTCTGCAGACGTTTACAGGAATGCAGAGAAAGAGGAAAGCAAACCTTTTGATTTTTTGACATCAGGCTCTGGTTCAGATTCTCTGATGAACTGTCCCAGGTCACTGACACGTCCAAATGTCATCTTCCTGAGGAGAGGAGGGGTAAAGAACCATATGGGTTACCAGGACAGCTTTGGCACTATGGAAAGCTACCAGTCAGGAAAACAACAAAGCAACCACAACAAAGACTCCAGGGTCAGGAGACTGACATTTACCCAGCACCATCTCTTCCACCTAAAATTGATACACTGGGAAAAACCTCCTGCTCTTCTCATGCCTCTGAATTTGAAGAGTATCAGAAGCAGGCAAATGCTTCAGTGACTCAGTCAAGGACTATCAGCAGGCAGGGCTGGCAAGTGCTCTGCACTATCACAAAAACATGTCATGAGGGAGAAACAGTTTACAGGACCTAAAAGGACAAAACAAACAATTTCTGTACGAGATCCACAGAGCAGAAGAGCTTTATAACAAACAGCAACTGCACAATCAGCTAAAGAAATTAAGTATAAGCCCTTCTCTTCCATGGGGGTAGGGAGAAATAAACTTGCCTTTGCCCATTGCGATACAAAGTTGCCTGAACTTATTCTTTTCTAACCCCAAAGAGGAGCTACTTGGCTGTATTTTGGGATCAAAGAGGAATAATAACTGGGACAAAGAGAAAAATCAATTGGAAATATTTTTCTGGCTGCCATTCTGGTCAGAGAAACATTCACTATTAGTGTTAAATCCCACTTCTGAAATAAATTTAGTTTCACATGTTAAGACATGGACTAATATCTTCTGTTTAGGCCTACTGTTCATGCAGGAGGACAGGGCAAATATGAAACAGAGGTGAAACATGTAACCAGAAAGGATGAGATACACTGAAATGAACCTTACCCTGCATATGTTCGTTGATATAAGGATTCTGGATCCAGACTTGCAGCATCTACAATTATTGCTTCATCAAAATTTTTCAGGATTTTAACATTAGCCTTTTTGACATTGGACTACAAATAAAAATTCTAAGTATTAGTGCCCAAAGCAGACAACTCAGCTTCTTAACAAAACTGCAATTATAGTGTTTCTAACACTTAGATAGACCTCCATCAAGTCTAGAAACGAGCTTAAAGCAATTAGAAAGCATCTACTCAGCCATGAATTCCTACCTCAGCATGACATTGTTTTTAAATAGAGGATGACAAAGTTCTATGACCAGAGCCAAAGACACACTGCCCAGGTCAGCACACATGTGTCAGGGCTGAGCATTACCAGCTCAACAGCTCTGTGTGTGCACACAAATCATCTGTTGTGAGCCTGTAGCACTGAACCACCTCCAAAGCTTCACTCATCCCTCTCATGCACTTGGGAAGCAATTCCCAAACACAGATGCCTCCCCCGTGCACAGAGAACAAACATTTATCTTCTGGCCTGGAGTATTTATGTAAGATCATGAAAAGAGCCAAGGCAACATCAGAGCAACAGCAGGGAGAGCAGGAACACACAGCGATCCATTATCACCTGGGCACAGAACAGAAACATCCATGGCAGCTGCCTTGCAACCTCCTTCCCTGCTGCTCTGCCTAAGTGCTGCTCTTTATGCAAAAATATGCAGAGAGCCAGAGATTCTCCTATTCAGACAAGAAGGAATGCACAGCACAGAGTGCAGCACTTCATTTCCTAAACCATCCAGCCAATTACCAGCAGTTCCCCCTGCTCAGACTATCAAGCAGCAGGATGTTTTCAAGAACACAGATTTTATTCCCCACTTTGCAACCAGGGGAGGAATATTCCCTCCTTGCAAATTTGGAGGTTTAAATATACTACAAGCAGGTAGCACAGCTTCCAAGTTACAACAGCTTCCTATTGATTAAAAAAAAGGTTATTTCTAATAAAAAGAGTTTTTAAATGTTATGGCAGTATGAAACAGTGTTCAGTAATATTAACAGCTTAATAAAAATGTAACTTTGATGGCAAAGCACTAAAAGTAGCACAAGGCTTTGGGTACAACAAATACCACAGATACCCTTCCCTGCCAATATCTGACAGAATTTAGCAGCAGTAGGTTAAACTCATCCTAATGGAACAGGCTTTAAATAAAAGTGGAATGGGAAGCTTCAAATCATGAGATATTTCCTTACAGTGTATGAACTTGGATACAGACACAGAAAAGCTACTGCAGCATTTGCTGTAAGAGAATCAAACCAAGGAATCCATACCTGGGAGGCAGAGCCATCTGGGGCCCCTATGGAATCACTGTCAGGAGAGCTGCCAGGGCCATGGATACTCAGTGCAATATTCCCTCCCTGGAACTCATCTCCTCGTACTGAATGGATGAGATCGTTCAAGTACTTGTAGTAAAGGTTGCTGGACAAGAAACCAGGTAAAAAAACCTGAGAGGCAGAAAGAATCCTCTTTAATTCAAGGCTGACACACAAGCATCTCAGTCCTTGGGTAGACAGAACACAAGTAGAAGTGTCCACACATGGAATTATTCTGGATTAGCAACTACATTGCTTTAAATTTTAATCCTACTGCAAAATGAACAAACCCAACTGCCTATTAAACAAATCCTCCAGTACAGGAACTGAAGTTCAGATTTTTTTCCCCCTTTAGAAACTAAGCCTGACAGCCCAACAGCTTACAGGTATTTTGCTATGCTGTTCAAAGTCCTCTGCAGCTCCAGAATCAAATCACTCATTTCTAGTATCTGGGTACCCCAGAGTTACATTATTAGCCACAGCACTGATATCAGACTTGCAAACAACTCCTACTAGGAGAAAGGAAAATTTTCTAAAGATATAAAATAAGCTGCTGATAGCAATTCACATGGGAGGAAATTCTGTTACTTCCATTAAACTGCACTAATTACCCAAGACAAACATTTCACAGAGCATTAACAGCAGCCAGTGGGTGGTATCTTCAAATCAGGCTGGGGGAAACAGCCTAGCAAATTTTACCAGAGCTATTATCTATTATCCAGGCAAACAGGAAGTCAGTAAAAGAACAGGACAAATCAGGGATGCTGAAGGGGACACTGCAGAACTTCCACATCACCTCTCTAACTGTCAAACCCGTTCTGAAGGAGGGGTCTCACCGTCTCCATGGTGGTCCACGCCTGCCTTAAGGGAGTGGTGAAGCAGTTGGGGAGAGGGCCCCCCTCCCTGCAGATGTTGGATTCGATCTCCAGCCTCACCGAGTCGTCAAAGCCCAGGGGATGAGTGGCCTGGAGGGAGAAGTACCTGCAGCACAAACAACAGAGAGATTTGCAAACCTTTGCAGGTGGTCAGAGTCCACCTGTGCCCCAGGCCCTGAAGTAATGACATTCCAAACAACTGCACACACCTGGTCCCCACTGACTACAGGTGAGAGCTACAGGTACTGCAGGTGAGAACACCCTGCTCACAGAAATGGCTCTGAGAGCCCTGTCCTGAAGGCACAACAGATAAAAGCAGCAGAGTGTGATGTGATCACTGGTGAGCAGAATGTGACACACAGCTTTGGACAGGGGAGCTGGAATGGAGCAGGAAACACCCAGAACTCTGAAGCAGCATCTGCTCTACTGCTCAGATCACTGAAAGCTGAGTTTATGGATGGGTGTGATGAGCCTCAGGCTGAATTGTTTGCTTCCTCTCCAATTATTATTTCCTCCTTGGGTAATAACTCAACAAGCTCGTGGTAAGGAGTCACACTTAAGCTTAAGAACAGACTTTTCCTGGAAGCAGTTTTGATGACTGTCTTCCAGTTGTCTTATTGCTAAAGTGAAACACAAATTAAAGGAGAAAAGTTCCTCCCCTGAAAGTCTTGATATTAAAAAGGATCTGACTGCTTCCTTAAAAAAAAAGAACATAATTTGTAATACTAAGAACAAGCACTAAATAATTTGTAACATTAAGAACAAGCTTTTATTATGTGTGATAACAGTTCCTACAGCTTACTTTATATGGACAACAGTACCTGGACATTAAGGATTTTCTACAGTGATGTACCTGCTATTAGGTTTAAATCCTTTACATTTTCAAATGGCAACCAATCAGCTTTGATACTTCAAACCAAACAAACTCAAGCAACCAAGTCTTGAAAATTCTGAATTATGTTTAAGAATGGAATCCTTGTAAGGATTTTCTCCTCATGTATGAGGAAAAATGTGAAAAGCTCCTGTGTGCAAACCTGAATAAAATGCATCTCAGCAGAACAGCACAGGACTGCAGAGTTATGGTTTGAAAATGAAATTTTCCTTTTGCACAGTGCAACACAAAACTACAAGCACAAAACCAAGGAACTGCTGAACTCCCTTACTTGTCATATAAAATCATGGCATCGTTCTGTGCTTCCTGCCCATCATACTGGCCTTTTTTGGCAGCAAGTTGAGACTGGAAGTTATCTGCTGCCAACCAGAACTGCAATACATTAACTGCATCTTCCTTCTCCATGTACTGGAAGGGAAATCACAAAAAGAGGAGAAATTAAAGAAGTTTAGCAAGAAACTTTCAGTAAGCATAGACAAACCTGCTCCTTCTCATTTGAAACAAGAAACATGGTCCGTATATTAGTGATGCAAAATTGTCACCAGGACACAAATATTTTTATTTTTTTCTGCTGCAGACAGATTTAGTTTAAAAAAAATTAAAAACTTTTGAGATTTCATTTCTGTACAGATTTTCACATTTAGATTCCAAAAAAACTATTTATTTGTCTCACACTAAAGACAGAAAACGTCATTTTCATGCTACACTTAGTTTACACTGAACTCAGCACATTGTCTCAGCTTCCCCACCTGCTGTTCCAAACTACATCAGCTTGTCAGACTGTCAGGACAAGTATTTTAAAAGCTGATTCCCTAAAGGTGCAGGACCCTGAAACTGTGAAATCCCACATTTAACCTATCACATCCCAACCTGGTGCCCTCTCCACATAACACTGTTGAATGATTTGTTATCTGTAATAACACTTAAGGCTTTCAAAGTCACTACTTCAATTTGCAAGGTCAAGACGACTATGCCAAAGCTTCTACAAAGCAAAGAGACACTCAGAAGCACTCACTGACTGGAGAAGATGTGCACAAATACTCATTCCACAATACAGTGGATGGGTCTGAACAATTGAATTAGTTCTACATGTGAGCAGGAAATAATTTAATGCATTTTTTCCCAAAAAAAGGTACACCTCATTTTTTTTAAATGATATTAGTCATAGAATGACAAAATGCTTTGGGTTGGAAAAGACCTTAAATAGTATCTCATTCCAATCCCCTGCCATGGGCAGGGACACCTTCCAGTATCCCAGGTTGCTCCAAGCCCTGTCCAACCTGGTCTTGGACACTTCCAGAGATGGGGCAGCCACAGCTTCTCTGGGCAACCTGTGCCAGGGCCTCCCCACCCTCACAGGGAAGGATTTCTTCCTAATACCTAATCCAAAGCCATCGAGGAATGAACAGGTTTTTTCATTTGCTAGAAAGGAATACAAAAGCAAACCCAAAGCCTGACACTCACCTCAGAGAAGTAGAACAGGGCTGACTCACAGAAGAGGATGTCAGCCAGATACACAGTCCCACTAGTCAGCACCTCGATCTGGTATTTACAGAAATGATGACTTCGTAAAAACTCGCTAAAGTGCCTGCACAGAGAGAGGGACAATCAGGTATGGAGGGTCACCAGCATTCAGGGCACCCTAAGAACCAACCAGCTCTCACCCAGAAGTCTGATACTTTCAGCTGGATAAAAGCAGAACAAGCAAGAAACAGGGCAGGTTTACAGACAACACAAGAGATAGAGAACACGACAACAGCGTGCACAGCCAACTGCAGCAGGGGAGCACAAGAATGGGTTTGGAGGGAGGGATCTGAGCAGCTGCAAATACAGAAGGCTGCACAGAAAAATGTGTCCATAAACACTGTTAACAGAACCTTTAGCAAAAGGACAAGAGACATGAGAATCCCAATCATTCCTTCAACTTACTCTTGTTCCATTGCATTAAACACTATGGACTGTGCTGTAACAAAACAGTTGGGGTCCACTTGGCCATCTTCCCCACAAATCTTTGCTGCAAAGAAAGACCAGGGCAATTTTAATATGGATTTGGCTGACGGAATTGTGACTAGTGACTGAAAAACTGAAGTTCAAATCCACTAGAATCAACTGGTTCTGGTTGAGCAAAAAGAGCTTTTAAAGTACTGCAGGTGGCCAAATGATAGTACTATGGCTAAAATGTTCAGTTGAGACTCAAATTTGGATCCCCTCCATAACCACCAGTAATTCTTTCCCTAATTTAAGTAAAATCTCTGAAATTTCTTCTGGGGATATTGCATATCACTACTGAAAGGTCAGACCCACTGATACTTGTAATCCACTAGCATTTTACAACTGACTTTAAAATTCATAAAAATAAAAATAAATGCAAGTGTGTGAGGTATTAAAGATACACTTTTATAGGGAAGGAGCAGCTCTGAAATGGGTAACCAGCATTAATTCTTACCAACTATGTCATTTCTCATTGCTTCTGTAATAGGGATTGGTTTAGCAGCATCTGGAGAAATATATTTGGTAAAAGTACTAACTGCATCCCGTTCTATACCTGCGAGGAAGAAACACAGAATCAAACTCTGAATTCCTTGGTCTGGAACAGGGAGTGAATAACAAACATCTGCTCTTCAGAAAAGCAAGTGCCTCATCCTCATCAACAAGTTCCCTCCAATGAAGCTTTCAGTGCACTGCTGGATACTCTGCTGCTGAGAAGCTGCAGTGGCTGTGGGATCTCCAGCCAGGTCACAAAAAGCCCAGCATGGACTAAAATAGAATAAAGCAACGTGCTCTGAATTTTCCCTGCCACCAGACAAGGCAGCACCTGCTTCCTCAGCTGCACACCTCAGTCCCAGAAGCAGCACCTTTCTGGCAAGTGAAGTTCCCAATTTCTAGCTCTCATCACAAAGAAATCACTGGAATAATAAAGGAATTACAAGGAAAAAAAAAACAATCTTAAAATGGGATGCCTCAGAACAAGTTGTGTGCTTTGTACATCATCTTTTGAGACTTGGGACTCTGCTCTGAAAGAGAGAAAAAAATTACACTAAAATGGTTTTCAGATTTCCCAGGAAGGACCAGTGCTTTCAAATTCCTTTTAAGGCATCAGAAGGCAGAGGTGCTTTTCATGACTAAAATATAATTTCCCTTGTTTCAGTGACTTTGAGGTACATGATAAAGAACTAAATGAGAAAGACAAAACAAAGAGAAAGGGATGCAACAGGAGGAAACAGTTGGGCAAACAAAAGGAACTGATATGAAGAAAGAAATGTTCCTTTTTTGTCTGTAAACTTGCACAAATGAGGGAGGACTGAGTAGATGCAACGTAGAGAAGCAGGTTACTGTGCATGTAGCTTACTACCAAAAGGAAATATTTTAATTTCATCCTTACTTCCAGTAGCCTCTGAAGAGGTGGAATCCAAATGACAACAAATCAGTTACAAGGGGAGGAACTCCAGCAAATAAATCCAAGAACAAAAACAGTACATTCCACACACAGATCTCTACACACCTCTTGTAACCTCTTGTAATCATTACTTAAGTTATTTTACGTGATACAGGATATTTACCTTCCGTGCAAAGTTAATTATCAATTCTCAGCCCCTTCATCCAAATTTTCTGCAATTTTTTTTAAGTCGGGATGGGACAGGTGAGGGAAGAACAGGACATTGCAATGTTCATCTTCATTTCTTACAATTACAGACGTAAGAACAGAAGCAACCTAAGCTTATTGAGCACATAATGATTTTGAAGTCTCTTCAGCAGTATATTTACTTTTAATTGAGACAAAGAATACACAGTTCAAACTGACCAGCAGCTGATACAGCAAGTTAATATCACTGATACATAAAATTTTTTTCCTCCCAACATCCCACCATCCTTGCTAAGAACATGAGAGCTGAGGCAGCTCCCTGCACACTCCCCATTTCCCACCTTTTCAACGCACTTACTTTTCATGAGTTTTCCTGACAAGTCCTTTAGTGCAGAGGAGGGGCTGTTTCTATTTGACACTGAAAGCTTGGAAGATTCTTGCTGATCAGCTGGAAGAGAGTGAGTCCCTGTCTCCGACTTTCTTAGACAAAGAACACTGGCACTGCCACACTCCTGCCCCGGGAGCACGTGGTTCTGGCTGTTCCCAGTTCTGTCCTTCCTGCCCGATGCCGCGGGCTCGGCCCGGAGCAGCCGGGCTGGGCCACAATCCTCCAGTCTCTCCTCAAGCAACTCAGTTGGAGGAGATGATGCCAATTCCTGCTGTTTGGAGGGTGACACTGGCTCTGCCAGGGAGCTCTGCTTCACGGTGTTCAGGCTGTGTGCGCGGATGCGGGACCACGTCGTGGAGTGGAAGCTCTCGGCCTCTAACCAGAACTTCACCAAGTGTTCCATCCTGCGCAGCTCCATGAACTGGATGAAATAAGGGAGGGCTACACTGTCCTGCAGGACTTGTTCGAGGGTCTTTGAAAGGCTTGATTTGGTCTCTTCAGCCTGATAATTCAGACACGATCTGCCTAAAGGAAAACACAGAGGAAATGACTCCATCTTGTACTGCAGAGGTGGGCGTTGGATACAAAAGTGCCTCTTCACAGTTACATTGCAGGACAATTCCAAAATAATGGTGGAACACAAAGTAAAGCAACCTTTTTAAACAAACAAACTGCTGTCCCCATTCAAAACCCTCCCAGGTAACAGAGATGTTACTGTAACAGCAGCCACATTCTTATTACTCATCTACTTGCCTGAAAACCAAGGGATGGTGAGTATACCAGAATTAAAAAAGAAATGCTGACATTATTCCAGAGGTGATGAGGCCTTACCTAAGTCTCCAAAATGAGCAGCTTCCATGTGACTTGGCTGCTTCTTAAGGGCAGCTGTCCGGCTGCTGGAAAAAGAGTCCATGTTGGCAGAGATGGCATTAATGGCCACATGGCTTGGTCCTGCAGCCTCCAGCAAGGCATGATTCCTAGTGCTTCTTTGAGGGGAATGTACTGGGATTGGAGCTGGAATCGAGACAGGAACGATTAAAACACAAGGACCCCAAGACCTCTTTTAAACAGAACCCAACGCTAAGCACCCCAAAATGAGCCAGGGAGTTTGCAAGATTCAGCCTTATTAAAACCTCATTGTACCACTGTGTGTTATCTTTGATCAAGGCTCTGACAAGAGGGAAGACCTCGAGTTTTATTACAGCAAGAATAAATTCACTCCCACCCAAATCGATTTTCCTTATTCAGCAGCAAAGCAAGAGAGGCCAAGTCTAAGTTCACACATGAAATATTATTCCTGAGTCTTCCTGCCTCTTTGATAACCACTATCGTAACAGCTCAATACTCTGTCAACAATTCAGTTTCATTCCAGTGCTCCTGCCAATCCATTTCCATGCCTTTTTGAAGGCTAAGCTGTCTTACAAACCCCTGAACCACAAAGCTACCTGTGAGTTTTAACAAAAGGATTTTTCAAAATATTTTTGTTGTCTCCACTTGGTTCTAAGAGGAAAAAAAGCAATAAGGCAATACCTCTGTGAAACCCATGTGAGCTTAACCCCCTCTGGCTGTTTTAGGACATGACTGGGTGTTAGAACAAAGAAGAACTTCCTCTCACAAACCTCTGCCAGCGAAAAGGCATCAACTAATTGTCAACTGATGACAAAGCTGAAAATAACAAAACATGTTCATAGCAGTTTCCAAATCTCTCAGGAAGCTCCCTTAGACTGGGATGTCATGCAGGGACATCTTACACCTCTGACTCAAAAATAAAGCACGTCAGATGACACCTTATCTCAGCACACCACTTCCCAGTGATGTGTTTCATCAAGGTGTCAAGAAACTTGGGGTTTATGACTTCCATGATGCGTCACTTTATTTTTATTCCCAATTTTATGACACATGCTGGCAGAAGTCGACAATTTCAGACTTGCATGTCAAGGTAACAGATCCCTCAGGAGCAACGGTACAGGAGAGTTAAAACATTTGAGTTACTGTGAAGTGTTTGGTACCAAGACACCACTTGCTGCTCCTTACAAAGCCTTTGGTATTTCATACCAGCAATGATGGAGAAAATACCTTTTTTTCCAAGGCCATGGGAGGGCAGCAATGGGAGAACTTGGTGGAGGCTACTCATGTAGAACCAGAGCCACACTCCTCACAACGCTCCAGGCTTTTTGTAAATTAGATTCAAGTTTAATTCTGTATGATGGACATCTGAGAAAAAATTATTCTACTTTATCTAAGGGTCAAACACCTGTTCCGAAGCCTCAGGACAGCACCACATCATGTCATACACAACTTACTGTTTCCCATATTTGATTTGAGAGACCACCAAGGTGAAAAAGTCTTTATTTCTGTCTTGATGTGCAGATAACACATTAACAAGTACAGAAACAGGATTTTGTCTGAGGGTATAAAAGTAACAGATCAGATTCATGCATTTACCTCATCTCCTTTTAGTACTACAAGAAAAACTGACAGGATAAGCAAACTTGTTTTCCCAGAGTTTATACATTTCTTTTCCATCATGACTTTTTTCCCTTTTCTAACAGATTTAGCAGCAAGATCTCTGTACTACATGGAGGAGGGGCAGCAGAACAGCTATTCCTTCTCACCAGGATTTGCATCTTCAGCCTCACAAGCCACATCAGACACAGTTAAATCATATCCTGCAGACACAGTGAAGCTGCATTTTCCAAACTCCAAAGGACACCATGTGTGAGCAAGAAACTGCAGGAGCAATTTGTTGCAGATAAGGAATAACCACCATGCACAAGGTGACCGACTTGCCTGATCACTTTGAATTAGAGCTCATGGCTGACATAATTTAATAACCCTCTGCACCTACAGATTCAGCAAGATGAGTAGGAAAGATTAGTTACTATAAATACTCAGAAACAGAATTAAGTTTGGGGTTTGTTTTGGGTTTGATGCACAGGTCAAATCTGTGCTCAGTGTAAGGAAATGATCCTGCTGGGTAAGGTAAAAATGGCAGATGACAGGAGAGATCTGAATTTATAGACAAAATATTGATCTTACTTTTAATTGCTTTCACATCTGTGGTGTTTTCTTGTTCTTTGCCTTTCACTGTAAAATACAAGGGAAAATGTTAATGCTATTTTGGGTGACTAGTGGCATTTACCTGAGAGTGGACACAGAATTCCCAACTTCAGCAAGTCTCAGAGGCAGATGTAAGCCATGCTTTTGTTAAAACTGATCTCTCCCTTAAATCTGCACACCCAGTAACTGACAGAGGCTTTCAAAGCTTTCCTGTTGGTTTATTTTCAAAAGGAAAATCTTATCATCCATGAATTAACATTATGTTAAAATTACCATGGAGGAAGATGTCTGCTGTCCATAGAATTAAAGCCAGGCTCTGGGAAGAATGGGAAAGGGGTGTTTTAAGTTTAGGGCACTGGCTGATGCACTCTATGAAATAGAAATCACACACCTAAAAACATCTCCCTCCTATTACAGGAGGAGCAGCACAACTCACACCACTGAAGAGATGACATGGAACCAGCTCCACAAAGCCAGAGCCTCCTGACTCCTCAGTCATGATGGATACCACGGAAATGTTCTGGAAACACACTGCCAATACTTAATTCTCTCACAAATAGTATTGCTTAACCATCACCAAACCTCGGGCAAGCAACTGATGGGGAGATCACAGTTTAAAAAGCTGTGATGGAAGAGTGTTTGGGGGAATGTTTTAAAAAAATATTATTATTTTTTTAAAGGAAGCTCCGAAAGGAAGTGAATGAGGAGATCTGTTTAAAACAAAAATAAAGGAACCCAAGCAGTACATAAACACAATACATAAACAGGATGGCATAAACAGGGGGAAAAAATGAAGTGGTGATATTGGAGAACGTGATCTACCACAGAAACCTTCTCTCACTGCTCCAGGCGAGGATTATTGACTACAAATAGGTCATCCCTGAACAGCGACTGTGGAGTCCTTCCAAACACAACCACAACTCACAGCCCAGCACAATCACCACATTTACATCACAAAACACGAGCAGATTAAAAAAAAAAAACACACCAAACAACAAAAACACAAAACCCAACCCCTTCCTATCCTGACTTGGGGATTTTAAATATTTTAAAGGGAGACTCCAGTCTCCGGTTACATAATTGCCCTGCCCGGGTGGCTGCAGCGCTGCCTGCCAGCCCTCCCTGCGAGGAGAAAAGCTGCAGGGCTGCAAACTGGCAACTCGGGGTTTAAATTTTAAGCTACCAGCGAGCACGTTCTCTGACAGAGACATTTAAGTGTCCATTAAAAGAGGCGGATTCTTCACAAACTGACCTCCTGCCGCCCGGAAGCAGCTGTGACAGAGTAACCAGCCTTTTACATAACTGGGAGCTGATGGGTGGGAGAGAAATCCCTGAGAAAATCTGCATGTCTGAGGTAGCACTGAGGCACAAAGGGAACGAAGCAACCTCTACACAGTACTACAAACCCTTCTCTTTCCAAAATTATTCCAGTATTTCATCAAACCCATTCCTAACTATCAGCAGTAATTCCCGAGTTTCACACAAGAGCCCTCCATAAGCCTATTTTCAGTCTAAATAGGCCTGTTCCTTCTTACCAACTATTCAGTTCCTCTCTAATTACCTACTTACTACTGGTAATACAAACTCCAGGTTCCAGCTCCAAACCCCTTACACACAGGCTGCCTCTGTCCCCAGCAGCTTGGAGCCCAACAAAGGAATGTCCTTAACTCCAGAGGACAAAGCAAACTCCTATCTATGGTAACATCAAATTTCAGGGAGTGAGGTTTCACTACATGAATTTACTTTCACTTCCCTCAAAAAGCGGATGTCCCGTGGTGTCTGTGTGAAACCGAGGGCTGAGGGTGTGTGAGATTTCCAGCAGCCAACCCCATTCCAAAGGGGTCACGCGCCAAACCCTCACGTGACGTTCAATTCGCATCCTGAAATGCTCAAGAATGAACAAACCCAGGAGACAGTGCACAAAAACCAGTGTGAACCTCCCAGGATCGGCCAACCAGCGGGGCTGCACGTTATTCCCAAGGTGTCCCCAGGGATGAGCGTGTCACCCGTCTGATCCACTGGCAGCAGTTTCATAACCTGCCCTCGAGCGCCCGGCTGCTGCTTCAACTGTTACACTTTGATTTCTCAACCCATTATCCACCCTCAGTCTCCCAGGCCTTTATTTTACAGCCCGAGCTATAAAAACATTTCACTCTTGTTTTTTGATCCTTGTCATGAATTAATTTAAAAATAGTTCTAATTTTTACCCAGTGCAATATCCTCCTAAACGACGACAGCTCACCCCAAGAACCCTGGTGCTTGTATGTTTTTTGGACTGCGTGGGTCTACAGTTTTATCCTAAGCTTTAAAGTGCTGCTTTTCTCCCAGCTGCAGTTTAAATCTTCTCTAAAAGCCAAATCTAAAAATGGAGATCACACAAAGCAGTATTTATGTACAGCCCAGATGAAAGGTTACTCCTCTTCTCTCCTTCACAGCATCTCTCTCGGGCATTTAGTGCTGATTTGCTTCTCTGACCAAAGATCCTTTAATCAAAGGAACACAGATCCTCAATTACACATCTCAGATAATCAGACATTTCATTCCTTTCTCCCTGAGAAAGTTTCCACCCAAGCTGACCTTGTCCCTATGATCACACACCAGGACAGAACATCAGCTCCACAATTCCCACCAATGAAGCAGCAAAAGCTGTTTCTGAAGAGTTTATAACCACTACGAAAGTTTCATTCTGCAGCTCGATGTTTGAATGTAAGCACTCCAAAAAGGATTATGGCACTTGCAAAGCCCTCAGTGGACTTCCAGAGTCTTCGTATCTGCTGATAAGAACAGTTTAGACACATTTCTTCCAGAACTAACCTCCACAAGGAATGACATTTTCAGCGTTGCTACTTTGGCTGAGCAAGCCCCAGAGGACGTGTCAGCCAAGAGCAACATCACCACCTCAGGTACCACGTTCTTCCCTCCCAAGATGTGCATTTTGGGTTCAGTAATCGAGAAAGGCTTTAGGACAGCGCTGCATCAGCCACTGGCAAAGATCAATGGTTGCACTGCTCGAGCTACAGTCACGAGGTGACAGAACTGTCCCAAGAGGCCCTTCCTAAAAGGTACCACTTTCTATAAAAACCACCCAAACCACAGCTGTGGGGACTGAAAGCACAGTGCCCCTCACTGCGGAACGAGCACAAGCACCCTCGAAACACTCCACTCTCAAACAACACTTAAACCACATCCATTTGTGCCATTGGAGCGTTATAAATAATTCAGGAGTCCTAAATTTCCAATCTTGTGCTCCATAACAAACCAACGACAAAATAATCTGCCAGTGACTCCTCTGGCTTTCACAAAGAGCTCGGTGTGATGAGCTCCCTTTTTAACTGGGGTTTTCAGCCGCCGCTGTACATTTCTAGCCTACTGTATTTTTGTAAAAACCCACGTACGTCAGCATTGTGACAAAATAACCTGTAAACTGCTAAAAGGCTCAGAGCCCGCGGGAGGTGTGGGGGGTGTCACAGGCCCCTCTCCGCCCGGGTCCGCGCTCGCAGCTGCTCACCAGGGGTCGAGACCCCGCGATCCCCTCAGAGCCCCCCCACCCCCGGGGGGGGACACTCACCGTCATTCCCGCCCAGCCCGCTCCGCAGGGCCCGGCCGTCCTCGCGGGGCCCGCTCACCGCGGCCGGAGCGGCAGGGCCGGGGCCCGGCAGCCGCGCGGGGGATGAGCCCGGCGGCCGCCCGCCCGCCGCCGCCCCCCTGCCTTTCCTCCTGAAGAAGGACATAGCGCCGGGGAGGGGGGGCTCGGCGGCCGGCGGGCCGGGGGAAGGCGGGAGGCAGGGAGGGCGCGGGCCGGTCCCTATGAATGGGGCTCCTGCCCCCGCCCGCCGCCACCGCTCCCTCCGCCTCTTCCTCCCGCGGCGGCGCCCGCGGCCGCCATGTTGTCAACAACCGCCCCGCGCCCACTTCCGCCCAGCGCGGCCGCGCGGCACGGCGGGACGTGCCCGCACTCAACATGGCCGCCGCGGCGTCGGGCGAGACGACCAATAGGGAGATGGCTCGCGGCGGCCATGTTGGGTGAGGGCAAGCAGCCCGCGAGGGTCCACAGCGGTGAGGGAGGGGAGGCGGCCATCTTTGATCAGGGCTAGGGGCGCTGGGCCGGGGGAGGCGGGGGCTGCCATCTTGGTTGAGGGCACAGGTGACCTGGGGACGCTGCGGCAGCTCGGGCGCGTCCCGTGGGCGCGGGTGACAGCGAGCCCTGAGGGCAGGGGACAGTGGTCCTGAGGGCAGTGGACAATGGTCCTGAGGGCAGGGGAGAGCCCTGAGGGCAGGGGACAGTGATCCTGAGGGCTGGGGACAATGGCCCTGAGGGGAGGTGACAGCGGGCAAGTGTCATAGCAGGGCCACGAGAGCCAATTGCCCTGCAAAGAATCTGGAGACCTCTGAGATGTGGCCCAAAATGTCCCCTTTGGCCACAGAGGCTGCAGCAGAGGGGACGGACACAAGGACGGATGGCCAGCCCTGGCCCCCATCCGACCCCTGCCCAGGGTCTGTGGGCTCTGCAGCCCCAGCTCTGGTCCCTCATGCCAAGGGCACATCGTGGCCCCGGTCGGTGCCTCGTTTGCTGCAGGAATGTGGCAGCTCCGTCATTCCATCCCAAACCACCCAGACACACCAGAAATCCCTGCCAGGCTGCATAGCGCCCGTCAGGACGTGGGGACACTGCTGGGTCCTGGCAATTGCTGTCTGATAAGTCAGTTCCGTCTGCGTCCTGGATCCTGCCACAAAAATCCTCTTAATTATCCTCCCGAGGCAAATCTGCTCTTTCCTCAGCCACCAAGGACATTTGTCATTATAACTCAGCACTCAGGTTGATCTCTGAGGAGCAGAGCTCTCATATAAATGCTTTGCAAACACTGCATAAAGACTGTTATTATAAATTCTGGTTTGTGTATGAGGAAACTGAGACACGGACCCAGAGAGCAGCTCTCCCCAAACCATACAGCTCCACCTGATCCGTGCAGCAAACCATCCAGCCTTTTCCTGGGAATCTGCCGTGAGTGCCATGAACTCCAGCAATGGTGAGAAGGGAGAGACACAAACTGAGTCGCTTTCCTGTGGGATTTAGTGCTCCATACCAGGCAGGAATTACCTTTCCAAGCATACAACTCTCAGCCCAGTTCCTCTGCGAGGTGTTTTATGCCATGACATTTCTGGGCTCGATCCCCAGGACCTTGTTCCATGGGCCCAATTAACAAAACACCATGAGAATCCCAAAACAATCCCTGCAGGAGGTGCAGGGATCACAGGAGGCAGCTGCAGCTCTTCCTCTGCCATCCCCGTGTCACCCCTCTGCCATGTAACTGTCCTGCCCTCAGTGCTTGAGCCACGAGAAAATGATGTGATTAATAATCATTACGAAAGTTCCTGCACCATCTTTCACCCAAGTGTTGCAAAGCTCTTTACAAACACTCAGTAATTAACACTCATAAATTGTAAATTGCATAAAAGGTACATGGGGATCTTCCAGGGCTGGTCTGGAGCCGTCTCTTGGGCAGGATAGTGCAGCTGATCAACACCCTGTAGCAACTGCATTTTCTCTTTTGATATTATTTTTGTTAACTGATGCTCTTTGATACAGTTTTGTACACATGCCCAGAGGCTGGTTGGGGGATAATGAACTATCCTATATGGTTTCTGCATAATGAATGGAGTTATTTAATTGGCACATAACCTAAGAGACTGCTAGTAGACTAAAACATTCAAAACATGAGCAAATAGGAAAGAATGGGATGACTCAGGGAACACTGAATTAACAGCCTCTGTCAAAGAAATTTGCACCCACTCCTCTTGGGTTTCAATGCTGGGGTTGAAGAAGAATGCAGTGATTTACATCCTTTTCCATGGGTGAATTGCAGGCATTGCTCATCCCACTTGGTGAGGAAAACCTTCTATGTAACCTTCTATGTTGCAACTCATTTTCAAACAGCAGCTCCTTTTCCAAAAACCTCATCCAACCTGTCAGAGTCTTTGGGATAATTCAATTTTCTTTGCATCAGATTCTGGATAACTGAGGAAACCTCAAGATATGAGGGTCTGACATGAATTACCTTTCCTGGATTAAAATTTTCTCCCTTTTCTGGGAATATGGAGAAGGGCTGAAGCTCCAATCTGCAGTTGGTCACTGGAGATCTGAACTGGAAGAGTGAGTGACAGCAGGTTCCGGAGTCTTTAACAGCACGTGAGAGTTTAATTGTCTGAGCAATCAGCTGAAACATGACTTCAGGACATGGGTTGGCCAATGTCAGAGAAGCTGAGGGACTCCTCCCTGAATTAAAATATTCAAATAAAAAAAAAAGCCTCCCTGCCTGGTGATTTTTCCCTCTCCACAGCTAGAAAAATAAACAAACTTTAATAAGATCTAAATGGAATGATCTTGTTTGGACAGAACTAATAAAGCAGAACAAGACTTTGGCGTCTTTGACGTGGGTAATTAATCACGGGGAACTGCCCTGCTCAGTTACAGCACAAAAACACAAATGTAACAAATCAGGTTAGAGGCCATTCCCATTTCTCACATCTGTGGGACAGTCCATTTGTTTACATGTATTCACATGATGCTGAGATTCTCTCTCACATTTAGACTTCTCACTACTTTGGGAATACAAATAATAAAAACTACATGACTAAGGGCTTTAACAGCCGAGATCTTACTCTGGAATCAGTAATAATGCCCAAAATATATAAGGAGTCAAAAATGCCTTTGTACAGAAACACATTAGAGCTTAAAAACCATATATTCCGAACATTGCCATTGGAACTGTTAAAAAATAATACAATATTATTTCAAACAAATAATCAGACATCTTGCAAAATAAGCAATACAGGCATAATCACTAAGAATCCAAGAATTAGTGGTGGGGGAGAGTGGGAAAGATGCAGCACAGACATATATTTGTGCACAACAGGATGCTGGGGAAGCTGGAAAATGAAGAAGAAGGAACTGATACATCACAGCAGGGCTGCTCTGAAACTGCAGTCTCAGCAGCTTCAATTACAGACTTATATTTTTCTCCTTTTTATTTTTTTTTTTAAATGGGAAAACAAGTGTCTGCATGCACATACAGAATTCCCAGCGAATTTGGATGTGGCTGACCTCAGTCCATGGGAACAGGAGGGTTGGTACCGGCTTCTCAACTCTGCTGGGGATTTCAAAGAAGAGAATTCTCCCAGTCCCAGCCTGGAAAAAAAAAAACACCTGGTTTCATTAAAACATTGCAACTCCTCCTTGTCTCCTTCCACTGAGCACATGCCCGAGCAGGGAGGTTTGTTCCTCCATGCCTGGTGGTTGGGCACAAGCAAGGGGTGACTCTCAGTGGGTGAGTGGGTGGGTTAAAACTTGAGGTTTGAAGCGTAAAATGGGGGGGAGGGGGGGGAAAGGGGAAAAACAGGCTCAGTCCCAGCAGAAAGAGCTGCTGGAGATGTGCTGGGCAGCCGAGCTCTGGGGAAGGAGCACTGAGCAGGAGCAGAGACAAATAGAAAAGCCCTCACACACCACGTTCTGAGCCATTCCCCAGGCTGCTCCTGCAGCAAGGAAGCCTTTTCTGCAGGGCTTTAGTGCCACTCCGGAATTATTCTGAATTAGTGAAAACAAAGCAGCTTGTTCCCACCTCCGCTCTGCCCACATGGAATTGCCAGAGCTGTGTGGGACTCACCTCGGATGACCTTTCTCCAATCCGCCTTGTTTTTCCCAAGTTTTTGGCCATTCTACGGTGTCCTAAATACTTGAAAAACAATAATCTCGTTTAAGTGAAAAGTTAAAAAAAATAATAATCTTGTTTAAGACCATTTTCTGCATTTCTCCATTTACGCTTTTTATTTTCCCCTCTTTGCTTTTCTAAGTGCCTCAAGGAGTACAAGAAGTGATGCAGCACATGGCAGCTCTCGGGTATTTCTGCAACCCAGGGATATGGGGAAAAAACGAGGCTGAGTGTGATTTTGTCCGTTCAAAACTCTCGTGGAAGTCACAGGACAAGCACCATCCCCATGGAGGATGTCCCACAGGACAAGACACACCCCCGTGAAGCCCAAACGCTGCATCCAGACAGAACCGCGGCGCGTTATCCCGGAGGTTGTGCCCGTGAACTGAGCTGGAAGTGCGGATGATTTGCCATCGGTTCGCTCCCGGGGCAGCCCGGCTCCTGCCGCAGCACTCCGGGCGCACACCAGGAGAGGGTGCCAAGCCCCCGGCTTCTGCTGCCGGGAACCGCACGGGTTTCCCAGCACTGCCGGGCTCTGAGCCCTCTCCAAAGGCTGCAACTGAGACACCAAGCAACGCACCCCGGATCTAAAGGAAAACCTTTTTTTTAACAAAAATACCTTTAACTGTTTCAGCGGTGTCGGCAGTTAAGTGCCTCAAACACGGCTGAGGACGTTCGGGCGGGATAAAGATATTTTTTGCTATATTAAGAAAGGATTTGGCTCTTTTGGCTTGCGGCTGATGGACGTGGGTCCGCTCGGGGGGACAGCTGAGCTTCTGGAGGTCGAGAAAACCCCGTCAGATCTGCGAGGCGTAAGGACAAGACATCAATTCCTGCTGCACAGCGACAGTGACCAGGAGGTTTAGAAGGAATAAAACCTGATCCATGAAGTTTCAGAATGACTGTTGTAAAAATCCATCTGCACTGGGAGGCGCAGCTTTTACACCTAAAGTAAGCGCAGGCTCCCGGGCAGCCGCTTTGCCTCGCTCTCTCCCCACTCTGCCCCCAAGACTTTGGAGAAACCTGCGGGATTAAGGGATAGAATTGACATCGCTCAAAGCGAGCAGACCCCGAGCAGATCTCCCTCCCACGGAGGAGCCGAGGCCCCCGCGTTTTTAAATAACCCCCCCGGTGACACCTGGGCTGCGAGAAACCCCCTGCAAACCCTCATTCCCCACGCGTGTCCTCGTCCGGGATCGCAGCGGGCGCGGAGCCGCAGCATCGCCGTTCCCGGGCACTGGTGGGGGGAGCGCGCGTGTGTTAAAAACATCACCGGCAACCGCAGGAATAAAACGACTCTTTAGCGGCCGCCCCGCAGCGAAACGGCGTAAAACAGCCCAAAACCGTGCGCGCAGGTGACCGCCCCGGGATTCCCCCCGCCCGCCGCGGGTGTCGCAACCGCGCCCGTGCTCAGCCGCGCCCCGCGGGGCGGGCGGCGCAGGCAGCGCGCAGGCAGCGCGCAGGGGCGCGGGCAGCGCTCCGGCCCCGCGCCCGGCCCCGCGGGCCGCCCCGCGCCGCCGATGCTGTCGGTGCCGGTGCCGGTGGCGGGCGCGGGGGCGGCGCGGGGCGCGGGCTCCCAGCCCCGCCGGCGCACCATGTGCAGCGGCGTCGGCTGCTTCTGGGCGCTGCTCTCCGCCGGCCTCCTGGCCGCCTGCGCCGCCGCCTTCCTCTCCCCGGCCTGGCTGCTGCCGCCCGGCCGAGCCGCCGCCGGCTTCGGGTTGCTCTGGCGCTGCGCCGGCCCGCCCCGGGGCTGCCACGGCTCCGCCGGCCCCGGCGGCTTCGGAGACATCCCCTCCGGTTCCTGGCAGGTGAGCGCCTCCCCGCCGCGGCACCCCCCACCGCCTCCCCCGGGCTCCCCGGCATCCCGTGTCACCTCCCCGGCATCGCGCCTGCCCTTCTCTGGATCCCGGGCATCTCCCATCACCGACCCGGCATCCCCCCCTGCCTGCTTCGGGCTCCCTGGCATCCCCCGTCACTTCCCCGGCATCCTCTGTCACCTTCCCGGCATCCCGCCTGCCCTTCCCTCGGCTCTCTGGCATCATCCATCACCTCCCCGGTATCCCCCCTGTCTGCTTCGAGCTCCCCGACATCCCCAGAATCCCCCCCTGCCTGGTTCGGGTTCCTCTGCATCCCCATCACCTCCTCTGCATCCTCCCTTGCCTGCTTTGGGCTCCCCAGCGTCACCCCGTCACCTCCTGGCATCCCCCCAGACCTGCTCCAGACTCTCCAGTATCTTGGTCTTCTTCACGTCCCTGAGGACCCCCTGTCATCACTCCAGCATCCCCTGTCCTGTCCCCCCGACGTGTTCCAGCATCTCTGTCCTGCCCTGAGCATCCCAGGCATCCCCTGCATCCCCCACGGTGCCTTCGAGCATCATCTGCATCTTCCTGTGCTGCTCTCCAGCATCCCTTTCATCCCCTGCATCCCCCCATGTCCTTCTCTGAGCATCCCCTCAGCACCCCCTGGGTATCCCACGGTCGCTGTGGGGTCACATCCCACTTTGGGATGCCTGGCTGTGCTTGGGGTGCTGCATGGCAGCCTCATGTTGGTGTGGGGGTCAGTGCAGCCCGAGCGAGGCCGTGGGCACGTCCCGGCCGTGCCACAGGTCTGACCCGGCCACCCCGCCCTGCCGGGGCCTCCCGTCCCTTCGACCTGCCCGGGCAGGTTCCTGCGGGAGGGAGGGAGTCGGGGGACAAGCTGGAGGGATTTTGGTGCTTGCCATCGGGGTATTGAGCATCACTTGCTGGCTGAGTTTGCCGAGGAGGAGAGAGCAGGGAGGTGGCTGAAACTGCTGCCCCTGGGACAAGCGGATCCAGAAATCGAGCCTGGACGGGGGGCACTGTGGTTGCCCCCTGCCCAGCCCCCCTGGGTGATGCTCTTACCAGGTTTTGGGAGGAAGGAGGCCAAGGCCTCCCCGCTTGTCCCGTGGGGCCTGGGGTTGTCGTGGTGTCCCAGGGTGACAAAGAGCTGCCTGTCACACTGGGACCACACAAAGCCTGGTCCCAGTATCCCGCCCCCTGCTTACCCCTGCCCTTTCTTCCTCCTCTCCCTTCATTCTTAGCTTCTTACCCCGAGGTCGTCAGTGCGACTTCACTGCTGCTGCTCAGAATACACAAGCTTGGACTTCCTCCAGATCACAATACAGGGCAGCATCCCCGAGAGGTCGTGGCTGTGCCCGGCACAAAGGGTGTCAGCAGCTGGGGTGCTCAGCCTGCCGTGGAGCTGCGCTGTTATCTCTCCCAGGACACCGGGTCTGCCTGTGATTGCTTAAATCCCATCACGGTCCTTAAAATTGGCATTAAAGACAAATATTGTGAATTGCAAAGAAAAGAACCAGCTGTATAAACTCCTTCCTATTTATATAAAAAGGTGCAAAAATGCTCTTGTTTCCATGGGCTGGCCTTTGTTCAGATGTTTTTGCAAATGTGATGCAGATAAACACTCCCAAGTAATAACAAACTTTAAAGATAATGAAGCTCAGCAGTGACTCATTTGAACAAGCTTCAGCCTCTGAAAACACTGACATCCAGAATACAAAGTAATGCAAAGCCTCTGAGCTTGGGCTGTGAAAGGATGAATATCACATGAATTGAGTGGAGTTTACAGGGGATTTTGGTGACATGTCCATGTCACCTTTATTAATACCGCCCAGATAATTAATGAACAACAAACCATGCAGTGGCTTTCAGAGGAAAGTGCTCCCCTACCACCTTTCTGCCATGATGACTGTGGGAATACCTGTTGTGATGGTTATTTGATGGGGTGGAATATGATAAAATATCCCTGACAGCTTTGCTGAGGCAGGTGACAGCTTTGGCTTTCTTGCATGAGCAGCCTCCAAGCCCACACGCCTCGGTGCTCAGGACGGGGGGAGCTGAGTGCTGGGAACCCTGTCCACGAGTTCGAGCAGGAGATTCTCCTTTTTGGAGAGATGGGGAAATTGTGGCTCTTTTTTTCTTTGCTTTCAGAACTGTGGCATTCATTTCCAATCTTTCAAGCAATCTGGTGGGCAGCTCCTTTTTTAAACGAAAGCCACGAGCCAAACATTGACAGGAATCCGGGAGCTTCTGAAAACTGCCCCCAGTGTTTGCTGAAGTGGCAGAGGCTGGTGAGGGGGGTGTGAGCTGTGGCTGTGGCTGGCAAAGGGAGCAGAAGGTGACACAGGGTCAAGAGTTCTTCTAGAATGAAGCTGGTGGCACATCTGAGGGGATGCTGAGAGCACCTGGGAAGGATGCTGAGAGCACACCTGGGGAGGATGCCTACCTGCAGCACACGGGGTGGGCACAGCCCACAGCCGGGGTGTCCATCCCTGGGGAACGTTGTTCTTTTTGTTTCCTGAAACGTGCACGTTTCCAGCGGTTTCCCTGCTCAAATGTGCCGATTTGTTGAAGGGATGGGGGAGCCGTTCAGTCCTGCAAATGATCGTTAATGCCGTTTGTGTGTGTGCACTTGGGGGATTATGTTAATCATGCTACAAATGATGCTTTGAATCATGTCTGGAGGTTAATTAACATGCCTTTCTTCTCTTAAGAGGGCCTTCATGTCTGCTTAGAGTTGCTGGCTTTTTTTCTGCTTCCTTTCATAATTACTTTGCAGCTCTCTAATATCATGGGTACCTTTAATTTAACCCTGTCAGTGCTCAGGCTGCTGAGGCTTTGCACCATGCTCAGCATCATGATGGTTATTTGATGGATTAGAATATAATAAAATATTCCCGATGGCTGGAGATGTTGAGGACAGGCTGAGACCATGCAGGAGCTGATGGGAACTGGAGAGGGTCTGGTTGGAGCCAAGTGAGGAGAAAGGATGGTGAGATTGCCCAGCCAATTTATGAGTGAGGCCCTTACACAGACAATTAATGGAAAGGAGGATCCATTGTGGGAAGTCCTGGAGCTGTGAGGGCTGGAGAGGGATGTCCCAAGGGGTGCAGGCACTGTGGGGAGAGGGGATTGCTTTGGGAGGCCAACAGGTAGAGCTGGGAGAAACCTGTGAACTTTTGAGCTCTGAGCTGTTTCACTGCATCTCAGTACTCTTCTTTTTCCTGGTGCCAGATCACTCTGTGCCTATGTGTACATGCAAAGTAGTGCTTCATCCTGAGCTAATTTATCTTCTCTTTCAGTGGGAGCATTTGGCTCATGGGTTCCTGTCTCAGTGCTGCACTTTGGAAGCTAGTGCTGCCACATTTCAAATTTCTATTTTTATTTTTCCAGATAGTCTCCAATTATTTTCAGGCTTTGCCAAGCATGTAATCTAAAATAACAAAGACGCTGATCAGCCCATGATAGTCAGGGTAAAACCACATGGACCATTTGCCTATGGAGCCAGTGATGCCATGCTGGAGCAGAGCCCAAAACAACCTGCTCAGGATGGGGGGAAGGCTTTGTACGACCCCAGGAGTTCCTCAAGTGGGTCTTTCCTGGTTTTTCAAGCAGGAATTGAAAAGACTCAGCAAAGCTTAGTGAAAATGTAAAGTAAACCTGCTTACCCTTTCACTGGGAAATGCTGAAGGGTTTCACAAACCTTCATTGCTGGTTTCTCGCCGTGTCAGTCCAGCCCTGGGTCCCCGATGTCATCTGAGGTTTGCCTGCTCAGGTCAGGTTTGCAGAGTAGTTACACAGCAGCCCTGATCCCAGTGAATCAGGAGATTGCTCATGGAGATGGGAAGATATTTGGAAAATCTGTCACTCCTCTTCTAGCGCAGGCTCTGGCACAAGGGAGAAATGAGAATTTTGGGAGTCCCTGGCTTGCAATATGACCCAAGCAGGGAGCCGTGTGTGTGCTGGCTCTTGGGTAGGGTCTGCTCTACCTCCAGAGTCATGTATCAAGCCAACATGTTAATTTGGGATTATCAGGAAATCACCTTTTAGCTCCTCAACCTAAGAACTTCCCAAGAGAGCAGATCTTTCCTGGCTCACTCTACCAATCCATTTGATTTTTAATTGCACTTACACAGCATTGGCAAGAGTTGTTAAGTCCTAAGTGTAAGGAATTCTTGAAATCACCATCTTTCCCTTCATGCACATTTGCCTCGCAGTAAACTTTATCTCCTTTCATCAGCCACCCAGAGTTTTTTGACCTACATTAACAGAACAGAAAACACCCAGTGTTGGGGAAACCTGTAATTCCTGGGCTGTGGCCCCACGTTTCAGTACCCAAGCCACAAACCACTACCAGGACTCACTGATCAGTGACCTGCTCACTGCTAAGCTGGGCTGAAAGGGGTGCTGAGACAGGACCAGCTTATGGGTGGGCCAGGGGAAGTCAGATTAATTGGAAATGCAGACAGGCTGCTCTCAGGGTTAATTCTATCCACTGCTCTCAAAGGGAGATGGAAGCTGCTTTACTTAAACAAAAGCAGGGAGAGGTGGGTGCCAGCCCTGGGGCCGCTGCTTGGGCTGCAGGGGCTGGGCAGGGACTGGGGCTCAGCTGAGATGTGGCCACTCGTGACAGTGATGGTCAGTTCACACTGGGTCACCTGCCCACACACCTGCTCGGTGAAGAGCCAATGTTGAACCCCGGGCCTTGGGAAGGGCATTGTCCTGGTGCATCAGAGACATTTTGGGGTGAACGTTGCATTTCCCCTTTGCAGGGCCCAGAGCGGAGTCTGGCACAGGGTGGCAGGGACACGGCAAGGGACATTTTGGCAGTGGGACATTCCCTCCATCCTCTTGAGGCTTCAAGTCCCACTCCCTTCAGGCTCCTCTCCACTGGCTTTGTGAGGAAAAGCCAGATGGGAGAGTGGTGTGACCTGCGGGGCATTCCCTGGCCAAGGCGATGAGCCCAGCTTTGCTGCCAGTGCCAGGAAAGGGCTTATCCCAAGGCAGGATAATAACAGAGCTTGGGTAAGAAGGGCTGATCTGGTACCCAGCGACAGAGCACTGCTTGCTGCCTAATTAAAATTTCATTAAGTTGGTTCACATCCCTTGATGGAGGTCACAGGCACACCATTGATGTGCTAATGTCTTACTTTTTCCCTTTTTTCTCTCTTTCACCACTATCCATCATCCTCTTAGATAAAGCAGTGCCATTAGGAACTGCTTTCCAGCATCCCCAGATGCAATGGCACTGAAAGAGAGACAGCCTTAATTCATCAGACATATTATCTGCCTCTTATTTTCTCCCTAATTAAAAAAATGCCTTCCTTCCCACCCCCTTGAATCAGTTTGGGCATTAACCCCTCTGGTGTTTTAGTGAATACCTGATTAGCTGGAAAGCAGGAAAGTTTCCTGGAAGGCTGGAACTGGCTGAGCTGTGTCCTGGTACAGGTGGTGCTGAATTTTGTGCACAAGCAGCTAAATCTGGGCTGGGAAGAGGTACCCCCTGTGTGTGCTGTGGTGTGGGCAGGTCCCCATCAACCAAATCCTGCACTTGAAGAGGAAGAAATGAGGGCTGGAGTCTTGTTAGCTCCCCTCCTTCTTCGTGTGCCCCAGGCCAAAACATCCCATCTCAGGGGACTGGGACATCACCACCTCCCCGGCAGCATCACCCCTGGGGCTCTGCGTTACTGCCAGGCTGGTCTGGGGAGGTTGGACCCACTCCCACCATCCCCATCGGACAACACTGGGCACTTCCCTGCGATGCTGGGCAGGGGATGTCATTTACATGGGAGCCAGGATGAAGGAGAGGGAAGATCAAATAGGAAGGAGAGAGCTCTCAGATGGCACTGAAAGGAAGGTAATTGCCGGGGAGGAGAAGATGGGGACGTGTGGGATCCTCTTCCTGGCCGTCGCTTTAATGCCGACCAGATGGCGGATGTTTGTTTCTGTGACTTGTGTGGGGGAAATATGAACAAGCTGTGAGGCTCCATCCACCCACCCTGCACAGGCAGCGTCTCCCACCGAGGCAGGAGCCTCTCTGCTGTGCCCAGATGGATATTCCCTGGTTTTACCAAGATCCCTTGCACCTCTGCCCAAGGAGAAGGCACCTGGGGCTTTGCCAGCACTGCTGCAAAACCCAAACCCCCAGTCACCTCTCAGCACCTCCACCCAGCACTGATTTATTTTTTTAACAAGTGCAAAACCTTGGTGTCCGTTTGCTTGCTACCTTTCCAGGTACAGCACTACCCAGTTTAACCCCAAAGCATATTCCTATAATGAATATTTAACCACACAGAGCTCTGATGGGAAGGGACAGCCTGTAAAAATGAAAATGGTTTGATTAATTTTCCCGCCTCTTCTCTTACTATTGAATTTACCCTTTTTTTCCAGCTCATTTGGGGTTTCTCAAACATTTTCTGTCTCAACAGACATCCCTAGAAAGCCAGACACGCTGTGACCCTCACTTTTTTTTTCTCACTTAGCCTGTGGCTTTATTTCCTAGTTATTTAGGATATTTATTTTCTGCTCCCATTTCCAAAGATGCTTAAGCTTCTGAGCAGGGCTGAAACACCCAAGCAGTCTGTAATGCTTCCCTCAGCCTACAGCTCTGGGTCCATCCAGCATAGCAGCTGTTGGGGGTGGTCAAGTTCCAATTAATAAATTGCATTAATAAACTAATGTGCATCGTGGTGTGACCCAGTTCACAGGATGTGATGGCAGGAGCTTTGCCAACTTGGTTTATCTCTGCCAAGCCAAATACCATGTAACATTTCTCAGCACTAACTCGTTGGATTGGACAGATTTTTCTCCCTTCACCCTTTCCACTTTAAGCTGGAAAGCCCATGGATTTTGGTTTCAAAAGATGAGTTAATTTTTAAAAAGTTTTCATTAGGGATATTAAGCAATTCTTCCCAGGACAGTCATTATGTGACATCTTAATTTTGATTTTTTTTTTTTTTTTTTTTTGGTGAATGAAACAGCATCTTCATCAGATTTATTGCTCAGTGAATGGCACAGCCACGGCTCATGTCAGACCTGTAACATTAAAATAACGGGCAGGGGATTGTTGTTAATCGGAATTTATTACGCTACATAAAGGCATATTTACAGTCCCACCAGGGGACGATTAATTTGTTTGGGGATAAACAATTAATCTCCCTGGGAGTGGGAGCAGAAAATCTGACATGGTTTTATGTCTTTTCCCTGCGTGGCAGAGGCAGGATTGCTCACAGCCCCCAGCTCCCCCCGGGGGTCTCCCTGGCACCTTCGAGGGTCTGCAGTGCCCAGGGGTGGGCAGCTCACCCAGTCCTGCTGCTCCCTGGCAGGATTTGCACTGGGACCTGTGCTCTATGCTGAGAGGAATGGGCTTTTCCCTGCTCCTGACTGGGCCCTCAGAGGTGGCCTCTGTGCATCCCAGTTTTCCCCCCACTCCAGTCTATTTTTGGGTTTCAGCCTTTGCATCCTGTTTCCTGCATCCTCTCCTTTCCGCTCAAGATGCAACAGGCACAAACAGAGAAGAGAGAGAGGGAGGTGCTACTCAGTGGGAAGGAGAGGGTTTTAGCTGCTGCTGTTTTGTACCTTTGCTCCATGGACTTCTTCAAACTTAAGCCTTGTTATTTTCCTTCAAAAGTGGCTGTTTGACCTGCAGGTGTGACTCCAGGACAGGGCAGGAGCACTTGGAATAGTTCCCAGCTGAAGCCCTGGAAAGGTTGTGACAAAAGGAAAAATTTCTGGTTTCCAAGAGCATATCCAGTGTTTTGGGAGCATATCCAGTCTTGCCATCTGCCCTGTGCTGTGCCTTTTCCATTGTCCCCTATGCTGGGACAGCTGTTCCCCTGCCATCCCTTGTGCCCCACCTAAACCTGCTCAGTGGCATTGCCCCTTCTGCCCCTAGAGCTGCCCTATGGCCATTTGGTGTTCCAGCATTCCTGGCCCACATGGCAGAAACCAACCCTCACCATTTACCTACTCCCACATGAATTTTCTCACATTTATTCACAAGACCTTAGTTCCCTTTGCCAGTGCCTGGTTGGATTTGATGGTTCTTTGGCCACCACTGTGCACATCAGGGTGCTGTGACCCTGGGACTCCACACTCTTGTTTCCAAACCCTCATGGCAGGTCCCAGACCAGACCCAGCTCTTCAGTCAGTGTAACACTCACCTGCACCCATCCTGTTTGTACCCTTTTTCATGTCACTTTGTCCTGAAAAACATCTTCACACCTCTCCGTGGGGATTAGCAGCCCAAGCGGCTCATCGGCTGTTTCCAGCAGGAGCTGTGAGTTTTTAGGGGATTTGTGCTACCACAATTAAGGAAAACCTAGATCATTAAAAATAATATGCTTCACACGAGAGAGGAACCAGCCTGCTTCACAAGACCCCTTTCTGCTGAAAAATTCATCACTCTAAATTATTAATGGTCCTCGCAAAGGAGGATGGTTTTGCCAGGCGGAAGGTGAAATGCAGATGCCAGGCAGAGTAATCCTTTTTTTGTTATGAATCCTGATTTCCTCACCACACTGCTGCCTTGGGAGTGGTGGGGAGCAGGGCTGGGGCTGCTCTCCCCACAGGGCCCCATGATGGGAGGGTGTCTGTGCAATGGGGTCACCCATCCCACCCCACCCCAAACCCTGTGGATCCCTCCTGGGGTATGGACAGGGCAGCTGCCCCATCCCTGATGGGGTGTCTTGACTTTGCAGCACTTCTCTGTTCAGGTTTCAGTGACTTGGAAGGCACAGAGAGGAGCAAATACCCCTGCTGGAACAGCCTCTCCATTTCTCTGGGTAGCTGTTTGCACTGCTGTGCCTTTTACATTGCATGTCAGGAATTAATTTATTGCTGGGACAGCATTTGCATTGCTTGTGCAGTGCATAAATAGGCTATAAATAAGATGCTGATTTCTAATCACTGCACAGCATGGAGGGAAACACACCAGGGTGACAGGATTGTGACCGTGCTCCCCTGGCCTGTCCCTCACCAGAACCAGTGTGTCCCTTTTTGGAGCAGTGGCAGCTCCCAAGCAGGACCCTGCAGGCAGTGGCTGTGCCATCCAGCACCTTCCAGTCCAGCTGCTAAAAACCAGCTCAGCAGTGAATAACACAGGTAGATGAGGGCAGTGTGGGGCTGCACCACTAGTGGGAGGAGTTTTTCTAGCTGTTTGGAGCCCCCATAGCCAAGGGTAAATCCACTTCCTCTTCCCCCACTCAGCCTGCCTGTGGTTCCTGCAGGATAACTTTCATTTTGCAGATTATTTACTCCTGATTTGTAACAGCTTTGGTGAGAGGGGCCAAATGGAAACACATATTGGGTTTGTTTCTGTAGTAACCATGGCTGCCCAAAAGCTCATATATAGGGGGAAAAATAAAGAAGGAAAGTTATGCATTCCTAACCAGGATGTCTCAGCAGGACAAGAGGGCTGGATGAGGGTGGAAGTGGGACCGAGCTCCTCAGGGCAACTCCTGCCCAGGTTATAAAAGCAAGGCTTGTCAGGAAGATGGGAATGAGACCTGTCTTAGAGCTGTAGTGCCTGGGGGAGCTGAGGCAGATGTTACTGCAGGGTGACTCACCAAAGCCAGAAACATTCCATGGAATTTGCTGTGAAATGACAGGAGTTGACGTGGCTGCCGCAGTGCTGGGGCCAAGGTGCCCTCACGCTCTTTGATTGCTGCCACGAGCTGGGGGCTGGAGAAGGAGGGTCACGGGTCCTCTCACCATCCCTGGCCACACTGTGCCCCTGGCTGGGCTGGCACGTGCCCCTGATGGTACAGGGACCAGCTCGCTGCCAGTGCCATCCCGTTGGCAGAGGTGGAAACATCACCTGCAATGGGGACAGAAACAGCAACGGTGCAGTGATTGGGCACCCAAGGGTGACCTGTTTTGCCATAAATTAGTGCTTTTCCCAGTTTTTACGCTGCTGGAGGTGAGCTGGGCAGAGGGTGGAAGCAGCCTGCTGTATTGGCAGAGCTGCAATGGAACCTTTGCAGCACAGTGGGATCCCCACCATGGAGCATCAGTGGCAAAATCCCCCCTCATTGCCAGTCCTACTGGGGCGGGCACTGACACAAGATTTCACCCTCAGCAGAGGCACCAACACACATCACAGACATCTAATGGCACATGTAATAGTGACATAGCCCCTCATGCATGTCATACATTTGCTATTACCACTGTAGCCAAAATACTGATAACCCCTGGGACCAGGTGATGGGTGAACCGTGAGTTCAGACCTAACAGTGATTTTAAGCAACACAAGGTGGAATGAGAAGGTGGGAGAAGTCACCTGTGACAGGGCCCCACTTCCCAGTTGCAGAGGGGGGATTTGTGGGGAGGTGTGGTGGGGACAGAGCGGGGGTGGCTCTCTGACAGCCCCTGTGTCCTTGCAGACGAGCGCCGTGCTGTGTGCGGGCGGCTGTGCCCTGCTGGCCCTCAGCTCCCTGCTGGCCATCGTCGCTGTCCTGCTGCCCGGCGGAGCCTGCGAGCGGCGGGTCTGCACCCTGGCTGGATACATGCAGACAGCAGCAGGCAAGTGACGGGGCCTTGGCTCTTTGGGGTGGGAGGATGGCTGTCTGTTCACGGAATGTCAGATCTCAGCAGCAAGAGGTGCTTGGAAACCCCAGCCAACACTGGGAGTAAAGCGAATGGCTCTTCAGGAACTGCCTCCTGCATCCACCCTTGTAGAATCTATTGAATGTCACCTCCCACCACATACACAGGTCTGTTGGCAGAGCTGGAGCTGCAGGTCCTGCTCACTGCTCCTGGCTCAGGATCTTGTGTAGGACAGGGGGCTGTGGTGAGTGGTGGGGACCAAGCTGGCTGCTGGCAGGGTGCTGCTGCACCTCCCGGGGTCTAGTAGATGTCCCCTGTGAAGTTTGCAGTTCCATTTGGGCCATTTTGTTAATGGTTAGCCTCTGGAGGGATCTTCCTCTCTGAGCTTTACACCTGAGACAGGTGATTGCCCAACCTGTCCTGTATTTCCCCAGCCCCACCCCCCCTTGATGCTGCATCCACTTATTGTTGCATTGAGTTGCCTGTACCTCTGCCTCAGAGGAGTGCTAGTGCAGAGGGAAGAAGGCAGGCAGCTGGGGAAGATCTGTCCTCCTGCTGCCCTCCCTGTGGAGGGACAAATTCCACCCAAGACCTGTTCTCCACGTCTCTGTGAGCTGAAGTGTTGGACCAAATGACCCCAACTGGACATGAGCCATGACAGGAGATTAAACTGCCCGTTCATGTCTGTGCCCAAGAATAAAATCCTTTCCTTGGAGAAATCCTCAGGGTCAGCCAGGCTTTGTTATCTGCCTAGCAGCATTCAAGCAGCTTTGGGGGGAAATCCTGTTACACGCTCTCCTCACCAGGGCTCATCCCACGGGAGCTGATTTGGGGCAGATGGAGGAGCCATGGCTGCTCCAGCTCAGCCAGGCTGTGGGTCCATAGAGGCAGCTGCTTGTGCCTATCCCCATCTCCCAGTTTGGGGGTTCCCATCACCCCTCTGTGCTGGCTGGTGGCTGCAGCCAGTGGGTCCCCTGGGTGCAGGACACTGGTGGAGCCCCATGGCAGCAGGTCCCAGCCCCATCCCGGGGATGGGGTGGGTCACTGGGAGGCAGCTCAGGGTGGCCTTGCAGGTGGCCTCCCATGCAGGGCATAATTGGGATGGAAAGGGGTAACCCCACATTACCTTTGCCTGTGGCGGGGGGACACATTCCTGCTGCGTCTGGCTCTGCAACAAGACAAGCAGTTACAAAGCAAGGGATTAGGAAGAGTCCCTGGAAAGGAAAGCGACTGTGGCAGATAAATACAAATGAGGCGCTCCAAGGGGTGCTGGTAATATTGAACAGGCTGTAAATAAACTGTAGGCTCTAAGCGTTATTGACAAATGAAAATTTACTGGGTACGTTCGAGCAAGCTAATGGGCTGCTTTAAACCCTGGCAGTGCCTTGCTAAGCATTTTGTCATGTGCTTTTTAATTTTGTGCACTGTGGATTAATTCCCATTCAGAGCCAGGCAGCCCTGAGTCAACAGAATTAAATGGTTTAATATATTTGGATTCAGAAATGCTGCCCCTCCATAATTTCTCTCCCTGTTTTCTACCCCCTCCCCAGTAGGAAGCTCTTCAATAGAAATCAGTTGCAGGTGACAGGGAGAGAAACTGCTCCCCAAAAATCACATTATCTCAGAGAAAAACGGGGATTTTAGGATAGGTGAATTTATATGGGAGAGAAGGAAAGCAGAGCAAGCCCATGAGGTTTGGTAGAGCAGCTTTCTGATGGTGGGGGGTGTGCAACTCTGTCAGGGGAACCCCACGAGATGCTGGCAGAGCACTGGGAAGGAGGAGGGGACCATATTTCTCCCAGAACCCAGGTTTCCCTGAAGCACATCAGGTCCTACAGGGACCTTTCCTTTGCCTGCCCTGACACTTCTCCCCCCAAATCCAAATTTTGCTCCCATTTTCCCATCCCAAAAATCCAACTTGAGGTATTTTGCAGAGCACCAAAGACACAAGTAAATAAGCTTAATGCTATAAAACATTGACTCGGGCAATGTGATGTCCTAATAAAGAGCCAGGTGCATTGAGCCAGGAGCATGAAACAGGCCATAAAGTGCATGAGCAGAGGCACCAGCAGAGCCAGAATCAGTTCCCACAGGCTCTGCACTGTCTCAGACAGATGCCCTGAGCTGCACTTACATAAATCCAAGTGCAGAGGCCAAGGATTGGTTCCTGTTTGGTTCAGGAATCAATCCTGAGAACAGCCCCACAGCAAGGGCAGTCAAGCTCCAGCTTTAACACTTTCTTGCAATTTTTTTAGAGGTCCAAGTTGTGCCTTTTCCAGCCCCAGAAGGAAGGAAGATAGAAACCTCATGCAGACAGAGCAGAGCAGAGCACTAATTGCAGATGCAGACATGCCATCAGGGTTCAGAGCTGGGCTAATTGCCACCATAAGTTGAACACATGATTCCTGATGCCTGGCATCCACCCCATAGAAAATAAACAAACCAACATCTCCACGCAAATGGCAAGAGGATGAGCCATAATGAAAGAGTAAAGGAGCAACAGG
This sequence comes from Pseudopipra pipra, assembly GCF_036250125.1. NCBI lineage: Eukaryota > Metazoa > Chordata > Aves > Passeriformes > Pipridae > Pseudopipra > Pseudopipra pipra. Next base: position 8,160,177 of record NC_087569.1, on the reverse strand, counting down.
GAGAGGGGGAAGGATAAAAGAACATTTGCTCACCTCTCACAAAGTCAAAGCTGCTCCTGAGAGATTAGAAATGGGGCTCACTCCCCATTTGTGATGTCAGCTCACTGAAATTAAATTTCTGGGAGGATCCCTCCTCCCAAACCTTCAGAGGAGCCCCTCCAAAGAGGCTGGGGCAGCCAAGGTGGCCCATTTATGTGGGTCAGTGGGCTGCCCCAGTCCCCAGCTGCAGCCCATCACTGCTGATGGAGAAGGGTCCTGGGGCCAAGCCCAGGGACAAGGAGGGCAAATGGGGGCACAGCTGAAATCCTGCCACAGTCATTCTTCAGCAAAAGCCTCTTTGCTGGGATTTTAAAAACAGGAGTTAATTCCAGGGAGAAATGTCTCCTGCTGTATGGGGCTGTATGGGGAGGGCAGAGAATGTTCTCCAGAGCTGGTTGTTCCTGTACAACCTCTCTGGTGGCTTCCACGTGCTGGCCAAGAGCCTGTGGTTTATAGCTGGACATTACAGCTCATCTTTGCAAAGCTCTTAGACCAGATTTCGAGTGACTGCCAGTGACTGCTCCTTCCAGTGGCTGGAAGGAATATGGGACCATCCTCGTGTTTTAGGCACTGGCTTCACCCACGGGACCTGTCAGTGACACCCTGGGGAGCCCCAAGGCTCTGCTCCGAGCTGTCACAGCCCACACAGGCCCAGCAGTGTCACTGAGTTAGAGGAGTGTCCTGAAGGCTGGGGCTGCCGGGAGTCAGGACAGCCTCTGCCAGATTTCCAGCATGGACCGTGTCCGCTCCCTGGCCCAGGAGCATCTGCACTCCCATGGGAATGGCCTCTCCAAAGGAGTGAGGCTCGCTACTGTGACAACTGAGATTGTAGCTGAGGCTGAGTAAACCCCACCAAACAGCAAATCTGGGCAGCTTTCTGCTTTTGGAGCTGGTGGGACTAAGGGAAGGATTAGGGGTCTTCTGTAGGATTAAGCTGCTGGTGACTATTCTAGCACTGGAGTCGATTCCATCTGCTGCTTAGGAAAGGCAACAAGTCTTCATAGTCAGGACTAGCAGCCTCCCTCCAAGGCTCCTTTTGCTACCCTAAAAGCCTCAATAAGCCCAGGATTGTGTTGCTTTTTCAAAGCTTTTCGCCACGTGCTTTTCAGGCAAAGGGCTCTTGCTTTGCTGGCCAGGGGTGGCTGGTCCAACACCTCAGCTGCCCCACTGCTGCTGATCCATTGCCTGGTCTCCAAGAAGCGCCTGGGAAGTGGCCTGACAGGAGAGGGCTGCAGAGCTTTGCACCTTGTTGAGGGCACAGGCACAGTCAAGCATGAGGAAGCCTTCGGGGAGAGTTTTGCTTTCACCCCACACTGCTCTCTGTCTGATCCTACCACCATCAGCTCACTGCTCATGACAAACCCAGTGCTGAGGGCAAATGATCCTGACCTGCCTATGCCTTTCTAGGGCTCTTTTGGTTTCAAAGAGCAATTTCCCAGCATTGCTACGACAGAATCAGAACAGTCACAGAACTCCAGCAAGACAGGCAGAAAGCCCCAGTTATGTAATTCCCTCATTTAGCCACGCTGTAATCCCAAATTTCATGGCAGTCTCAAGAGCTTCTTCCTGCAAAATTTGATTGCATTCTGCAGCCAAGACCTCTCTTGCTGGCAGCAACATGATGGCATTATAGAGATGGCCTCAGCTTTTGGTCAGTTAAGCAGCAAAGCAAAATGGTCTCACAGGAGACCTTGTGATTTTTGAAGTAGCCTGTGATTACTTCAGGCACTGATCACCCAGTAAGAATACATAAAGAGGGAGAATTGTCAATTTTCAGATCAGTGTGAACCGTTTAAATGTACTAAGTCCCAAGGACTGAAAAGCAACCTAGATGAAAGTGGCTCGTGCCATTCCCAAGGGAGAGCTGCGGGGTGGGAGGTTTGCCCCAGTCTTGGGATGCAGGCACGTGCTAGGAGGAGCACAGCCATGGCAGGTCCCTGGCCAGGACACTGTCCCAGTGTCTGTGTCAGTGTCATTTAGGAAGGCAGTGTGGTCCTCCCCCCTCAGTGTGCCTTCCATCCTGCCCTGCATCTCAGCCCACCTTTGGGATCGATGGTGCCCTGTTTTTCCCAGCGTGTGCAGGCTCTGAATGGCAAACAGCACCATCATCCACATCCATATTGATTCCTCAGACTCCTATCGATCAGCCTGGTGACATACAGGTAATGTGTAATTAGTAACTTAGATAAAAACAGCACCAGGAGTGTGTACAACCAAGCTGCCTGGATACTCTGACCTTTGCTAGTGTAGCCACAGAGCAGCAAATAGAGGGGTCGTGGCTGCCTAGTAATTACTGACCTGCCATTAGGAGCCTGTGAAACTCTTCCCTTCCCTGCAGCCATCACTCCCATGCAAAGTCTTGGATCCCTCCCCAAGAAATCATGATTGAAATAACAGCCAGGGGAAGGCACCTCCCCTGAAGTGCCTTCCAGTGCACTGAAGGACTTGTGGCACCAGCAGCTCTCGGGAGTGCTGGATACAATGTCCAAGGATGCTGCAGGGGCCACCGGGCAGTGGGGACACGCCCAGCGCTCCCGGGTGCAGCAGTGCCACAGCACGGCCCCGCAGCACCTCTGGGAGGGGACAGAAATGGAGCAGACACGTCCCCAGGGCAGGGGACAGTTTGGGGTTGGGAGGCCAGCGCTGCAACCGACACTAAAAATGTTCAGGGATGGCTGAGCAGACGAGGGTGGGAGCCGTTCCCAGGCTGTGCAGCCTTTCCCACCCCCTCCCTCCCAGCCCAGGCCAGGCCGACCCACAGCCGGTTTCCTGATGGACGTGTTTGTGGCTGCGGCGGCTCCAGAGCCCCATCCTGTTGAAGCTGAGGGTTGTTTGTCACAAGACATCCCTGGGATTGGGAAGAGGAACTTGGCAGCAGAGGCAGGGGGGAAGCAGAGCCCTGTTGTCCAGGCATTGATTTGATTTAAAATCACCCAAAGCTTCCCCCATCTCTGTTTAAAAATAGTGTCGTGGCTTTTATTGCAGGGCCCACGTGGTCCCTCTTCTTGTAGCAGTCTTGAAAAACACGCTCAGTCCTGATGCAAGGATGTTGCTGGATGTGTTCAATCATCAGAGCAGCATTAAAAAAATGTTGCCATAAAGCTGTTTCCAGCCATTTAGGAAAGGTCCCTCGAAACTGCAAGATTTGGCTAAGCAAGAGAAGAAGTGCCAAAAATAAGCCAAGTCCAGCCTTGGTGCAAGGTGCTTGGGCAGGAAAGTAAAGCACAGCAGCATAAAAGCTGAGTGGTGATGGATCCAGCTCCTGAGTTGCAAGGGCAGCTCTTCTGTTCTCCCCTTGTCTTGACTCACACTGTCAGGAGCCCTGGTTCCTTCCCTGGTGCAAGGCTTTCCTGCCTGCTTGCTTTAATTACATTAGCAAAGTCAAAAAACTGCCTCTGACACATTATTATTCAGTCAGTGGGCTCTCACTAATTCCTGACACAATTAATGACTATCTGAGGGTAGGAGCCTGCTGCCAGGGCGCTGGAGAGGGGCTCAGTCACAGCCCAGCCCAAGAGGTGCTTCACTCCAGCACCAGCGTTGCTTAAACCTGAGTTACCTGTGCTCTCATTTTTTTCACTTTCACTGATACGAGTCCTCTTCTGCTGCATTTTTTGCCAATTTCCTCCAGAATTCAACTCAGTAAAAGCCATGACCATCCTGGGCCTTGTGCCAGTGTGTCCTGGGGCAGGGACTGCTCTGAACCCTGTGGAGATGCTGGGCACCAGTGCCAAAGCCCAGATGTTACTCCACCAGCCTCTGCATGTTTAAGAATTTGGTGAACTCCCATGATAAAACCAACAATTGACTTTTTTTCCACCTGCCTTCCCACTGGGAGGTGTCACCTGGGAGGATGTTGCAGGGGAGCAAAATGAACCTGTCAGATCTGCAGGTGGACGAGCACGAAAGTGGAACCACAAACATCGACTCAACTTCAGCCTTTCACTGGAGGAAACCTTTACTTTGCAGAAACAGTAATTTCTCTGTGTTCACTTCAGTGCATACATTCAAGTGACAGAACATCTTGATTTGAGAACCATTTCCTGATTTTACTTCCAAAACCTAAAATCTTCACTGGAGAGCCAGACCATTAAACAATAGCAGCAAAAGGGAGAGGGGCTGGCAGCTCTGCTCACAGCCAGGCTCCCTGCCACAGGTTGAGCGTAGATCAGCCTTCCCCAGGGTTTAAGCTCATTTCATACAAGGTGCAGAGCTGCTGAAGGAGAAAGGGCCAGATCCTGGCTGTGCTGTACAGCTGAGCCCTGCTCCACCCCGGTGAGGGGAGGTAGGGATTAATTACCAGCTGACTTCTGAACAGTTTTCTTTTCTCTGCTTCGTTCTCAAACTGTGCTTTGATTTTCTCCAGGTGCTTTTTGGCATAAACCTACTGACTTGGTGCCTTTGCCCTCCCTCCAGGCCGGGGACTCAGCAGTGTATTTCTCAGTAGCCTTATTTAGAGAATAAACCAGCCATGTCCTTTCATTGGTTCCTTGGAGAGGGGCAATACATTTCCAGTGGCATCAGTGACAGAAGCAATATCCTTTCATTGCTGTCATTGGAAAAGAGCAGCTTTATACTGCAAGAAAGAACTATTTCACTTGTACAAAACATATTTTCTATTCCTTTAAACCTGGGGAAATCCTTGTCATATTAATATGTGGCTGAATTGCTTCTCTTTCAACAGCTCTCCTAGGGATTTGAGCTTAGACCAGTTATTGTACTTGGATGCAGTAGCAGTCCATAAAAAAGTATATTTTGTAAATAATAACAGTGCTTTGTAATAAATGGAAACTACAAATAACAGGTGCCACTGGAACTCCAACTCTGCTGCCCCTGAGGAAATACAAGCCCCAAGGAGCCCAGCACTGTGCCAGAGCCATGTGCTTCAGATGGGAAAATCCATATTTCGTTTGCTTCTCTTTGCCTTTGACTCTCCATTCAGTTTACAGGCAGTTCCTTCTTCTACAACACATGACATTTACTCTCATTCTAACATTTTCAAGGCACCAGGGTGGAGCTCAGGGGTGTTACTGGAACAGCCATACCTTTCCAAGCAGGGCCCCTCATGAATTTTTAGCAAGAGGTGGCTTTAATAATGGTTTTAATGAAGCTTAACTGTGCTTGTTGGTTGTTGCAGGACAGAACCACTGCAGGAGAGGGTCCCTCTTCCCTTGCGAGTTCAGGTTGCATAACAAACCAGATCCTACCAGGCTTCAGAGCATTTATCATTTAATAGCTGTGATTAGTGGCTGCCCAGCCTGCTGGTTGCATGCCCACAGTGCTAAGAATCCTGTCTCCTGACCTCCTTGCTATGTGATTATGTGTTCAGCTGATGTTTCTCTTCATAAACAGTTTGACTTTTCCCTCTCCCCCACCCTGCTTGGCTCATGTTTGTTGGCTGGGAAGATGGACACAGATCCCTGCAAACTCCCTCCAGGACCACCTGAATATCCTCCCTTGCTGTGGGGAGGGAGCTCATAGGTGAATTTCTGCATCCTGAAGCAATTGTGTAGAGATCTTGTCATCTTTATTCACTCATCCATCTGGACTGAGTGAAGGGTGTAATGCTGAGAAAAAAAGCCTCCCTGTCCTCTCTGATGCTGACAGGGAGCTCGGGGCTGTCAGGAGCAGTTTGCAGTTCAGTCTGTTCAAGGGTGCATTTCAGGGAGCTTTGGTCAACCCCAGTTCTCAGCTCTCTCTGTCTGCCAACGTTGGAAGTTTTTGGCCTATTGAGATGTTTTAAACCAATATGAGCAGCAAGAAGACAGCCTTGGTGGGAGACATAAATGTTTGCTGGGCTGGTTGGATCCTGGCTGTAATTTAACAGGCATCTGAACATACAAGGAGCTCTCAGGACGCAGAGCAGGACAGTTTATAGAGGTGCCATCAGCTCATACACTTGTCTGCCAGCACCAAGATTCTGCCCTGAAACCTGAAGGTTGATGTCAATTTAGGGTGAAGAATTGACCCCCCAAGTGCCTCAGAATCTGTGTTCCTGAGATTAGATGAAGCTCATGTTATCTGTAGATCCACCTTGGAAGTCATTATGGGGCCTTGCTATTCCTGTACAGCAGAGATGTGTTGGCCCATCCCTGGTAGCACGGTGATAAATCTGGGTGGCAGCTGCTCACTGTCCTTTGTGTCACAGATTGCCCAGGCAGTTAAAAACAGCTGTGTCCATGTATCAGCCAGTCTGGCTTTAGGAGCAGGGATCCACAGAGAGAGGATTTCTCTGAGAACAGAACCAAAATGAGTCTTTCCAACACCTACTGCGCTGGTTGACCGTGAGGGTCCCAGCTGACTGTGGGCTCCTGGATGCCTGGATGGGACACAGAGCACTTCAGTCCTGCTTTGCTTGCTCTGAAGTGCATTGAACTTCAGCATCCTGGATAACTGGGAGGTGGTGCTGGGTGAGTTGGGGAGCCAGCCCTGGGAGCAGACACAGGAGCAGTGGCTCTGGGCCAGATCCACTTCCTTTTTGCACAGCCTGACAATGCAGGAAGTCTGGCAGAGGTCTCAGTCCCCGTGTGGACACGTAGCACAGCTCCCAGGCGAGCGCTGGCTCGGAAATGTTTTGCTCTGCCTTCCTGTCAGGATCTGTCTGAGTCGGATTCCTGTGCTGGTGAGGAACAGATCTGCTCAGAGGAGAAATTGACCCTGCATGGAGTGTAAACACAGATGGAAACATGGTGAAGTCCTTTTCAAAGTCAAGGGAATAAATTTGTTTAAAAGACTGAATATCTGGTGGAGCACTGGCCCTGGAAATGACAGTGGTGCTAAGGGATAGCTGCCTGGGGAGACAGGATAGGGGAAGTGTCTAAGTGGGGAAATTACCCCAAAGAGCATCAGAAGGCTCCAGAAAGGACAAAAGGCTCCTTTTTGGATCTTTTTGTAAGACTATTTTATTTTTTTTTAAGTCCTATGACTTGCATCCGAGGCATCTTGGATGGAACAAGTGGGTAGGGATTTTCCCCTGAACTAATCTCATCTGAGAGAGATCTAATCTCTCTCTAAGGTAGTGTGAGAGGGATGGAGTGCTGTGTGTCCTCCAGCTGCTGGGATAAAGTAGGATTTTACTCCCTGGTTAGGCAGCAATCACTGGGCTGCAGAAGCTGCTCTGTGCATTGCCCTGGAAGGGCAGACCTGGCATGTTCACACCACTGGGAATCAACTTCATGCTGATAGTTTGGTTGGCTCTTCTGGTCCAAGCCAGAACATTTTCTATGCTCTGTAGTAACAGCACTCCTGGACAAAGGCCTTGGTCCTTCTTCAGGGCTTTATTCACTTGCCAAACCAGAAAGCTAAAAACATGGATAAGCCTTGGATGGCTGAGGAAATGTTAAATTGTGTTCTCCTCCCAGCCATAACCTTGGCAGAAGCACAGTTCTGGCTGCTAAAGCCCATAAAATGAACAGCCCCTGTTGCTCCTGATAGGGGTATAAAATTATAATTACTTGAAGAGTGACTTATGATGCAGTGAAACAAGGATCTTCTCCTTTTTGATTGAATTACTCAGTGGTATTCCTAGAAGACTGGAAGCAGATGGTGAGCTCTGGCCAGGCATTTAACAGCCTGAGTTAGGGTGTGGAGGGGATGGAGCTGAGCAAAGCTGCAACATGCTGCTCCTGCCTTTCTGCTTGCTTTGGGTCACCATCAGGGTGTATTCCCTGGGAAAGGAGAGGCTGGAGCTTGGGGCAGGGTGATTTGCAGCAATGGATGGAGATGTGGAGCATGTCCAGTAGCAGAGGGCTTATTTTTCAGCTCAGCAAGACAAAAAGACAGCACAGAAAGACAAAAATACTGTTTCCTAAACCCAGTGCTGCCTTTGGTCCCAAGCAGGCACATTATGACAGCAATCCCAGTGTGTGTGTTGTGTCAGGACCCTGTGGACCTGGAAGGTGGCAACTGCCCTCCTGTCATGCAGGAGAGCTCCCCATCCCTCCAGGCCCAGGAGGAGGAAGGCAGACAGTCCCCTGGGCTGGGGTGGAACAAACACTGCTGTATAATTGCTGCCTCACTGCTCCTCCTGCCCCCATATATCTTGAGCACATCAATAAAATCAAACAGACTATTAGCAGCACGTCCTGTTATCAGCCATGGATGTGTGTGCTGGGCATCGGGCAGCCATGCAACCTGCATTTTATGAAGTGAGCTGCTCATACCACTGCTGGGGCTGCAGCAATGATCACACCCCCTCACAGCTGGGCCACATCATGGTTTTTATGAGCTACCCTACATCAAAGGCCCTTTCTTCTTACAGATAAATTAACAATTCTCTCCCTTTCTTTTTATTTAATGGCATAACAGCCAGCTGATTGCTAGGTGAGACACAAATCTCGTTGCCAAGTTGTGCCTACTGCATTGTCTATTTGATTATTTTTATTGAATAAGCAAATGTTCTCTCAGAGCTCTGAAGTCCTTACGAGGGAGACTCATTTTCTGCTACTGTGATCTCTTTGTCACGGCTGGGTGATGTATGAAAAGGAATTGCAAATAGCTGTTTACAGCAAGCAAAGTCATGGAACAGCCCACTTCAATTTCTGCTATCTGTCGGAGACGGTTGTTGGTGATGGTCAAAATTAATTAAGCAGGAAGGAAGAGAGCAGGGAGGCAGTATGCATCCAGTTCTGACATTGAAATATTAATGGTGAGCTAATCAAGAAAGACTATCTATGAATAGCTAATCAGCTCACAGTTTGCATTTTTACTGATGTGGTGAACTTCTGGGCAACAGCCCTTCACAGGAGGTGTTGGGAGCAGAGGTGGGCTGGCTGCTGCCTGATCACTCTATCTGGGAATAAACAAAGAGCTCGTGTCTGTGACAGGGGCTGAGGGACATTTTCCTTTTATATCTCACATCCCTGCTGCCCCTGGATGCTGCTGTATCCTTCCTGCTGTCACCTACAGCAGCCAGGTCAGAAGGTCCAGCCCCAGTGGCATCCCCAGTGCTGTGCTCCTTCCTCCCCAGTGCCAGTGGGCACTTGGAGGGCTCAGCTCTTCCAGGATTGAGCTCCAGCATCTGCCCACATCCAGGTCTTGGGCAAAAGCTCAAAACATTGTACCTTGAACACACCACTTCTGCTCACTCCATGCCTGGTACAGGCACCCCATGGGAGGCAGTGGCTGTGTTCCTGTCTCTCCTGCCAGTGTGTCACTGTTTCCAAGTTGAGTTTCCAAGCTTTTTAGGGGAAAACAGAAGGTGATGGTTGTGCTGCCAGGCCAGGGTGCACTGCAGACCCCCCCTGCCCAGTGCCTGCTCGGGCCACAGTGGGGGCTCAACCGCTTCCTCTGACCCACCACAAAAGCATGGAAAAACAGGAGGCAACAACCTCGTGGCAAAGCTGGGCTGATTCTAATCAAAGCCACAAAAGTAAACGTCACCTTTAGGTGCCAGGAGTCATCAAGCATCATTGCTCTCTTCAGCATCAGCATAATGAGGGCTGTGGCTTTGGAGATTTGTATTGCTGTGTTTCTGCTAACAGTTCCCTCCTCTAACCTCTTGGAAATTGGATTTTGTGAGGCTGAGCAGTTTGTGTGCAGCAGATAGCAGCAGGACTGATAAGCAGAAACCTGTTTACACACTCACTCATATCTAGTGCTGTGATTGGGCAGGGGACTGCCTGGATTACTTTTTTACCTTTTTTTTTTAAAAACACTATCAAATGTAATCCTTGTGGTTGAATGTTTTGCTGCTTAACAGGGTGAAATCTGAACTGGGCAGTTTTAACAGGCAACAAACACGAAAATAACTTCACGTGAAGCAAAAGGATGAAGGTAATAAGTAAATCTTAAATGATAACAAGGAAGAATTGAGTGATCAGGAGGGAAGAGCATACCTGCACTCTCCTGTGGGAGGTGGTATTTCACGTGTTGCCGAGGGAGTAGGAACTGGACACAACCCCAAATGAGAGTCCTGGCACGTGGCTCTGACAGCCACAAGAACTTCCTGGGAAAGGAAAAGGAAAACAGATGGTATCAGTTAAGAATGTTGGAAGGTACCAGGGATGCCCAGGGAAGTGGTGGAGCCCGGTGGCTGCATCCTCTGTCTGTGGGAGTGAGAAGCCCCCCTGCTGCAGCTGCGTGGGCACTGCCATGCCCAGCTCCAGCTCCTGGGGCTGGCAGTGGAGTGAGCAGCAGGATTTCTCCAGGAGGGGCACTCTGCAACGTGCTGCTCTCCATTGCTCCAATATAACCCAAATCTGTCAGCCTTCAGGGCTTGCTGAGAAGGTCATCTGTGAGCACAGCTAATTATTTCAAGCAAAGCAGCAGGATAATGCCACTAACCTGCTCCTGGGAGCTGGGCCCTGCCCTGTGCCTTGGCTCTGTGGCTGCACACAAGCTGCAGGGAATTACAGATGCATGGGGGTGTATATTAAGCTCACAGATATAAACAGATCCCACTGGCATGTACCTGGAGCACTGAGAGGGAAATTCACATTTTTCATAGCAGATTCATTCAGTTGTCATGAAAATGCTGTTCAAGCCAAAAGGCAGAATCTCTTCTTTCTGCCATTTAATTTTCTCTAATCTGCTCTTGACATTTATTGAAAGGAGTGTTTTACGCACATCAAAGCCAAAGATTTCAAAACATCACAGGGAAAAAAACTTAAGGTCAGTCCAAGCAAGGATATGGTGGCTAACACAGGATGAAAGACTCCAGTTTCTGCAAGGAAGGTCTGTGCAAAACAAGAGGTCACAGTGATCTGTGCTCTGAGGGCACTTCCTTCCCCCCTCTGGCAGTGGCTGCAAGTGGTGGGCTCTGCATGTTGACACCTTCAGCAATGAACGGGTCAAAAGTAAAAGATGCCTCAATAACATGACTTTTCAGGAGCCTCTTCACCTGGGTGAAGTGTTTCCCATGGCTCTGCCCAGCGTTGGCCCAACTCACTTTGCCTGGCAGACTGAGCTCTCCTTTGCTTCACTCTCCATCAGGGAGTGGTGCTGCTTCTCACAGGATTAAATGAGCCAAAAGACTTGACAAACTGAACGAGCTGCTGAAAGTGCATCCAGTAGAGGGGCCAATCCTGCAAGATGCCTCTGGATGTGTTGAGCACCCCGAACACCAAAAACTGAAGAAAGAGAAATGTAAAAGATCCTCAGAAAACTTCTGCATTTAGTTCATTTTACATGGGTAGAGGTAACAAGCTGCCACAGGTTAATTTATAGCTTGGTTGTCTGCTGATTGCAAAGTACACATTTCCAGCCAGCCATCATGAGTAAATCACTTCCCCACCAGCTCTCTTGGCATATAAAAGAAATTTCTCCCTTCGCGACATTTTAAAAAAAAAAAAATCCTAATATGTTATACACTCCATGACTTTATAGCATTTTTAATATTTAAAAGGCTAGAATCTATAACCTCAACCTTTCACAAATGTACAGTAATGTGATAACAAATTTGCCTCGAACAGCTGCTATCTTGGTACCAACTGGCATGAGGAGGAGGGAAGTAATTGGCTTGTTTTCAGATAATTACCATAATTGTAGTGACACCATTTGGATCACATCTAACTGCGTTCCTGCTGCAAGTTGGATAATTTAATAATTGGCAGAATTTAGACTGACAGTAAAGGTAAAGTCAGCATATGGTGGAGAAATCAGCAGGCACCTCCCCACACTGCTGCTACAGGCTCTGCTGCTCTTGCTGTGAAGTTTAGCAAAATCCTTAGATTTTGCTGCTTTCCTTAAGGCCTGTGACTGCTTCACATCTTTGCTCCTTTTCTGATGCTTGACCTGATGGGACCACGTTTTGCACCTCTTGAACCTTCTGATTTGAGATAAATCCCTTTGGCTCAGTCCTGCCCAAATTACTACTTCCTTTGTGCACCGAGTATTTTTAGCTGTCCTAGTTGTGCTGGGGGCTGGTCAGAGCTCTGCCCTGAGAGGGGATTAAACCACAGTCAGGTGCTCCCAGGCAGCAGCCAAATGCCTTTCCCAGAGGTTGGACCCGGATTCCCCTGGAGCAGGGCTCATTCCCCTGGCTGAGCCCTGCAGAGCTGCAGGGGTGCTGGGGAGTGGAGCGTGTTGGGCTCAGCACGATGCACTGGAGGGAACTTGTCCCTTCCGTGTCTTCTTGTGCTTTCTGCTCATGGCCAGTGTGAGGGGGATCAGCATCTCCTGTGCCTCCAGTCCTGAGCTGCCCAACCAGAGTCCCAGGAGCAGAGGGGCTGCAAGGTAAGGCCAGGAGGTGGCTGAGGCTACTGGGGAAAGACGAGGTCTGTCAGATCAGCTGGTTGTTTTTGTCAGGAATTGCAAACTGGAGCAGAGCACTGAGCTACTGCCCTGCAGGGTTGGTACCAGTGCCGAGAGCTTTCCTGTCTGTGGCCCTGCCCTGCCTCCATTTCTGCAGTGCAGAGGTGACAGCTGAGAGTGCCCAAGGAGAGGGGGGGGCTGCTGGTGCTTCTCTAGTCCCCAAATGAGAGATACTGTTAGGGCATATTTCCTGATTTTGCTTCTGTGACTCCTCTGCTTTCCCTGAGCTGAACCCAGACACCTCTGTCAGGTGACAGAGGGGTCAAGGAAGCTGTACCAGACCTGCAGGGTGAGCAGACTTAATGCTCATTGGGATGGAGCAGAGTGCTTCCCACCCATACCAGTTGTGGGCAGAGCTGGGCACAGCCACGATTTGGGCTGGACCAGGCCCTCCAGCCCTTGTGGATTTTCGATGGGTCCAAATGGGTGAGGGCACTGCTGAAACACCACCAGTTTTAGGTCTGCAGTGCAGCCCAAGCCTGGAGTTCTGGGGGTGCCCAGCTCATCACAGGCTGGGGAGGACTTTGGCACAGAGCAGGCAAAGGGTGGGGTTGACGGGCTCCATCCCAGCCTGGGCACACAAGCAACACTTGCACCAGAGGGAGGGAAGGCAGAATGACTAAAAAAAGCAAATCCTCAGGCTCTGGAGGGTGGTCTCCAGTGTAGCAGTGGGAAGGAGTGGGAGCATGTGCTGCTCCAGGATTGCCCTGCTGGGGCTCCATGTCCAGGAGCAGATGCAGGAACTGCAGGGTAACAGTTTCCTTGCAGCATTCCCTCCCCCTCTGTGATTTATTGCTGCCAGGAGGCTGTGCATGTGGAGGTGGCATAAATCTCACCCAAAAGAGAGAGAAGGAGGAAATTTGCATTCGCTTCCTCACTGGCATATTGAATGCAGCTTTCCAGCTCACTGCTGAAACCCTGAGCAGGTCCCAAGCAGAAGGCTGGGGCACTTCCCTCAATATCAAACAGGGCTTCCTTCCCTGCTGGAAGCTCCCACAACCAGCAAGGAACAGCTCCCCCACTCAGCCCAATTATCCCTAGATTAATTTCTATCCACTCCTATTTATATTCCAAGGTATCAGCCTACATAATTCTATAGTGTTTGCAGGCTTCAAGCATTCACTGTGCTCCCCTCTGCTGATCTGCCAGCAGCCACAAACCCTTTCCTCATTCAGGCCTTCCAATCCTCCTAGAGACTCGTGCTGCATCTCACCCACCTCCTTCCAAGTTGCTTCCATCCTCCTCCTCCTCCTGTGCAATGCCTCTAAAGCACTCCCTGGGCTGACAGTCAGTGTACTGGAGTTAAAATCCTGCAAGCTGCTGCTGGAGGCTACAGAAAGCACTTAGATTACAGTCAGAGCATGGTCATGCAGCTGCAATGGGTCTGGATGTCCTGCCACAAGCAGCCAGCCTGGACCAAGAGGCTTTTAAATAACAGAGCACCAGCAAGCAGAAAAGCCTGGCAATTGTCTCTGAGATTGCATTTTAACTGGAAGTCCATCAGTGTTTTCATATGTCAACAGTAAACTGGATACAGAGCAAAGCAAAAAATGCAAAAGAGCAAGGAGAAAGCAAGGTGGATAAAACACATTAATCAGAGGGAAAAGTTGGAGGCAGTCTGCAAACCTCCCCTCCTGCAGGGGCTGACGGCTGTAAATAGCATATTGAAGCCATGGAGGAAGTAAAGAATTAATTACAGTGCCAAGACCCAATCCCACTTCCAGCCACAGGCAGCATTTATTAAGATCTCACTGAGGCAGGAAAGATTGAACAAGGGACTCAGGGGACTACGAAGGGGAAAAGAATTAATCAGTTTGTCTCCGGAGACAGGAGAAGTCAGATTAAATAAAAACTGGAAGTAAAATGAAGGGAGGAACAAGTTGGTTGGAAACATGGACCCGTTCAAAGGAGAAACTCTGGAGCCACAGCTGGGAGCAGTCCCAGGGGCTCCAATCTCCCACTACAGAAGCTGGAGAGCTTTGAGGACAAAGGCTGAAAGTTTGCCTTGACTTTTTAAGAAGTTTAGAAATGTCCCTTTTGCCCCCCCCCTTCCTTTGCCTGGCAGCCATGCAGGACATCCCCAACTCTCCCACCTCTGATCCTTGCTCCAGTGCATCACCAACGTGCTCCCTTTCCCTGTGCCCCACTGTCACTGGGATCTGAGAGCTATTCCCCAGCCTGCTGAAATTCCCTGGTAGCCAAAGGTTACAGCAAGGGAAGCTGCACCCGGCTGAATAGAAGTCCAAAGCCCACAACCGACACCCTAAAAGGAACATTTTTGTCCCTGCCCGTTGTCAGCCCAGTGTTTTCCATCACAATAACATTCAATTATTTCCCTTCTGAAGTGTACAACATTTTCTTCCCTCTTTTGTGCCATTGCTTTTCTGCCTGTCCCTCTGGGAAAGGTCACTGGGCTTCCACATTCCTGCTGTGTAATGAGCTGTGACAAACGCTGGTGACCAGCGCTGGGGTCACAGAGTTTCAGAGGGCGTTGAACGCCAACATCACAGGGAGGGAGCCTGTCCCCAGCCTGTCAATGGGTGTCCCATTGCCAAGCTCCTTCCCTTCCGTGCAGCCCAGTGGCAGAAACTCAATGGAAGCCAGATTAGAGACTCTCTTCTTATTCTTCCCCCTCGAAAATCCCAAGCCTGATACACAGTCATAAATAAAAACTTCTCACTTAATCAAAGTAACAAGCGAATGGGGCAACACACTTTCTCCTCCTTAGTAAGTTTTCATCTTCAGGAAACAGGAAAGCCTTCCAGCTTTTCTAGCATGTCCAGAAACAGGCTCTTTTGAGAAAGCCCTTATGGAAATAAAAAATGTATATCCCATAGGAATGTTTCTCCAAACCCCAACAGCATTGATTCAGAAGAGAGACACCAAAGCTCTCCTTGTTGGCTGCAACAGAAACACTGTCCAATAAAACTGCTATTTAGAAAGTTCCTGACTTTATCATATCAGCCCCTTTCCCAGAAGTACAGCTCTGTGCCTATTTTTTTAGCAAACTTCCAGATTACTGACAATTACTGGTTACATAAAGCAGAGAGAAAAGCAAAGCAGATTGCAAGGAAAAGAGGCTCCATTAGCAGCTGCATTGGGTAGTAACCCTTAGAATATCAGAGAGTTTCATAGCAGGATGGGTTTTTTCCCTGTGTTATGCCAAGGAACAGTAAAAAAAAAAAAAGGTATGTTCTGCTGATTCTACGGTGGTATTTCCCAGAAAAACCACTAAACACTGTTTGCTGTGTTAGCTGGAGTTTAATATGCACAAATGATGGCAGGGAGGGACATGCAGTGTATCAATGGGTTTTGAAACCTGGTGCTCCAAAGCTGTATATGCATGGGATGATTCCCCACCATCCCAACTCCCCAGGGGTAGCTGTACCTGGTCACTCTGACCCAGAGCACTAACACCTGGCTGTGTGGTGTCAGCCCCTTCTCCTCAAGGCAGAACTGACCTCAGATTTAAGGTGAACAAACCACCGAGCCACAGCTGCAGGCAAGACTTAAAAAAACCCCACAAACCCAGCAAAAATAAAAGTGCCTGTTTCAAACCAAACCAGCCAAAGAACTGAACATGAAACTGGGGCACAAATATATTCTGCTCCGGAACACTAACAAAAAGGATGTTTATTTGGGGGTACTGATAAAACAGGAAATTAGAAGTAGAACCTGCAAGCTGGAGGTGGAAGAGCCTCCCTGAACCACCTCTGCCTCCTGGGGTCCCATGAGGCCCCAGGTTCAATCTTTGGGCTGTACAGACCCAACTGCACCCACCTGCTTTTCGGAGTTAGTGCTGCCCAGTGCCACCTCACCTGTACACTGAGGTGACCCTTCACCAAGAAAATGCCACTTTCCACTCAGCTTTCCAAACGTGGTGATGAAAGACTTGATGCATCTCACTTTAATGCCCCTAGGGCTTATCGATGGCTCCCAAAATTAGATCAGCAGACCCCAGCAGGCTCAGTAGCCTCTCTAGGCTTGTTACCTTAATGAAATGCTAATTGCTGCTTCTGCGGTCTAAAAAAGTGCCTTTGGTCCTGCAGCAGCTTCAGTTAAGCAGTGTTAATTGCTAAAGCTAATTATGTTGCTGTTGCTCCGAGATACCAGTTCAGGTTGGGTCTCTAAACAATAAACCCAGTATCCAGGCAGCTGAGATGATCCACATCATCTCAGCTGATGTGCTGTGTCACCTCTGTGCCCAGCAAGGCACGGGCAAGGTGCTTTCCAGGGAAAAGGGGCCACATCCCGAGTTGGTGCCACACATTCTGTACAGGACAGGACCAGGGAGGTGACAATTTCTAGGCAAGAGACCTCGCAGCAAAATCTTCTTGCTAAAACCATTTGAGTTTTGAGAGAACATCCTGAAAAAAAGCTCCCCTTTCCTCAGTCCCAGAGGTGAAAGTTTTATTCATCTCTTTAACCAGCTATCCTAAAAAGGCATCAAATTTCTTCTGTGATGCAATTAGTGGAAAGCAAGGGGCAAACAACTGGGGTTCCCTTTCCCAAGGAAAAAAAAACCTCCAAAAGCCTGTTTGGTTGTACATCCCACATCTGTTTCATCAATGACATTTTCCAGCTGAAAAGGTGCATTACACCAATTAAACCACCAAAACTTTCTAATATATTTCTGACAAACAAGCTTACCATTAGGATAAAATATTTGCTGGTTAGAACAGCCTTGGATAATTGCTCCAAAGGGGTTTTGCTTTTCCAGGCCCCTTGGAAACCACTGCTTTGGGACTGGAGGCAGGAGCAGCTGAGTGTCAGCAGCTGTGCTGCCATTGCAAAAACCAGGGTGAGCCTCCCCTGGGAACTGGAGCTGATGGGCAAACTGGGAGAGCCACAAGGAAGGAAAATTCTCCTGAACCTGGCTGTGCTGCCTTACTGCTCTCCTTGGTGCCAGAGGGGAGCAAAACAAAGAGGGAAACGCTATAGGTTATTATTCTGGAGAGAACTTTACAGAATCCTGCGTAGGGAACGTGCAGTAAAACAGATTTTATCTCAGATCCAATTAACAGCTGAGTTACGGGACTCAAGTGAAATAAAGGGCAGTGAATCTCCCAGACTATTTACATGATTTATTAGAACACGGTTGTCTGCAGGAGCTGCTGTTATGTTTAATTTATGAGGACACGAGGGGGTGAGGGCCTAGTTACCAAGCTGTTGGGGGGTTCCTACCCCAGCAGTGCTAAAATTCTCCTACAACAAAGGCACTAACAGCCCCCCTTGCACCAGTACTGCTGGCTGCTCATGGCACTAAATGGCACATCAGCCACAGCTTTCCAACTGGGCTTGGCAGAGCTGCTGCTGGAAAAGCACCATTCATTTCCTCTCACTCGTTTCAAGGTTTAGGCAGAGGAAAAAGCCAAAGCTTAGACATCCAGAGGGAAAAAATAGCTGAATTCCCAGCCCTGCTGCTGAACTAGCAGCAAGGGGCAATGCATGTAGTGGAAGTTTTTGCAGCAAGCCTGGAGAAGCTGAAACATGAGTCTTCTCATCCCTGTTTCTGAAACTTCCCTTTTTAAGCATCTTCCAGGCCAGTAAAGGGTATTTGAGCTGACAGCCTTGGAAGAGCTCCACCATTTGATGTTTGTGTGTTTGTAGAGGAAGCACAGAAGGATTTTCAGTGACAGATGAAATCTGCAGTCCTTCTAACACACCAGTTAAAGTGATTTTGCCTCTTGAAAGCCAAACTATAAGATTTCTATCACAGAGATGTTTGATACCAGGAAACTAAGTATTGTGAGAAAATTAAAGAGTGTCCATAGTTTTCTCACTTGCAATCAGTATTCACATAAAATAGCTGCTTTCCCTGTCTTGCATAGCAATGCAATAGTCAGACCAGCTGCTGTTTCCTTTTTTTTTCTTATTTTTTTCAGAAGTGGCTGATATATAGTGATAGGAAAACAGAGTCACAAGTAACATAACTGTCTATAACCGGCTGTTTTCAAGAAAAGTGGTTTTGTGTGCATGTTGTTTGTTGGTTTGTTGGGTTTTTTTAACATTTCAATGGCATTCTGAATATCTGTTAAGAAGAGAGGCTCCGATGCCCTGTTGTATCACTATCACAAAATTGGGTGCTCCTGAGGGAAGGAGCCTAATTAGTATTATTTATTGCTTGAGCAGGCTTAGATTTGGCAAGTCCCCTCCCAGCAAGACTGTGTTCAGTTCTAGCATATGTTGTTTGGATCCATCATTTGAACTTGAAAGCTAAAAGTACTTTTTCTCTAATGGGTAGATGCAAGCTCTCTTCCAAATCTCTACAGGAGGTGGAAGGCTCTCCCGAGGGGTTGCTTTTTTCTGTTAAGTGTTTCTCTAATGGGTTTGGAGAGAAGCAGCACTGACACAGAGCAGAAGGAGCAGAAATCAGCCTCACAGTCGCAATTTAAAGCTTCTGTTCCCAACCACCTTCTCAGCTTCTCTGTTCACCTCATTCACTCAGTCTGTTCTCTCGTAAGAAAACCAGGGAACACTCTTTCTTGTTCCCAAAAACTGACTTAAATAACATTTTAATGCCCATAAATACAGTCAAAGTAACATTTGCAGAGCAAGCCATACATTAGAAATCAGGTTGCTACATTTAGTTTTCTACTCTTGGATAGAGAGCCAGGGATGCTGATGGGCTGCTTGGAAACTTTAAATGGGACCAAGTTTTAACAAAGTCATTTGTGCCTCGTGCTTTCTCAGATGCAGCCACACAAGTAGCTCTAAGCTTTGGTATTCCTGAGTGACTGCTAACACAGCTCTCAGGGGCACCTGAAACATGGGGAAATAAAACACCCTGAGCCATATGGGGAATTCTAGGCAACTGCTGTCAAAGGTGTTGTGATCTCCCATGTCCCAATTTAAGGATCTCAAGAGAAATAGCAGAAAACATGGGTTTAAATGAAGGGTGAGAAAAATATTAGATTAATGCATCAGTAGTTAAGTCTCTGCAACGGCAAATGCTGTTTCTCCAACAATATTTCATCTAGTTCCTAGGTTTAAATAAACTCCACAGTTCATAACCTGCACTCTCATTTTAAAAAGAGGTCTGTCTTCCTTGGGAGTGTTGTGGCATAGCCTGTGCTTACAGCTCCACTGTGCTGGAGTAGCAGGTGCTCATATTTTGCTGGTGAGAGGAGAGCAGCACCCAGAACAGAGCAGAGATGGGTATGGCCTGCTCCTGGGGAGCACTAAAATTTGAGCGTCACTAGAAGAGAGAATTCAGCCTCTCAGGAACACAGGGGTGTGCTAAGAATTAAAACCAGGTCTCCCAAGCCACAGACAGTGCCAAGCCAATCATCCCTCCTGATTAGAAAGGGTCATTTTTCTCATTTCCCTCATTCTGACTCACACTGGCAAGGGAGATGATGCTTGCAAATTTAGCTAAAAGCTTTCAAGCACATTCCCAGAGCACCAGTGCAATGGCTGTTGCACACAGGTGCCAAAAAAAGCATTATTTGAAGTACAGAAGATTTTCAGGGTACAGGGCAGAAAGTTCATGTAGGTTTTGTTGGAGCCTCCTGGGATGCCAGTCTCCAAGCAGGATTCCCTGGGGTAGAAGCACTGTTGCTGCCAAGTGAGGGCTCAGCAAGGAGCTCCTTTCTATCCTTCCTGACCAAGGCTTCCAGGGAAGCATTAGGGGCAAAATGTTTCCACTGGCTCCTTTTCAAAAGCCTGAATTGGACACAGCCCATTTTATCAGACTACTCGAGGAGGAAATCAGGAGTCAAGCCTGACCAAGTTCTAGAAAAGTCAGCACAACACTTCAGGGTTTCAGTTTTATCGAATTATTCAAAGTACCAAGTGTGAACAAACAGCCATTAGCACTGTTGTTATTATTATTTTTTACCATCCTCAAGCATTGAGTACTGCAGGGTGCACAGCAGAGGGGAGGAATTAGGCAGGCACTTGTTCTCAGAAACCTACAGCTTAAATGTAGCCAGAGCAAAACAAGAGCTTTTTTCTACATCACACACAGTCACTGTGAGCTCTTAGTTTGAGGACACTGTTGTTACTGGCAGTAATTAAAACCATAACAAGAGGCACAGCCAGTGTCTTTGCCAGGCACTGGAGTTCCATGCACAGGGCACTGCAGAACCTGGCTCAGCCCCTCCTGGCAGTCGAGTTTCCATGTGTTTTATGTCCCAACAGGTCTGATGAGCACATACCTGGGGCAGTTACTGCGGCTCAGACAAGCAGTGCCACGAGCTGGGATGGTCTGATGACTTGTAATCACTGCTCCAAACTCAAATAGTCACGTACAACTTTGATAACCAGCACTTGCTTGACTCAGCTCCTCTCCTTTTCCTCGCTCAGCCCCAGGCACTCACAGTTTACTCCTGGGAGCTCGTGGCTCTTATTTCCCATCAAGCTCCCCCCACCCCTGCTGACAAACTCATCTTTAAAAACTGTGTCAGCTGTGAGGATGCAGATGGTCGCATTTGCATCAAACAACTTTTAAATTATCATTCAAATTAAATTAAATTGAAAATGCAATGAGCTGTTCCTGTAGATTTCGGGCGCACAAAGACAAGTTAATGAAGGTCACATTTGTAACCAGGGAGGAACCTTTAAACTGTATCATGCCTGGCATGGGATGCCATTAGAATAACATGCCTTTCTAAATAAGGATAAATTACTATTACAGACCTTGTGCTGGATAGAAAAGGCTGGTGTTTGGGACCTCTGTAGTTCAAACAGGGAAGAGCTGTGTTGGGTGCAGCAGAGCACCAGCAAAACTCGTTGGCCACAGTGTGTCAGGCCTCAGGCATCAGCCTGGGCAGTGCAGGTCCTGCCTGCTCTCCTTGCCTGGATGCAAACCAGGCACACCTGGAAAGCCCTGGGTAGCTCAGCTGAGAGGCCTTCAGCCAAGGGACTGATTGCAGACATTCAGTCCTCGTGCCTCTGGTTGTAATTGCTCCATTTACACGCACAAAAACGCATTCCTTTTGCCTTGCTCTGTGTTTGCAGTCATTGAAAAAGTGCCCTGTAATGGTTTGTGTGACATCCATCATCTTCATGGCTCCGTGTTGTCACAAGAACATCATACAAATGAACCATTCCTAGTTCCGTGTGCCGAGGTGACAAATGTGACCCGTTTGGCTTGCAAGTGGCAGAGCACAGGCTGCCTCCTTGGGAGGCTCCTGCTCTGACACAACACTGGGTGGGTGCAGAGCTGGGCCTTGACCGAGTGACCTGAGTCCAGAAAAGCACACAGCAATAACCTGAGTGAGCAAACACACAGCAGAAATTTGTAGCTACTGTTCTTTCTCTCCCCTCTGCATGACAGTGCACCTCAGCTACAGCTGCTGCAGGACACAGCACGTGCTTCATCCCGGGGAATGAACCTGCATTTAGCACAGGGAAACAAACAGCAGTAGTACAGACCAAGTGCTCCTTAGCAACAAAGCTCTTGTTTTCACATGTTCTCTGCTCCACACTCAGGTGCAAAGTCAGATACTGAGAGATCAGAGAAACCTGTGAAATGGAGAGTAATAACTGGCAAGATTTTTGGCATCTGGAGATAGTTTTTATGTGCAAGGGCTCGAGAGCTGTTGGTTTGCTACAGTAGTAGCCTGTTCTCTCACAGAGGAGAGCTAACACCTGCCATCAAAAGGGGACTAATGTGCTTGCTTTAATTAGCACCCAGGTTTTAGGTGCTTGAAAGCCACTGAGTGCACCCAAAATCTTAGAAATTGTTCAAAAATCCACCCATCCACATTTCTGCCATTCCAACAAAAGCAGTCAAGTCGCAGCTGAATGCAGTGATAATTCCTTGCAAGAATCATCAGGTTCAGTTTCTGAGCTGAGGACAGTGGCTAAGTGGGTTGACCCCATCTGCAGAACACGCTGCTGAGAGGCAGCCTTTGCTTACTCTGAGAAAATCATTGCTCAGAGTTTTTCCTAAATGCTCATAGCAGTTGTAAATCTGAGGAAAGCCTTTCTGATCTCTGTGGATGATGGTCTAATTTGTATCAGCACAGCTGAGAACAAAATCTGGACCTGAGTGTTCTAGTCAAAGCAAGCTTTTGTGTGATGGCATCTGAGAAATTGCAACAACTGGAATTAAACTATTTTACATAATCCATTCATAAGATAGAGCTCATAAATAATAGTAGGAAAAGAAAATGTCAAGCCAAACTGATTAAAAAACAAGCTTGAAAGCTCCCTTACAAATGAGTGGCACAATAGTAGCTCAGCAGTGAAGGGTGATTTACTCTCTGGTTTGTAAACCAATTTATTTATCAATAGCTGAAGTTCAAAGATTATGCAAAAGTAACAAAGTCAAGGATATGTGACTAGGAGGAATGTGTCTGGACTCAACAAAGGAATTTGAGGCTTTGTCTTCTTTCTGGTAACTGCAGAACAACTCTCCATCTAAAGTCACAGCTTCCCTCTGGGCATGGGAGCAGACTTGCAGCCCCAGTTTCTGTGCTTTCTCTTCACCAGCTCTGGGGGATTGAGCCAAATGGCCCTGATCAAGGAGGTCATGGTTTACTGGTGTCTTTTGCCACTATTAAGTTCCGTGGAACGTGACAAGCCCCTGGCATGGACACAGCTCAGTTCCTGTCCCTGGAAAACTCTGTGACATCTCAAAACAGATAAAGATTTTGAATCTGGCCATTGAGTTCTCTTTCACAGCATCCAAGTGTTGCAAAGAGGAGCCTTTGCACTGTCAGTTCAGTTCTCCTCAGAATCTCAGTGGGAAGGGAACTTTTCCTCTTTAAATGTTCCATTAGAAACTGCTGATGCAGAATCCATCAAATCCATTAAAATCCATTAAGTCTGTAAAGCTGCTGTTTGTTTGCCTGTGTTGTCTGAAGAATTTGGAAGGCCACAAGCTGTATGTTTGTTGCCTCTGGCAGATTATCCTGTCCTGGCTGGTGTTGTCTTCTGGCTGCAATATCCTGTGTGCAATATGGATATGGAGTTTGGAAAGATGAGAGGATACAAGGCCCTGGATGGCCAGGCCAGTGCCTCTGAATTATGTCACGGAAAAGTGACAGCAGTGGAAGACAGATAACAAATGAAGCCCAAAAAGTCTGGCCCAAACTAACCATGTTATTTTGCATCAGAACAAGTCTGAGTTTGAGATATTTGCTCTTTAGTCTGTTGTGAGCTGCACTCTCTGCCCTAATAACTACATGAACAGGTGACACTTACTTAAATCATAACTACATACGCATTACAATAAGTTGAAGATGATGGTTCTGAGTATGATAACTTCCTTGTATATTGGCCTGAATGAAAATTCACATAGGAGGAGTGTCCTGGAGCATTTTACAACCTTATATTAACACATGGTTAATTTTAACATGTATGCAAAAGGTAATTTCAGGTAAGACCATGAAATAGTTATTTCCAAGATAGAACAAGGCACAACGACTCTGTGCAACCCAGAATGATCAGGGCCTTTAGGCAGAGCAGGCTGGCTGGGGCACAGGATTAATCCTTGCAAACTAATGTCAAGGCAAGGGGAGAGTTTAAGCCAAGGTTGTTCCAACAAGCAACACGCAGTGGTTTTGATGAATCCTCGTGACACCTCATGTTGAGAACTGGTGATGTTGGATAACCAGGCAGCATCTCAGGCCCTTGCAGATAGCAGGGATACACCTGGTACAGTGCAGAGGTCAGAGCCGGGCGTGTGAGATGCTTGTCTGGTTTGTTACAGCCTCCTGGGAAATTTGTTTGGGTTTGGTTAACTTGACTTTTAAATGCAGGCATCCTACGGAAGGAAACTTCCCTGAATGACAAGTCTGATGTAGTTAAACAAAACCATTTTTGAAATGCAGAACTCCAAAGGTGATTAAAATGCAGGTTTTCCAATGTATATTTCATCAAGGCCAACCATGAGCAATCCTTTTAAAGTGTCTCCTTTGATGGCTGGCTGTTTATTGGGACTCAGTGAATGCGGGTTTGGTGAAAGAGGGTGTCAAACAGGTCAAGAGGCGAGACGGACACTGTGCCCTGGAAATTCAAGCCTTTATTATCTGGTCTCCACGGGATTTCCTTTCCTACATGGAAAAATGTGTGGTAATGCCATAGCAACAACAAAGGAACAAACATAGCAGGACATGTCTCTGCTGTTTAAGGCTTAGTAGGCTGAATTTTGTAAATGACTGCGTTTCCAGAACAGTTATTTTGCTTAGAGTAGAATAAACAATGAGGAGCCGAACTAAAGGCACAAGAAATAAGGATGAGCAGCTTTCCATCTCCTCTTGGAGGATTTGTCTGTGAGGCAAAAGGGGCCTTATATATATTAAGGACGAGTAAAAAAATCCTCATTTTAATTTTAAACCGATTCCTCTTCCTCACCTCCCACCACACCCCCTTAAGCCCCACGATAAACTCCTCACCCCGTGTGGGTAACACAGACGTCTGCAGCTGCACGTATTCTCTGCCAGCCAGTTCCCACAGACAAAACCCACTGTCTGCTTGTGAGGCAAAGGGACTTTGCTGAAGGATTTAGGGGCTAAATGGCCCTTGGGGAACCGGGATGTCTGGGGAGACTCATGAGAGGGGAAAAGGCAGTTTAAGGCTGGGCAGCTCCCTGGCATGGAGGTGCTGCTCTGGGATGCCAGCAGGACACAGAGGAAGGCATAAGCTCCTTTTTTTCCCCATGGATTAGATCTAGGATGTCCCAGGGACACATGACTCGCCAACAGCTCTCTTAAAGCCTTTTGCAAATGGTAGATCAACATGATTTATCCAAATCAGTTTACAATCACAACGCTGAACTGTCAGTCAGCAGCCCCAGAGGAAGGTTTTTGCAGCCCTCCCAGACACTTTAAGACCCTTGACATGAAACACGAGGCTTCCTGAGCTGCCTCCTGACCTCACTTGTAACCTTCCTCTCACAAGCCATTATTCTTCACACAGTGGGCCCTGACAGCAGATCCCATCAGCACCTGCCATGGAAGGGACCCTGGCTTAAAACTCACAGCCTGGCTGCCATATTTCAAACCAGCTCCTTATCAGAGCAGACCAAAGTCATGCCAAGAAAAGACTAAGAAGGCATGTGTAAGAAGGAAAAAAAAAAATCTCAATTTTTCAGGAATAACTACATTTCATGGTTACCCAGTTTTTGCTGGAGTAAATATCAGAGACTGGGTTCCAGTGCCTTCATTGGCAAATCTATTTTCATACCCATCATGGGCTCTGTAAAACAGTTACCTCTGACCTCAGCCCTGCCCCCTTACCCAGTACTATCCTGTGTCTGACTTCACTGTAAGTTTCTTTGAAAAGAGTAGCTGAAGTTGGGCAGCATCCAGAGCATCATCAAAAAAACTAATGGCAAGAGGTCCCAACACACCTCAGTAATTAACATGAGCATATGACTGAAAACTCACTGATAGGGCTTCATCCCTTCTCCTTCATAAGGAATAATAACTGCACTAATTACATGAATTCTCTAATAGTTCAATACATGTTGAAATCATTTCACTAGGCATCAAAAGACGTATCATGAGATTAACACTTGAACAGATTGAAAACATCTGGCTTTAGAAAGTGGATTGGTTAGAGACCCAGCTTGTGCAGGGCTTTGCAGGGTTATTTCCCCCTTTGGATTAATCTGCTTGACTACAGAATAAGTATTTTTCTGACCTGCCAGCAGAGACAATATTAATAGTTTCTAATTCTTTAGTCAGCAGAACAATAAGGTGAATGCCTGCTTGGGATTGGATAGAAGGGAGTCTTTATGATCCTCCAGCATCCCTTTAAATTCTCCCTCTGTCATTCGCAACAAAACAGGCACTTTTTGGTATGGAAAACACATGGCACACAAAGAAAAAGGAAAAATAAGCCTGCCACCTTTAAAGGCAGAACTGCACTCAGATTTATGGGGTTGTGGCTAAGGAACAGAATAACAGCTGATATCTTTTTATGAGTGATTGGGAAAAAGTAAATGTATTTCATATACCATTATGTACTATTATACAATGGTTAGTCATCTCAAAGAGATATTAGATGGACTTTTTTTTTTCATTAAAATGCCATTAGCAAATGAAATGGGTGGGAGGAGCCATTGACTTGATAGAGGTAAATGACCTGATCACAGGTGAGTAATAATAATTGTGCATCAGCAATGATCAGTGCCAACTTGACAGATAGCTCAGATCTGACCTGTAATATTTGGCATCAAACCTCATTTCTATGCACCCAGCTTCATGCCTTCTATCTTTATCACCCAGTGCATTTTCTTTTCTGAGAGCAGGCTGATTGCTACTAATCTTCCAGCCTGTAACCTAATGCTCTCTCTTTAAATGAAGTCTCCATGTTGTTGATAAAGAGTCATTGTGTTCGCTTATCTCCCTCCTCTCCAGAAGTGATAGCAGTAAATCTGACTTCTCAATTAACCTGTGCTGAATTAGAATCTTTATGATCAAATTGGTCGGTGTGAATTTTTATTTTTTTTTTATTAATCTGGACCGCTCGAAACTCAGTGGGAATTAGGATTTGTGAATCTCACCAGAGCCTCTCTCTGTGTGTCAGATTGCTGTGGTGTACACAGATGAGAAGCCATTTTCCTGTCATTCTTACAAATTGCTTCTCTTCCTGAAATTTTCGAAGGAGGAATGAGCATGGCACTGTGTCGCAGGGAAAGCAACAGAAATGAGATCATTTACACTATGGAAAAATAATGGATGTTTCACAGATGTAGCAAACAAAGGCGAGCATGGCATAGATCTGTCTACAGGACAGGAGCCAGATCCTCCACAAATTCATTAAAATTATTATTTAAAATGTATTTTTCTGGGATGCGATGCTACACGTTGGCATGTGAGAACCAAGGCATTCAAAACTCAGTATATTTATGTCGTCTGTGTGTTTCCCAAAACGTTCCTTTCAGATTAAAGTAATCTGTGGCTTCATAAATGCCACATCCCATATGGGAATCTCATCAAAGGTTGGGGAAAAATGATTGAATAAATAGTTAAGAGAGGCAAGAGACTTGTGGGCTGCTGGGCTGGGAGCACATCCAACCTCAACACAGCACCAACAGCCACCCTTCTGCTCCCAGGAGAGCTCTATAAAGCCTGGTGTTAGACTGTCTTCCCTGCATGTCCTGGAGTTTAAGTAGGGCTTAACCTGGCTTGCTCAAATTCCTTGGCATTTTACATAGATAAACCAAGATTAATTACAGAATGTTTAATTAGAGACTGTATCTGAAATCATCAAAATGTCTCCTACATTAAAAAGCATATAAATTTCATTAAAATATGGATACCTAAGAAAAAAAGATTTAGAGGCCAAGTGGAAGCCCTGTCATTACCACTTCATTTCCTTGCTGCTGTTTGAGTTTTGATGGGAAGGGCACTGGCAGATGATCCCACTTGGATTAAGACATTTCCATTTAAGATTTCACCTGTAATTATCCCCTGTAGGAACATGAGGACCTGGCCAGGTTTAAATAAGCACACCCCAGATATCTCCTTTATTCACCACATAGGTACTGCAGATATTTTTCTTGTTCAAACAGGGATGCCCAGAGATAGTTCATGGAGGGCTCATCTAGACTGTGTTTATCTGGCAAAAGAAAGGCTGTTCTGACACAGAGATTGGCACAAATCAAATTTCCCATCTCTCCACTACAGATTAAAGCACAAACCAAAACTAATGCTGTAAAATACAAACTGGACACAATACAAAAATTTAATCTATCTTTTACCCAAAAAAAAGGGAAAAAAAAGTGAGGATGTCATTGAAATGTGATGGAAGGGATGGGAGGAGTTTGATGGGCCAGGTGAAGTCAGAGATAATTTTGGGTAAGTCATGGAATAGCAACAGGTATAAAACCGACAGCAGAGGAAAAACACATGAAACTCAGTAAGAAGGAAAACTTCAGAGTGGGGTGGCAGAGGTAGAAGGTTAATTGTAGTCAGGGTTATGGAAAGCTTTGATGAGGACTGGACATCAGTACAGGTTTTTGACATTCTCTTGAAAAACTGAGACACTGCCTGGAAAAAGTAGCTCTTGCTTTCTGAATATTACAGGTAAATAATAGCATTGTTTCATAAAGTTGGGGTTTAGGTAGCTTTCCTGGTAGGAGGAAATTCTTACTAATTTTTACACTTCACATATAGACCTCTCCATCAGGAAGTTGTGCCAGAGCACACACTTGCACTGACTCCCATGTGCAAGACATGCTGTACAACTCCAGCTCAGAAGTGCCTACTTTTCCTAAGGACACTCATTTGCTGAAGATTTCAGCCAATTTCAACAAATTCTTTCTCTTCCATCTGATATTTATGTTTTCCTTGTTAGACTGTGTTTAAATTCCCATTATTTCAGGACCACCTTGTAATGTTTGTGCAGTATTTCAAAGCACCTCCCAGCAAAAAGGCATTAAGGTAATGTATGATACCATAAATAAGAGGCTTTTTTAAGAAAGTCCTTGAGTCATTTTGCTGTAATGACAGCAGGGCTCATTAAACAGCTGCATCTCCTGCACACACTGGGGATGTTTGCAGTGCTGCCGTGCCTGCAGTTCATAACAGCCCCTGACGTGACCCCTGGGAACACAGAGGTAACAGAGACGTGGGATGTAAATTGGATTGCAAAAGGAGCAGGAATGTCCAAGTGGGCCTCCCTCTGGGATGGGGGAGCAGTCCAGGCAGTGGCTGCCTCCCTTCACCTCTGCTCAAACACTCCCTGACCCAGTTCCTGGGTGCTCAGGGGTGAGAGAACCCAGCTGAGCACTTGTTCAAGCTGCTGAAAGTTCAACTCTTTATTGTACAGAGGCAAAACATTCCAGTCGGTCCATCCAGGCACGCTGGGGTTTGATTAGGACTTTGTAATTTGCTGCTGAACAATCTGGACCATGAATTTGTCTGCAAGTCATTTCACAGGGTCCGAGGGGTTATATCCTCCATGGGTCACTGATCACAGGTGAACTCTATAAAATATTGTTCCTTCAGCCCTCCACTAAGTGTGTACATAATACAAGGCTTCCAGGCTCCTGAATTAAAGCTGTAAATTTGGACTGTCAAAGCCAAAAGATATTGGACCAGGCAGCAGGTACCTTTATGACATTTCCTTATTGCAAGCACTGAGATGCAATTGCTCAGAGAGGGCATTAAATCAAACTGCGGACGGAAGCTGCGACAGAACCCCCCAGGTTCCCGCCTTACCTCAGGCACTGGCAGAGAACTTGCAATTAACCTGCGTGGCTGGGGGGCTGGAAAGTGGAGATGCTTTTCTTTGGGATGGGTTTTGCCATCCCAAATGTAACTAACTGTGCACCTGTGACACTGACCAGTTGCAATTACCTTAATGAACTTAAGCCTACAGAGCAACTATTCCATGGGGTTTGCAGGACAGGATCCGCTTTGCTGCCGGGTTGGGCTCATGATGCTCCACTGAGCTGTATCCTTTTGAAATGGCATCAGCCAGGGAGGAGGAACCACCATGTCCAGAAACACAGGGGAAAGAATGAACTGACAAAATTAATGATGCTGGAAGGCTGCTACTGTGCTGAGTAAGTTATTGGTTGCGTCTTACACAATCCACAGCGGATCAGCAGAGAGCTGAACTGTGATTCTGACAGGAGCTCACCTGTCTGAAGTTAAAGGTTTGCTGTGGGACAGCAGAGGTAGACATGGAGCTGTCACACCCACTCAGCCAGCCCATGGCTTCCCACCAGAGAAGTTTACTGGGGCTTTGTTGTTAATTGTTCCACTTGTTGCTTCTTTTGTAGTCAATCAAGTTTAATTCTGTCCGAGGATCCAGTAATTACAAGTTCCTGTTTTTATGCAGGGCTAATAGACCACCTAAGGCTTTGTGTAAATTAGTTAATGTTTTCTCCTGCAAAGCTGGCATTTGTCCTGTGTTGTGGTGGCAGGTGCAAAATGTTCCTTGCAAAAGCATGTGGTGAATCACTGAAGTAAAGCGAGTGCTTATGGGTTTAGAAGGACAGGGTTAAAGGATCGTGTGCTTTATGATATATATGAGCAACAGCATCCATTTTATATTACTTCTGTAGTCTGAAATGCTTTAAAATTGCTGCTGAGAAAGCAGATACCTCAGAGGACAAAAATTCTTATAAGGGACGTGGAGGCAAAATAATAATTTCAGAAAGTGCTTAAGCCAAATGGGAATGGCAACGTTGGGTAAACAGCCTAAAAGGAACATGGAACACTGTCTGTCTTGCACTGAAACACAAACTTGTGGAGCATAGTTTTTAGGCTGGCTGCAGAAAAACGAAGGATTCTGTAGGGAAAGATAAACTGGTGTTGTCAAATATTAATCTGCTAGTCACACTGCAAGAGAATTGTGGTTCTTTGTAGATATCTGGGGCCAAAACCTGGCCTAATGAGGTCAGTGGCAACATTTCTGTTGACTCAGTATGTGCAGGATTTCATTCTAATTCTTTAACTGCTTTTATTTCCGGTAAATAATCCCAGCTAGAGCTGAGGAACATTTTTAAGTGAGGGTTTATTCCTCAGTAAGTAACTATCATGCATTAATAAATCAGTAGCCAAAGTAAATAACCACTTCTTTCCAATTATATTTCAGCCTTCCCATTTATTTCTGGTTTTCCTCTTTCTCATGTTATGTTGAAAACAAGTCAAAAATCCACATTTCCTGGCAATTTTGGGATGCCCATAAGAAGGGTAACAGCTACTCAGTTCTCCACCAGGAGATCTCTGCCATGTGTTCAGGCAGTGGTGGTGGCAAAAGCGCAGCATTAGTTCAGCTTTGGTTTCCTTCCCTTTCTGCTGATCCCATGAAATTGAAAAAGCAAGTGGAAAAATATCAAAAGATCCCATCACATTTTCTCCAATTTAAAGTCCTAACTATCATGTTATGCAGAAGCCTGGGGTAAGCCTCAAAGCTGGATCTCTTACACAGCAATTTCCTTGAAGAGTTGTTGGATCACATTTTTGTCCAGGCTTTCTCCTACACACGAGTATTTCATTGCATGTGTTTATCCCAGTGACCTGGAATCCATTTATCTGACAAAGATATTTCCATGACTGAACTTCCAAACGTACAGAGAAAAGTATGACACATCTGCTTTTAGTTTGGCCTTTCTGTGGCTAATTTGAAAATGAACACCAGAGAAATACGTGTAACAGCGCAGAGGATTCACCTCCTTCCTACCAAACACCACCCTGCAAACTTCTAGGTGGCAACAACTGTGCCAAACCACAAAATCAATGGCTCTGCTAGAGGGGAGGAAGGATTGGAATCAGTGGGCACACTTCTTGGGTACTAAAAATCCAGGCAGGGATTTAGATCAGCTGATGAAAAAATCTTTTAAATCTTATAACTTGTTCCCAAGTCCGTCACACAGTAATCAGATCCTACAGCTGAGACCTTGTATCCTCCCCTGGATGGTGTATCTAAGGAAGCAGCAGGGATGTCTTAGTTTGGAAGTCTCTAAAATGAATGCAGGGCCTCTTTCTGCCTTTGCAAGACAAAACCCTAAAGGAACTGGGATCAAGAACAAGTGCTGTTGTGTCTTGGTGATTTTTTTTTTCTTCTTGGAGGGAAAATGAGTTAAATGGATGGAAACTTTTGGCCCCTGATGGCTGCTGTGTGCACTTAGGGTTCATCATTTGCCCTGCCTAGATGCACATCACTTCTGCCAGAACAAATGAGTATTTCCCTGATTAATCAGGAGCCCTCAGGGAACTGCTCTTTCTGCACATATATTATGATCATTAAGGAGCCTGACTATCCTGTGCTTGTTCCAGGATATGGAAAATGCAAAGCAAATTGTACAAACTACACTCTGTTTATTGGACACATTTCTCTGTATCTCTTTCAGTAATGGTGTAATTCAGTATCCCAAGATGACAAATGATGTATTTAAGTTCATTTCTCCGTGCTGCCCCATAAATGTTATTAACTCAAACATTTAAATGCAAGAAGATGGAAATGCTGTGGGGTTGTTTTTGTCAGTCCTGAAGGAAGCCCCTGTCACACAGTGCCTGCCTGGGGCTTTTCTCACTGCTGTGGTGTGGGGTTGGCAGCCTTGGGGCCAGTGTCTGTGGCAGAGGGGGGGTCCCAGCTCTCAGCAGGGCTGGGGGGAGCTGAGCAGAGGTGCCTGAGTCAGAGAAACCCACCTGCAGGGCTGGTGTTCCTCCAGCAGCATCCTCACACCCCACTGACACACACTCATCACCAGGTCACCAGAACCTGCCAAACCAGCACAGATTCACCGAGGGTTTGCAGGGCCCCCTCTGCTCTCCCGGCTCAGCCAACCCCACCCACACCCTGAGGAAAGGTGTGCTGGGGCAGGACCAGCATGGCTTGGGCCCAGCAGCAGCACAGGGACAGGAAGAGGACAGGGTCCTTTGCTATATTTGAAAGCACACCTTTCACTTTGCAAACAAATTACTGGTTAAATCACATTTGACAGACTCCAAAGTAATTGCTGTGTGAGCAATGCTTCAGTTTAGGAGGCAGGCGTGATGTGTGTTCACCTGACAATTAGGGGGCTTGTCCTGTTCAAGCAAGTGTGTCACCATTGTATGGTATTGGACACCTAATTAAACAGCAAATTAACATTAATAGGCACCCCTTCCACTAGCACAAGCACCTAATTCTGATATTGCATAAGGCTTTAGTGCAAGATAAATTATTTGAGTTTGGGCAACAGGGTATATGTCCTTCCTGCCAAGCACTTGGCCACTTCTGAAGAGGGCACAGACTGGTTCTCCCTTTCTTTCCTTTCCTCCACCTTCAGGCTCTAGTTTCCATGGAAAGGACACTCTGGCCTGCAGGGTGGATGAGCACAACCAGTGTGGAGGCTGTCTGCTGTGCCCTGGCTGAGACAGATGGAGAGAGAGGGGGGAACATGGCTGGCTGGTGGCAGAGTCCTTTGCTTTGCTCTGTCTAAACCACAGGAGCCTCAGGAGCTCCTGCTCTCCCAGCCAGAGCTCAGGGGGTTGCAGGGGAAAGCAGCTGTTAAATGCTGCTCGTGTCTCCTCTGCAGTCACAGTCCCTGCTGCCCTGAGCTCTGTGTGGCACTTGGAGCCCAAAGGAAAGGAAATGGGAATCTGTGGCTTCATTATTTCAGAGCAGATTGCACACAAGTCAATCAGGGCTAGTGGGAAGAGCCCTGGTCCCTCCAGCTGTCCTGAGACCTGTGCTTATCTGGAACCATCTTCTGGTTTAGGAAACTAAGCAGAGCCAAACTGGGAGAAACTTCCACAAATTTCAGCTCATGGAAGTCTTTCCACTAATGCTTTTCTCACATGAAAGAGAATTTGGCCGTCTGATATTGTCCCCTGCTGGGCCTGTATTGATTTCTTTTTTAAAGATTAAAATATATGATGCAGTGCTTTTGAAAAATTAGAAAAAAAATTATCCTGGAGCCCAATATAATATGTAAGGTTTAAAATGCTACCTATAAACTATGTGAAAGGGGAGAGAAATATACATTTTTTGATTACAAGATCTGAGCTTAGAAACTGGCTGCACTTCCCTGACCCCCTGGACTGGAGGGCACTGCTTTTCTGGCACTCTCACAAGTTAACAAGGTCATCTGCACTCCCTGGAGAAACTTAGAATTCATAACTGGAGTTTCAGCAGATGAAAAAGAGAAGAAAGAGATACTGATTTGCAGTTTCTTTACATAAAAATATATTCAGAGAAATACGTCCCTCGCTATGGTTGGGGCCTTAAGTGGCTTTTTTATTAAGAAAGTTCAATGTCTATTTAAGCATTTCAGCTTCCCTTAGAAAAGAAAATCTAGAAAATAAATAAAGTTCAATGTCAAAAAATCCGTAGCAGAGCTATTCTTGTATTAATAAAACAATGGGAATAATACAGATGTCCTTGAGAGTAACTGTTTCTTACAGAGATAAGATGGTGATTAATGGGAAATTTGTTCTTGCCAGAGGTGGCTATCAAGTGTAAGTAAATAAATGGTGTGGTCCCATTCTTGCAGTCTACCTACCATAAATATTATTAATCTGGTAATAGGAAGCTGTAATACTGCTGGCCATTCGGAGGTTAAGATTCTGCAAACACCCTTGCCCCTAAGGTTATTTTGTTGATGATGTCATTTACTATGATGCCACAGGAAAAACAAATGGCATGGCAACCAATTCAATTCAGTTTTAAAATAATTTCCAGAATAGAATGCTATTTTCTGATGGTGTCACTGCGCCTCGTCAAAATCAGCTGGAGATTTTAACCTCAGGGAATGGAACAGCCTTTATGAAGCTGGATTTAAAACCTGATAGAGTGCTGGAGGAAATAAATATGGGTTATGTGCAGTGGCACATGTGCTGCAGCAGCTCATCTCCCCTCTAAACACTCAGTGGGAAGCGGGACATTGCCAGGGGCACCAACCTCCTGCAGTTCTCCTTAGCATTGCCTGAAGTTACTTGCACAAGAGACAGGATTTCCAATGCAGCCCTAACTGGAGACAGAAAAAAACCCTCCCCCACATAGACATTCAATTGTCCCCATGGTTTATTTATGGATTTTGTATTTCATGGTCCAAATATATTAACTAAGTTATTCTGTCAGGAAATATAAATGATGATCATTTGTTAGCTGCACCATGTGAATAATTGTACCAAAGTGTAATAAAGTTATTGAAGGGATTTATTAACCTGATGAAGTAACTCATTAAATCCTTCAAAGGCATTAATGAAGGAGGAAGTCTGGGCCTTTTGGTTTAATTGGAGATGGGAAATTGTGCAGCTGGGCCGACCTGATAAGTATCATCAGATATCCCAAATCAGTTTTATTCAGCTTGTAATTTGGGGCACTTCTATCACTACTCTGGATTTCTACATGATTTTTCTAATCTAGGTAGCTCTGCCTCAGAACTCAGCTCTTTTTTGTTGTTGTTGTTTTACTATGCCCTGAAGTTAATTTGTATGTTTACAAGCTGAGAACTGAAGGACACATCAGTGAGTGTTGGGTTTCTTGCTCTGTGCAGCAGAGAGGGTATATGAGCCCAAACCTGCCTTTGAAGTGCACTAGAATGGCAGACTTGCAGGTGACAGGGGCCATTGCACAGGGACTTGCTCAGGTGCCTGTAAACAGTGTCCACAGTGGGAGGTGAAGAGAACTCTGGTCCTTCCCGCTGGCAGCCCCACAGGGTGCTCAGCACTGACTTTTGGCTCATTTCTTCCAGCAGTCTTGGACTAAATCAACCTCCTGTGTGAGAGGTGGTTGGGGCTTCTTTAAAGTAGACCTGTCTGCTGCCAGCTGAGTGGTGGCTGGACCAGCACAACCAGCCTGGTAGTGTTTGACCACGTGTTTTAGGAGGACACGTTCCTCACAGTTGCTGTGTAAGACTTGGCTGAGGAGCACAGGGGTCAAACATGGCTGAAGTCAAAATATGAGGTGTTCATATTTGATTCATCTGCAGTGACAGCAACCAGTGTGAGCAAACCCTGCTCAGGAAGAAAAGCTGGATGGCAGAAAGAGGGTGCACTGACTGAGGGAGGCTGGGTCAGAGTGCAACATGCAGCAGACTTGCCTGAGGATCAGCCCTGGGCTCACCTCCTGCATTTCCAGGCAGCTTTCATTGAAGCAGCAGTTGCTGCCCCATTTCTCAGCTGCAGAGCATCTGGTTTAAGCCAGAGCTGATTCCATTTGTGACGTTTTTAAAGGTTAGGAAAACCACTGCAGTGGTACCACTGAGTACACCTGCACTTCTCCAGTTTGCAGCATTAAAAAGCTTCCAAGCACTCGGGGAGCATCACTGCTGGAGGTGCTGCTAAAACCCACTTCAGCAGGATGTGTTCCACCATATGGCTACAGCTGTGTGGCACCTGGGCCGTAAAAGAGGGGAGCTCGGGAGCACACGATTATTTCCAACATTACTTGTGGTGTTGCTGATTTATGGAGGGCTGGAATCAGCAGCGTGAAATGAGGGTTGTTACAGAACTGCTCTTTATGATCAGGTGGCAGCACGTGTGCTTCTGCTGACTGATGACATTCACAGCATTAGGACATCTGAGAAACACAGAACTCCGGTTTCAACCCCCTGTCAAGGAGTTTTTATAAGGAGATTTGAAAACATGCAATTTGTGTCTTCCTGGTAGTTCCTGCGCCCCGGGAAAACTGAGGCTGGTCTTTGTAGCTTAAATCAATTAGGAGAGGGATGTAGGATGTCTTTTTTGTTTTAGGCACGGATTTTTCATGGTTGCATTCCAGATAAAATGCTGTTCTGTCAGGGATTCTAATCACCTTTCAGCCATATATGTAAAATACATGTCTCTGAAAGAGGTAATGAATGCGCTGTCCCTGAGGCTTGAAGACTGCTGGGATGTGAAGTGCAGCTGTAATGAAGTGAGATGTGGGCATTATTCTCAGACCTCCCGCCACCACTGCCTCGGCTGCCACGTCTGCAGCGTGCGAGACAAGGTATAGAATGTGCAAAGTCACAATAAATTCACTGTACAACGCTTTACAATAAGGTCACCTCTGGTGTAAGGCTGGTATTTAATGGCCACCAGCTTCATTATAAATCTGTTTTCATCAGCGTCTGCTCTGCTTAAATTGTGAGTCTTGGGAGAGGTGAGAAGATTGATTTAAAGCAGACCTGTGGGGCGAGCAGGTGGGGAGGAGAAGGGAGCAAATGTGTCATGTCGAATCGTGACATTTCAGGTGATCTACACATCACTGCCTGTCTTTTGGACCTCAGCCCCTGTTCTAAATAGCTATTTAAGAACTTGGATTTGACAGCCAGAGCAGGAGCCAAGACCTGCTGCAGGCTGGGCAGCATCTCCCCTCCCCAGGTGAGCTGGCTCCAAAGCAAAGACAGTATAATGTGTCTGCTCCCTCACTGCTTCCAGCTGCACATGGCCTGGGCTGACACTGTTCCTTGCTAGAGAATGCATCAGATGCTAAACTGAAGCTGCTCTTGTTCTTAGCCAAAAGATCACAAAAAGAAGCATTAATTTAAATTTTCAGGCATCAATTTAACTCCCTGCTTGTGCTGAAGAACATACTGGATTTGGCATGGGTAGGTTAATTAAGAAGAGAAGCAAAGCATTTGCCACTCCTATTGCTATTTGTAGAAACGGAGTTGCACAGTTAACCAATGTGCATTGCTGAGGAAATGTGTACCATGTTATGTTTACCTAAAATAGAACCAACTGAAATATGCACTTTTTATTAGCACTTCCTAACTGTTGAACAGAACATAACACAGAGATAAGGGAACACAGGCACATTACAGGCACGATACATTCTGAACATGCTGCTCTCAGATAAAGAACCCAACACTTAAATATGTCAATATTACATTATTAGTCTGTTCTGTGTTTGCTGCTCTGAAAGAGATGAAGTGAGCATGACTTAAATAATTTCAAAAGAAAAAAGAAAAGAAAATCTATATAATTATTGAAGCGGTACAAAAGAGGAAAATCATAATGGTTTCCAAATGACAGTCCAAATGCATCTGACAGTCCCCATTTCTTAGCCCTCTGACTCTTGTAAAATTTTGTGTAACAGGCTGCTATTTGGAGAAACATTAGCTCTTGTCTCTCTTTTACAGTCTGCTAAAGAGGCTGTATTTCTTCTAACCTTGCACATGACAAAATGCACTCCTTCACCACAGTCTACACAGTGCTAGATCATTTCAGCCTTTTTGAGTAAATGACATGCAACTCTATAACTGCATGATTAGGCCCATAGATTACCAGATTACAGCCATAAATCTTCACCAAAGCTACCACTCGCTTGGCAGAAATAGTGAAGTTTCATCATTTGTTCTCATGTAGAAAACATGCTGTGAAATGCAGCCCCAAAGGTCACTGGGATGGCATTTCCTTTTGTGGCCCTTAATAAACTTGCAGCTAATGCAGTAATTACCAAGCCCAATTACCTCTGTGATGGCTTCAGAGAATTTCTATTCCAAAGTCTGGATAGTGAGATTCCACTCCCTTCAGTTAATAAGGGAGGAAGATTCAGCTATTCCTACAATTGTTACACATTTCTGAAACAGGCTATTTGTGGAATGAGGGCCTGTCTGAGTGTGGGAGTTGTGCCAACAGAACCTGAACAGGGTATTGAAGGGGCACTACAAAGATGTGTATAAAAGGTGTATGGGCACCCTTATTTCAGTGCTAGCTCTATTTAAAATAACCTGTTCCTATTCCACCTCAGCTAAATCCAAATAAACTGAAATGGAGAACACTTCCCAGCTTTTGATATAAACATATTTCCCCATATTTTGCATAT
Organism: Pseudopipra pipra; assembly: GCF_036250125.1. Taxonomy (NCBI): domain Eukaryota; kingdom Metazoa; phylum Chordata; class Aves; order Passeriformes; family Pipridae; genus Pseudopipra; species Pseudopipra pipra. The sequence goes on along the minus strand of NC_087569.1, from coordinate 8,121,732 downwards.
ATGTATATATATAAAAATACAAGTTACTATATCTGATGCAGCTCCTTAGCTTGTGAGCTGGAGTCACAATACTCAGCATTTATTTAAACACAGAGTTTGGAGACGTGGTACAAACGAATGCATTTCCTTTGTTAGCTACAAAGGGGTTTGACAAGCTACACAGCTTTCCTTACAACTACATTTATATTACAGCTGCTAAGTGTGAGCTCGTGAGTTGCACCATTTAGAAAAGCCAGAAAAGGAACTGCTATAATCTACTTATTTGGCAACAGTCCAGCACTGATAGATGCTCCTCAAATCACAACATGTTTGACTGAAATGACGCCAATGGAATAATTCTTTCCAAAGAAGAGCTAAACTGTGATGTGTCAGGAGTGGCTGTGCCGTTATTATGAGTTCCAGCTCTTTGTTCAGTTACAAAGGGAGGCAGCTACATCTTGATACCAAGTATATGGGCATTATTATCCCTTTTCCCTGCTCTCCATTTTGGTTTCCTTGGAGGGAATAATTGCCAGGGCTGCTTCCAAGAGTTTGAGCTCCAGGTACCTGCCGTGCACCTGCCAGGAGCTCAGCAGAGCAGAATGGCATTTAACAGTGGTCCCTGTTTGCCTCACCCCTCCCAAAGTTTTGTTTCTCTAACAGTAGGATTTTGTTTGGTTTCCTTTATCTTTGACAGGTCACTTTCCTGTTTATTTTACAGTCGCTTTCCTGTTTATTTTATTTATATGTAACAGGCATTTAAAATGATGCCTGCTGATTTTAGATATATTTCAGCTCTCCTCAGATCTAGGGAATTCCTCCTTTTCTAAAGTAGTTAAAAGGAAATTTCTAAGCTTGCTAACAGCCCAAAATTCCATCTTGTTTCTATTTGTACACTCATGTGCAGCTATTGCCAACAATAACCTTGGATCTTATTTAGCCTTGTCTTTATGTTTCCAGCTGTTGGAAGAGATGTATATATAGAAGAGATATATAGGTACCTCCTTTTTGTGCAAGAGAATTTAAACCACCTATGCCCAAAATACCTCAAACGTAGAAACCCTTCAGGCATGCTACAAAAATATCAGCATCTGCTTGCTCATTTTAAATTATGGAAGTAAAATCACATAAACACAAAGAAAAGCTGAAGAGGAGCTAATAAAATTATTAGGTTAATAAACTGTATGAAACTGAGACAAAATATGTTATTCAAAGTCAACTGATTGTACATAAGAACTGCCAGCTTTAATAAGGGAGGTAATGGATTATATAGAAGAGGAAACTTCTTGATGAGATGATTGAAAATTGCTTTGGTAGATTAAGCTCTGTCAATAAAAATCCTCCAAGAAGACATAAGACTGTGATAATCTGTAATAGGGTTGGAACAATACTCTTGCTTGCCTATGATTCAGCCCTAATTCTAATGATTTTCTGATATGTCCCACAAGCTTGCAATTAATCTGTCATTGTCACAAGTATCAGGAATACAATATACTCCTAAAGTAAGCAAATTAACTTCTAAGACAAACTAATCCCCTTACAGCAGGTAATTCTAGGAAGAAAATTCATGCACACATCATATTTTACTGCTGGTGATAAGTACTAGTACTACACATCATCTAAACATACTAACAAACACAATAAAATAAAACAGCTTCTTCTATTCTCTGTATTTGTGATCCATCTCTGGATTTCCATCCATTTCAACACCAGTACGGAAGGATAAACACAAGCTTAGCCAAGTTTAAACATTCCTGATCCACAATACAGAAAACGATTCAATTATTGTGTTTCATATGTTGAAAACTCCATCGGTCTTGCCAAAAGAAGTGGAAATGGAAATAGCCTTTTTTTGTCATGGTGTCTGAGAGCGTTGTACATTGGTGCCCTCTGCACACGCTCCAGAGAACTGCAGGGCTTTGCTTTGGTGTAAAATAAACTGGAAAATGGTATGTGATGGATTTAAATAATTAAACAGTTTTACAGGAGCTTAATGAAATGAATAAACCATTGCAGTGATAAAGAGATATAGATTATTAGATTTTAAAATAGCAGCAAATTCTTTTTTCCTTGAGTAGAAGTGCCATTGATTCAGTATTATCACCAACAATTTTTTTGCTACAAAAAGCCCCATTTCCCCTGGAAGAAGCGCCCTCCTTTGTTTTCTTTAGAAATCAAACAACTTCAGAAATCTACTTTGTAAAAATAAAACCAAGCCTTGGCTCTCAAACCCTTCAGAGGAGAAACTGCCATTTACCACCTGGCTGTAGGACAGCAGGGAAGCAAAAAGGATGAGGGTGAGACTGTAACTGTTTGGGAGGGCAAGAGATTATAAAGTAGAAATAAAATATGACTTACTGTTGACCCACTGTGCTGGACTTGCCTTTGGGCTGCCCTGCAGTCAGCAGAGGCTGGGAGTTACTGGGAGTTACTGGGGAGGACTCAGGTGATGAGGACTCAGCAACAACAAACACCACGTGTGAGAACTCAGGTGATGCAGACCCAGCAATAACAAACACTGTGTGTCAGATAAAAAAACAAACAAAGAAAAGCATGTTTTTAACAGGACCCAGTACCTGATGGGAGATGAATCAAATGATCAGTCAAACCACGTTAAAAAAAGAACTCAACTCCCCGTTTTACCAGCAAGTCCCCTCACACTCAATTGGCTTCGTGCTGTAGAACAGACCCCAATATGTTGTCTGCCCTTATCACCTTGTTCGACAGCAGGATTACACCGCACAGAAGGGTGAAATGCACTCACTGCTGTATTCTGACACCTCTCAAAGTGCTGTTTGTTGTTGGAAAGCCGTGCAGAGGCGTAAGTGTTCTACGAGGAGCCTAAATGGAGCCCCACTGTTTCTTTGTGTGCTCTCCCAGCTCACTGTGCTGCTGACAGACAGCCCCATTAAGGAGTCATTAGCACCATGCCTGAAAGCTTGGCTTCTGCAGATAATAACGGGCTATTCAATATTTGGAGTCTTTGTAAGAAAGAGGGCACCTAAATGAGAATAATGAGGTCATTCTATGACATGCCTGAGGATATGAAACCATGGGTAACTTTTTAGCCCGTTTGATACGTGAACACGTACATTCAGCTGTGACAGATTATTTGTAGCCTTCGAAAAAATAAAGCTTCTTCCATCAAATCACACCATGCAACATCAGCACCAAGTGGTAATCAAAACACTGGTGTCACTGTCAAGCACAACCTTCAAAATAATTCTGTGTAACCCAATCAAAAAGAAAACATGTATGGACAGATACGTGAAGCAGAGCAAGGGGTTGAGACAGTGTCAGAAAAACAGTGAAGTTTAACAGTAAGCAAAGGATTTTATGACAAAAAAAGATTGTTTCCAATTCTGCATCACTTTTTTTTCCACCAAATGAAATGCAAGGACTATTTCGGCTTTGAAAAAATGAACAAACTGAAGTTTTAGTTTTAGACCTGATTGTTGCTTAGAGCAGTGGCTGTTTCTCTTAAAACTGGCTCACTTTGCCAACATTTTACAGAAGGTTTTGCACCCCGGGGCTGTTTCCAGATTCCTCATGCAGTCAAGCAGGCTGGGTGGCAGTGGGGCCGTGCTGTGCACCCACTGGACACCACAGTCTCTCAGGCATCCCATTGCCTCACTTCCCAGCTGCACCATCCCAGGAGTGACTCTACAATGCACAGGTCCATGGGTTAGCACGGTTTAGTTTGTTCATCAGCTCAGTGGTTTAACACTCTCACAGTTTACAACAGCAGTAGCAAAAGTCTCCCTTTTTCCTGGTTGTTCTCCAGGGTTGTTTCCCATGTTTCTGCCTCCAGAGGTGGTGCTCTGTGTTCCTGGGCATGCAGGAGTGTCACATGACTTTCAGGCTGTGCTGGCCCTTAGCTCTATTTCTTCTTTTGGGAAAGCTCAGTGACCTTTGCTAAACAAGGTGACAGAATCACAGAACAGTTTGGGTTGGAAGGGACCTTCAAAAGTCATTTAGTCCAACCCCCTGCAGGGAGCAGGGGTGTCTTCAACTAGATCAGGTTGCTCTGAGCCCAGTTCAACCTGACCTTGGATGCTTCTGGGGATGGGGCACCCACCACTCTGGGCAATCCATGCTGGTGTTTTACCACAGTCATCATGGAAAGTGTATTCTTTATATCTCCTCCTTATATCTTCCCTCTTTTAATTTAGAGCTCTTACCCCTTGTCCTGTTGCAAGAGATGTGTGTCTAGTTTAGCTCCATTTTTACTATATTTTCATTTTATATTGTTTTTAGTGGTGTCATATGTGTGTAGTGAGAGGAGATCTGCATAATATAACTTACTTCTTTGTATTTAGCTTCAGCTTCTGCATGTTTGGGTAATGTCAGACCCTAGATGCAGAAACACAGCTGCCAAGAACTCAGTGTCCAGGTCTGTGGGCTCCCTCCTGTCCTGGGCACCTCCAGCAGGTGCAGCTGGTTGAGGATCAGGGAGTGTGAGATGTGCTGGGGATGTTCCTTGTGCTGGGAAGGACTTTTCCCTTCACTGGCTCCTGCAGCATCACCTTGTGCCTGGAAAGAGAGGAAGGCCACAGCAACCACTGAACAATTATTCATGAGGCTTAAAGGAAAGAGGGTGTTTGTGGGAGCAAGGGCAGGTGAAACACTTGGCTCTGACAGCTCCACTTCTTGGCAGGAGCTTCTCTTTGTGCCCCTCAGTGAGATACCCAGAGGGAAACACACTGGCAGGTTTGCTGCTGCTCCAGTTTCTCTCCCTTTAGCTTCCATTTTCTTTGTCTTACTGTTTTCTATAAGGGATTAACTCAGCAGTTCCATTTAGACTAGAAGGAAAAGTTTAATTCAAATTATTCAGGGACTTTACAGGCTGAGTGTGTTAAACTTTTTGACTTCATCCAGCCCTCAAGCTTATTAAAGTGGTTTTTAATTAAAAAAGATTAATGAGTGATTGCCTGTTTTTAGTGGATACTTTTAAGATTAAGCCTCTCCAATGTTATAATTGGAGTCATATGCACGTGCCCTACCTGAAAGGCAACTACAAACACAGAGAATAGCATGTAGTGTTTGTTTTATAATCCTAATGTTTCATTAGATGTTTGCTGGTGATGAATTATCTATCAGCTCAAACATAACTGCTAATTCTGATTGCTGCTATTCTTGAATCACTACCCTGAATTTGAACAGAACAATATCCTGGAAGAAGGGGAAGGCAGGAAAAAGGGCTGCTCCATGGTATCTTTTCTTTTAATGCATCTTTATCATAGCCATGATTTAAACCTTGGGCAGCCCTATTTTCAAAGTTGGGAAAGTGGTCCTGATGTTCCTTAAATTAATTGTGTAAGCCATGATCTTTAAATGTAACCTGTTATATTCATTAAAGACTGTAAAATCTGTGAAGGTCTATTAAAAGCTAATGGATAATGGAGGGTAATTGCAGGAGGCAAGTCTGGCTTTCCAACATCAAGGGGTGGCTTAAGCTTTGCTTGTGTTTTAGATCTCTTTGGCTAGAAGGAGTAAAAGATGCCTCACTTGGAAAAATTTCCTTCTTTAGCCCTGTGCCTTTACATACTGAACCTTTAGACTTCTACAGCATGTCCTGTTGTATTTATTGGTGCTTTTGGAGCCCAAGCTGTCAAAATTAGGTAATATAAGAACTTTAGCTCTTAATATTTTAGGTCTCAACCTTAGGTTGAAAACTTTTCTAATCCTTAAGTTTAGAGAGAGAATTCAAAAACCTATAGTGAGAGACTCCACTGCTAAAAGTTATTGTATTGGTTTTTATCTCACAGTCTTTGGGATTTTTTAAACAATTTGAGTCTGTACTAATGCAAATAATGAGAAAGTGCTCACATTGCCAAAACCTCATGAGCAGAATCTGAAAAACTACATTTGAACTCTTTCACTGAAAGTTTTTATTTGGCAGAACAAAGTAATTGTTTGTCTCAAGCACAAAAATGCTGTTGAGAAGAAAATGGAGCTGGTTTGGAATCTGCAAACATAGGAATTCTCCTCTGGATTCCATTAGATCTGAATCATCATACTTTTGACATGGCTTCATAATTTGGATTGGAGCGTTTCTGAAGTTGTGTAGTGGCAAGAGCTCTCATGAAAAAATCCCACCTTGCTGCCATGTCCCACCACTGCTGTGCACAAGAGGTAATTATGAAAAGGAAGAGAATCTGCCAGTCATAAGGGGTGTTTTAAGCTATGACTTTTCCCATTGATTTTAATATATATTTGCCTTTCTAAGATAAGGATTTTTTTTTTTGTCCAATGGAATTAACATTTGATAATAATTGGTGTGTTTTCTTTCTCCTCTCTAGTGTTCATTATGGCTTCTGGGCTTTTGGTTTACCCTTTTGGTTTCAACTCTGCTACTGTGAAGAGATTCTGTGAGAACTCAGACATCTACTATGCAGGAGACTGCCAGATTGGGTGGGGGTACATGCTGGCAATTGTTGGGGTCATGTTGTCTGTCTTTTTACCATTCTTTGCAAAATATGCACCAAAAGAGCACATATCTCCAACTCCAATACCTACTATTTTATAGTATTTTATTACTGTTTTAAGAACAGAACATTCCTGTCTACAGGTAATGGGCAGAAATTATGATAGCACTTCCAGTTAGCTGTGTTGCTACAGAGAGGAAAGGAGATGGGGAAGAGAAGGTCAGATTCACAAAGACCAAAAGTGCATTGATAGTCTTCCGTAAGTATGAGCAGAGAACACTCTGGAATTGAAATAAGATTAATCAGCAGCCTTTACACTGCTCTAAACAAATAGTGGCATAATGCCTTAGACAAAAAAAATAAAAAATCAGTTTATCCTCAAAACATCTGTCTACCTCCCAGTTTCTTTTGTGTCTCAAAATCGTAAGTCTTAAAAGCTTCAATTCACCTTTGATATATTATTAAACGTCAAAACTTTTATGAACCCAGTAACTTTAAAATCAATTATGATATTTTGTTACAATTATTTTGATTAGTGAAAAAAAGCACCTGCTAGTAGCCACGGCCTAAAATTAAGCTTGATAGCTAAAAAGAATTGTATACAAGAAAAAAGTTTCTTTTTAGTCTATATATGTATTGTAAGTTGTGGGCACATTTTTTACTACTGCTCTAATTGCCAAGATTTAGAGTCCTCTGCATGAAGACTTGCATAAAATTTAGATTTTTTTTTTTTTCTGAGAGATCTAACTACTTCCAAAGGCTTCATGATGATTTAATAGTTTTAACAACAGGGGTAAAAAATGCAAAGAATTCGGTTTTGGTGTTTCTTAAATTATAATTTTAAGTGGAATTTTACAAAATTCATTGAACTATTACGACTTTAGATTTTGGGGTGTACTGTTTGTTTTTTAAGGCTGAAAACAAAAATCTCTGTTTACAAAACTGTCTGTGCCCCGTGGCCCTTACATGTAGTGATAATCCAAGCCAGAATGAACTAGATTCCAGTATTTCCATTACAATTAAGAGTCCATTGCTGTAAAAAGACAAAAGTGAAGTGAAATGCTATTGAACTCAACTAATAAGAATCTGATGCTGTGTCAGAACTAGCAAATGGCCATATTTCATTAGTCTGTATGAGAATTTTGTGAGGTCTGATTTCCACAATAGCACTGAATTCATTACTATCAAGCATTGAAATAAGTGCACTTGATTGCCTTAAGCAAAAGAAACATTGGGTTCTAATCTCACCCACCTGTTGTGTTTTTCCTTTTAAATAAAAATAGAATTCTAATTCTATTCTCATCTTTTATTTTCTATTATTTATTAAAAAAAGAAAAATCACATAGATTATATTTAATTCAGAGATGTACTTCTTAGTTTTGTGTTTTGGCACAAACCAGGTGATCAAATTTATTATTCTTCACTTAACTGAGTCCAACTGATTCCTGAATTTGTATTGTTTGTAACGGAAGGTGTACGTGAAGGGACAGACAGAGACGTGGTGAGGATGTACAAGAAAATGCAAACAGATGGAACAATCACTGTGTTATCTTAATATACATCAAAGACTTCTGCAGTCTTGTTTACATTCCTCACCCTTCTAAACTTCAGTGGAGAGTTGTGCTGTTTTCCAAAATAATTGTCCTGTTGTTACATTTCCAGGCACTCTAAGAGCAAATTCTGCACACAAATTTATCAAGTTCCATTACTAATCTTTGAAAATACAGATTCCAACGTAGAATGAAGTACACCAAGAAAGAGAGAGCACATGCTATGCATTTCTGCTCACAGGGACTAGGAAATTAAATCTAAATATTTAACAAAATAGGTTGAAGGAATGCCCTAAAGTAAGAAGAATAAATTTCAGTCACTTCTGTACAGTACTGTGCTTTTCAGCAATGTCTTACACTTTTTTTAATGAATGGCTGAAACGGATAATTTTCATACAAGAGTCAGAAAAGTGAGGAATAACAAACAACATGCAAAAAGAAAATAATCACCATGAAGTAGAGAGACAGAGATGCAGGCTTTTCTTTCCTAACCAACCTGTGCCTTTACACTAGAATCATTATACAAGACAGGATCAATATGGTTAAAAAAAAAAACCACCCAACAACTGAAAAATGTTGAGTAGTGTGTATAAACTGTACTGTGTAGGGTTTTTTCTGTTTTGTGTAATGTTTACAACTGTTCACTTAATGTTTCACTAGAAAAAGTGATTTGTTAGTGTAAAGTAGAAACTTTTTTTTTTGCAAAGACCTAAACACTTACTGAAAGTAAAAATCATTTTAGATTTTTATTAACAGCCATAACATACCCAGTAGACACAAATGACCTATTCCTGCCATAAATTATTAATGTAACTTTCAATGTGCAGAACTGGAAGCATCAATCATTCAACTGGAATCAGTGGGACTACAACTCTGGGGTGGTGTTGATAACAGGCCTGGTCCCAGAGTTCAAGCTTCCTCTGTAATTTTAAAATACTGTTATGGCAGAGTCTTACCATTCACAACACTGCTGTACCAAATCCTTTACTTCTTAAACCTCAGCTTCTGTTGTGAACATCATCAGCCTCTGCATCCTGTAATATTCTGCACCTTTTATGAGTTAAGCTAATGCTTCCATGTGCAACTTTAACATTTTATAACACATAAAGGAATCAGATATGTGTATGTGACCACCACAAGGGATAGACAAAGCTCTCATTGACACATCCATGCTCAGAACCAGCTTAGCACAGAAGGTGGAGGTGATGGTGCAAGTGATTCTTACAGCAGTTAGTAAAGCACATACCTTAGATCTCAACTGGAACACGAGGGGGCTGTTGCTGACAATACATGTGCTGACACTGACAGATCACTTTTTTAAACAAAGACTGTCTGCGCGTTAAACTGTGTAAAAGCGTTTTCCTGTTGCAAGTCAAACAATTTACTGGACCAGGTTCAAGTTTTATTCTAAATATATAATTTTTTAAGTGTAACTAAAAGCTGTATTTTCCATTAATGTGTTTCTGCGTTGACTAGCTGGCTCCTTTTTAGAATATTAACTGTTTTCTGTATTTGACTTGTTGGATACAATATTTCAATTATTTTAAATGTGAAATTTCCAATTGCCAACACTGTATAATAAAATAATAAAAAAACCCCATCCTGTTTGCTATTTTCTTGACAAGTCTTTTGTTTTACAACTCCCAACAGATCTGCTAGAAAGCTTTTGAAGTAGGGGAAAAGGAAATAGAAACAGCAGGAATAACCTGTGAAAGTCAATGTCTGAAGGCAAAAGGCACATAAACATGTACATGGTCCATCCCTCATGAAAGGTGTTTATATGGCAAAGGCGAGGAAGTTCTGCCTTCAAATAATTCTTTCTTTTCAACTTCCTCTGTGTCCTTGAAGAATCTTCCTACAGCTTCAGGGTCTGTTGCTATTTTATACAGGTGTTATACTGATTATTTGTTTAAAAAAAAAAGAAAAAAAATCAAATAGCATATAGATGGGAACCCAAGGAATAACTGGCAGATACAGCTGCATCCTGTGGAATCTTTATGTAGTACCTGTTATGTTCATTTCTAGCAAAGCTTTTACACATGTTCTTGTCATCCAGCAAAGGAAAGGGCACCTGTTATTTGGAACTGAAGAGGAATAAAGACTGTCCTTTTACTTTCTACCCAGAGAACTTTGTGATGTTTGTTACCTATTAAACCATGACCAAATACTCCTCAAGAGAATTATACAGTCAATGTTTTGAAAAAGGTATTGAAGGAATTTCTCAAAATCGAAGATAATGAAAAGCAATGGAAATCTGAATTCTAAGACAGTTGCCCTACTGCAAAATTTAGCATTTTAATTCAGAATTTCTTCAGTAAAGTCTAATGTACTATGTAACAAAACCCTGTTATTGCATATTTAACTGGGTGAGCTAAAGAAAGTAATAGTGAAAACATTGTTACTAACATTTGTTGGCTAACACAGCACAGTGATATTTCCAGTTATTTAACCAGATCCTCCCTGTTAGTTTTGGGAAATATTTTAGCATGTCCAGCCTTTCTGGGTAATGATCAGTGAAAACTAGAGAAACCATTTCAACTTCTACATCTCATTCATTGTTTTTACATATGCTGTCATCTCAGCATCTGCAATTTTCACAAAGTCTTGGAAAGTGTTCTGTTCTGGAGCAGTTGCTGGTCTTACAGAGACGCACTTGAAAAGGTTCCTTTTTGCATCATAGTTTCCCATGCACCTGTGCACTCGGCCTCTAATTAGTCTTGGAAGCTCACGGTCCTTCATCAAAGCATAATAAACAAATAAAACAATTATGTCACCTCCCACAAAAGCTTTCTGCATGGCTGGATTCTGAAGAACATCAAACAGAAGGAATTTACATCAGCTTTTTTGTTATTATCAACTACCTAAAAGCTAAACTGAAAGTCCCACCTTTTTTTCTGAAACAGAAGTCCAAGGATGCCTAAGTAGTGACAGGATTATTGCTCTAGTTTGGGATCAATATGGTATAAGCATCCAGCCTGCCTTTTACACAGAATATTTCTGCTTTATCAGAACAACACATCATTAACTTCATAAAAGGGATTGGAGCCTGTGTTATGTACAGACACAGAATACTCACAATTTCATAAAACACACAAGGCAGGGTCTCCTTTCCATCTCTCAGGAGAAAGTTCTTTGCCCCATAAGCTCCAGGTGTGACTGCAGAATCCAGTGTGCCTGTGCCATTTAGAGAAATTAGTCATGGTGTAAACAAAGAGCAGTCCTAAGAATGATACCCCAAGACACCAAACATCATTTACTACACAAAACCACTGAGATATACCAAGTCAGCATCAGCTTTCTGTGGGAACACATGCAAATCAACTTAAATATCTGCAGTCTTGTCAAAATAATAGCTGAGATGCCAACAGATTGTGTATTCTTATTCACCTTGTTGTAAACTTCAGTCATTTCAGCCTTTTGTCATGTTCTTTTCTCAGACAACAGCAATTAAATGCAAAGTGTAATGCACTAAAAGTCTGTACCTATATTTAGAAGTACCCCAGACTTGAATCTATTCCTACATTAATTGTATCAAGAATTATTGTAAAACCGTACCTCTCTACAGAAGGTTCCTATAAAATAGGAAAATTGATTGTAACACATTTTAAAAACAAGGAAAGAAAATAAACAGCATGGAAGAAGCTTAAATGTTGGAAGATGACTGAATTATTAATTTTGTATCTATTTCAGTCACCTTTGATAGCTGAATGGATCTCCCAGAAGGAAAATTAGATGGTGCAACATTTTGTGGGTTTAAGTATTTCAGCTATTGTGCCAAAAGTGAATAAAATTCTCTTGCTGGTGCCCCACCATTACCATCAGTTATAGCCCAATCAACTGTGCTTACCTAAGACTTCAAATAACAGTGCAGTTTTGTAAGAATATTGACTCCAGTGCCTCAGACTTTCAATGACTGCAGACAGGATTCGCAAAGAATTCCTTCTGTCTCTAATTTTTATTTGAGATGATGGAACTTCCTTTCAGAGGAGGACAAAAGCTCAAGTTAGACATACACACTCATAATTTTGAAAGGCACATAGACATTTATATATTATGCTAAATAGCCAATATTTACATTAGAGCATTTGTTCAGAATATACAAACAACTCCCTGCAAGTTTATAACATAATGTTGAGGATTTGTAGTTATTATAGTATGAAAATCTCAATTCTAAATTTTCAGAAACTTAAGTGTTTACTAAGACAGCTTGGGCTGACAAAAGCTTCATCTTTCATCAGGTTTTTTTTTTTTACTGCTTTCTTCATTGTGTATTCCTATTAACTCTCCCCATAAGTTTTACCTGACTTTTTTCTTCTGGGACAAAATCAATTTGGTTTTCATTCATTTTATTTTGCTGAATATTGTAGTTAAATTTATATGCTGGACTATGACCCTGCAGACTTCTTGATGCAGGGTCAGGTTTCACTGGCCATTGTCCTTTAGCTGTGTTTGGCTGGCTGGTTTCTGTTTTGAGGAGCTGAGATGAATTACGGCTACCAGGGGGTTTTTGCTGCTGGACAGTTTTCCAATTATTTGAAAGGTTCCCAAACTTTCGAGTAATTCCACTCTCAGACCTTGAATCTGCTGTGTTACTCAGAGTATACCCATTTCTGTTCCTGCAATGCAACGTCAGACACAGTTCAGTATCACAGTACCTGTTCTGAATACTCAGATATGTAATTAAGGTATATAAAAGTAATCTATGTATTGTTGCTTTAGCTTTAAAAACATCCAGACTTAGAGCACTTGAGTATACACTGAAATAAATCCACATGCAGGGCAGGGATCACACCTGTGCATAAATCCAGCTGACTTCAACAGGCCTTAAAACTTCGCTCAATTATTATCCTGCCCTGTACAAGGGATCTTTCCTGATCCAAGATTCACATTTTTTCCATAAGTCTAAAGTAAAATAAACAAAGTTTCTTCTGAGAGTGATGTTTCCAAATTCTTCTACCACCATCACTGAGGAAATCATTTTACAACAAACTCTAGTGCTGACATTATTATTTCTAACACAGTTCTTTAATAAAGGCAGCTCAGAAATTCCTCCTGTTCCATTTTGTCTTGTTTGAAACATTCACTCTTTTTGCCCTTGGAAAGGAACAGGAGGAAGGGAACAAATGGACAGTTGTAACATTGCTGGAAGTTTTTCTGCCAGCTCCAGGCATCAGAATCTGTCAGCTTTTCCTGGATCTGTAAAAGCACAGTTATATTCAGTCTTAATTATAAGTTTTTATATAAAATAAACTGATAGAATCTTATTTGAGTCTATTGATAAATTTGGGTTGGAAGTGGGCCAAACTTCAAGTAAAGGCAAATCTCAAAAAATTACCAGCAAAATTCAATCAACTTTTACAGTAAGACTGAATTATAGGCCTGATATTGGGTCTAATTAATAGGCCTCATTAGGTACACTGGAAAGATATGTCATTTCAGTGGGGTTTGACTCATAAGCACAATGTAATTATTTAGGACTACAGTGATGATCTGAGAATTAAAAGGGTCTACAGGAATATGGGAAAATGTAAGATGTATTTTCACATGAGAACAAAAAGGAAGGATAATAGACATTAAAGACTCCACCAACCTGCAGGCAGCCAAGTTTTTTCCAGCATTTGCTAAATTAAACTTTGATGCATTTGGTGGTTTCATGAGGGAAGGAGCCATCTGATGTTCTGTTTGGCTTTCAAATATAAGTTTAAAGTATCAGTGACATAGCAGCAGCTTTATTGTAAGAAAGACACATGGATCATAGTTTGTGAAACAATTAGTATCCAAATAAAAATCAAAAAGCAACAAATAACCTGCTTTTACATACCCACTGTTTGCTGCTTTCTGCAGTTCAGCCACTTCTGGGTGTGCAGTTCCCCAGCCTAATTTTCAAAAGGCAAAGGATTGGATATGGGTACAAACAGAGAAGATTGAAAGGTAATAGGTCTATTATGTAGGGCTCCTACTCTATATCTGCTTAATGTCCCACAAACAGGCTCACACAGGAAGGAGAAGGTGGGAAAAAAAAAAGGGAATGGGATCCTTTGATATTTGTAATTATAAGGCAACTTCTAACAAGTAGGTTGCTTCTCTAGACAACGGTTCATTTACAAACATTAGACTTGTTAGCAACAGAGACTTTTTTACTGTATTATAAGGAAACTTTTTAACTTTATTACAAGTAGACCATAATGAAAGCACTAAAGGCAGAATTCTACACTGTTCTTTCCAAGCCCAAACTGAAGAACAGAAGTTCCTTTCTGGACTACAAGAAAGACATCTTATAAATGTTTCTTCTTGTAACACAGGACTTGAATGTTGATTGAAATCAACTGAAAACAAAAGGTCTGTTTCAAGAGACTTGATTTAAATGCCAGTGCTACTTCATTCTCCAACACACAAAGAGTCAAACTCCCTCTAGACACAAAGTATAAAAAGCTCAATTGTATGGAGGAGAAAGAAGTTTCCTGGAGGACAATTTTTACATAATGAACTTTTCAGAAATAGATATAAAGGGTGCATAAAGTTCTTGATAAAGACAATGTCTGATTACTCAGAATACAGTCAGGAAGTTAAGATTTATTTGATTTAGAGCCTCTAAAAAAAATAAAATATATCTTATTTACCAAATGATGTGGGAGAGAAGTCATATGTACGAGTCCCAGAACCGGCACCTGGCTCATTTTTAATTGGATTTGAAGTGAGGGGCTGTCTAGTTCTTTTTTTCTGATTGAACAGCGGTACAGGCAGACAACCTAAAATTAAAATTCAAGAAATAATACCATATTAATAGCAAAAGGATACACAATCTACACTTAATAAGTAAAATGACTTAACAGTTATTTTACATCACCCAGAGGAATTACATTTCATAAACACATAACAGACCATTCCCTCACAGAACTCATATTCCCAGCCCTCTGTCCTGCACATAATCTTGTGAAGGAAACCTTTCCCTGAGTGGCCAGTTCCTTGAATCCAGCCAAAATCTTGCCCTGTGCTGCAATAAACAGGTAACCCGTTGAAGTCCACTCAGGAAATGGGGATCTAGGGCTGAATTCTGAACATCCTGTGTGCACACTGCATGTATAGTTATGTGTGTGTATATATATAAAGAAATATATATTTATATATAAAAGGATAATGAGGTGTGAATGGTAAAGCACAAAACAAGGGCCAGTACCTGCTGTGCTGCGAGTTGAGGTGTCACCAAAACTCCTTTTCATTTCTTTGCTGAGTCTTAACAGGCAACGATGTATTGATTACTCCAAATTTGCTGTATGGAAGTTAGATAAGCAAAGTAAACTAATTAATGCCGTAAACACTTCCAAATTTTATGTGATTTTGGCAGTTTCTGTGAACTCTGCAGACCCAGTGACTGGCATCACTTCAGACACAAGCCTAAAACATACAAGCAGCTGTACTGCATTTAGAAGATCCACAGGTACATACATAACATGCAACTGGTTTTTGCAGATTAGAGGCCCAAATGATTATATTTTTGAAGTAAAAGTTGTATTCTCCGCATTTTTTAAGTGCTGAAAAAATATTGAATTCACTTCTGAATTTAAAAGTACACATATATCCAAACACAAGGATTTTTGTTTTAAAATTCCTGAAAATGAAACACTAATAAAAAAAATGCGTATTTATACATTGCAGACAAAGGTGATGGCAAGGTACAAAGCTTTGAAGACAAAACCAATTTAATTATTATGTGAAAAATAGCATTAAGGTTCAAAAATAAACTTATTTTCTGTACTTCATGGTACAGATCTAAAACCTTTAGCCAATTCCCTCATACATAACATACATCACAAATCAAAAAGATATTACTATAAACCAAATATTACAAACAGAAGAAATATATATTAGCATATTAGTTATAGGTAGTTTGCCATATTTATTTTTTGATTAATCTATTTGTAATCTTTGTGTATTACTGTACACATTGAGGATACTACAGAGACTGTATGCAGCTTTACTTGCTATTCTATCAGGTTTAGCTACTGGTGCATATTGCCTTCAGTGGCATATGAATAATACTGCATATTTAGATGTATAAATAATACAAGACATTCCCTCTACATTTATTTTGATCTGACAGTTAACCATACGCAGCTATTAAAAATTTTAATAAGAATGAAGCGCAGCTTCTACCACAGCTGACTAATAGATCAATTTAGTCTTTACTTCTGTGAGATACATCAATTACACGTGCGATGACATCAAAGCAGCCTCTAGTCCATTGTCGTTATACAATTTAAAGCATATTCCTAGCACTATGAAACCTAATGGCCCCCAGTAAAACACTTGTAAAATAAAACCCCATTAAGTTTTACATTTCAGTTTATAGAGAGTTTTTGCACCGCATAGGAGCTTAGAGAGTGTTGTTTTCTGGCCTCTTCTGAAGATAAGCAACTAAACACCAGAGAAAACGCTGTAGAAAAACAGTAAGCTCAGGCAGAGCAGGGCGACCCTCGGCAGTGCCTCACACGGAGGCGGCAGCGCCGGCCGCGGGCTGAGGGCTCTGACGCCGGTGGGGGAACCTGAGGGTGTGGAATGAGGGTCAGCCCTGAGGGACTGGGATGAGCGACAAGGACGACGGACAGGGGTGAGGGTCAGCCCTGAGGGACAAGGATGAGGGACAAGGGTGAGGGACAGCCCTGAGGGACAAGGATGAGGGACAGGGGTGAGGGTCAGCCCTGAGGGACTGGACTGAGGGACAGGGGTGAGGGTCAGCCCTGATGGACTGGGCTGAGGGACAGGGATGAGGGTCAGCCCTGAGGGACTGGACTGAGGGACAGGGGTGAGGGTCAGCCCTGAGGGACAAGGATGAGGGACAGGGGTGAGGGTCAGCCCTGAGGGACTGGACTGAGGGTCAGCCCTGAGGCGAAGCCCGCCAAAAATAACGGACACTCGGCCGCGCGCTCGCGCCTCAGGCGGTGCGAAAATGGCGGGGAGGCGCTGCGGGAGCCCCGCTGAGGGAACCCCCCGGCCCGGGCTGGGGCGAGGAGCGCAGCTCCCAGGAACCATTAAATCATTAAATCAGTCCTCGGTGGGGCTTAATTACCACGTGTAAACTGGCCCACGTGGTGTCCAGCGTCAGCCTAAGAGAACATGGGGAAGGAGCTGAATCCCCACAAATGTGTGAACACAGACGTGGATGTAAATAAAATTATCCACAGTTTCACGTTGTTTTCCTCTTCAACCACTGTTCTGGCTTTTACACGCGGCTGGTTTCAACTGTGTAAAACCTTAGTGCTTGGCATGCTTGGAGCCTGTGTTGTAATGCTTTTTCTTCAGCCTTGGAAGGCTCTGGAGAGCCACATTGCAGTTCTATACACTATATATATACACACAAACACATACCTTCATGACCTTAATAGCTAGGCTTAGTTTCATTTACATGTTATTATTACATACGTTTTTCAGCTTGTAGCTTGCACTCCAAGCTCTCAGATGCACTACCACACATCTGTATGTAGCACATCAAGCCAATCTGAATTCTCAATAAACTAAATATCCTACATAATTTTTCAGAGTGCAAACACTGGCAAAGCACGGGAACAAGGGATTGGTCCCAGTGTTTATTTCTGAAGAGTTAAAACGTTCCAAGTGTTTACATTTATCCCCAAATTGGCAGGTGCCTGTCCTGGGAGACCAGGAGTTAAAGCTTTTGACCGTAAGTGCTCTAAGGGGATAAAAGAAACCTCCAGGGCTTTGGTTCCTAAACTCATGTTTGGAAATTCACTGTCACTGTCCTAAGAACGCTGCTCTCAGGAGACAAACTTCTTGCATGTTAAATGAGGTAAGCGCACAGACAATCTCTGTGTTTCATTCAGCTTTTTGGAAGGAATTATAACCATTACAGTGCTAGCGGCAATAAAAGACAAACTATATGTTCTAGCCCTGCACATTTGCATTTTGCCATTTATTCCTCAAACTGATGCCGTGTTTAAATGCAGCAAACCCAGATGCAGATCACAAATTGTGTTTTCGGGCAGTGTGTCAATGGTCATTTTGGCACCACCACTGAAGAGACGGGTCAAAGGACAGCACAGACTGTCCAGAGCTGTAAAATACAACTTTACTACTTTGTTTAATAAATTACTTACTCTGATTAAATATCTGACAGCTTCTAAGTACAGGAGTAATACAGTTGAGTGTTTAAGTAAACAGTCTCTCTGTATTAACTTGCTGTAAGGTTCAGCAAATCTGAATGCATAAACTGAAACAGAGAGAGGAACTTTTGTAGGAAATATATTCCTGGCAGAACTTGTCTAGATAAATCCTGTTTAGCTTTTCCTAGACCTACAGTCTGTCAGCCTGGGTTATAAAGCCTCTCCCAGGCACTAGCCAAACACTCTCTCAGTCACTGGAGTGTAATCTTAATAAAAAGGAATTGTTCAATAAACATTCTTTATTCCCTTGCAGTGTAACATTTTTTTATGTTTATATTGCGTGTCAGATACTAATTGCAAATACTTCTGTCACTGACACCAGTTAAAACTTATTTCTCTGTTATTAAGACCGTTTATTCTAAATGCTTTGATCCTCAGGATGGAAGTTACAGCTGCTCTTTGGCTTAAGTTTCAGAAGCCTTTTCAAAAGCTTTTGGAAATGGAAGAAAAGTTGCTGACTAAGTTTTTTGGGGGGGAAGAACACAACTATTGTCCCATCGCGGTCTAGATCTGTTTCCTTTTTAGTAAGAGACTGCAGAAGTCAGAGGGTTGTCCCTGGCAAAGTTGTTTCAGTGTGTTAGAGGTCTGTGTTAGCAGATCCTGAGATAGAACTGGAGCCAGGAACGCTTGGTAAGTCAGTCATGGATAAATTGCACTGTAATTTCAGCTCCTGTTCCTTCTAATCACTTCTTCAGATTTCTAAAACGAAAAAGGTCGTACAAGCCCCAACATGCTTTGAGGAACTCAGCTGTTCTTGGTTTTTTAGATTAAAATACTTGATGTTTCAGCATTTTGTGCAGGACTAGAGCCAAGATATGGTTCTTATTCTACTGGTTTTGCTCCCTTTAAATTATTCTGCCCTTGTATAGTGTAATATTTATGCAACCAAACATACACGAGAATACTTGTTACGCGTAGTTTGCAGTGCAAAAATGTCAGAGATATATAAGTGCATTATTAAAGTTTACATTAAAAAAGTCTTTTATACTGTCATTAGCACAGGATTTACCTACATAGTATAAATTATTAGAGGTTTCCTGGAGAAGTTAACTTTTGAACTGTGTAACAGTACCATGAGCAGCCTTGGAGACGTTACTAAATACGGAAACCAGAGGGGAGGCTCCTTGGGAGGGAGGAGGGTCAGGTTGGCAACTCCCACCTCAAAACGGGAGTCGAGAACTCTCAGAGAAATGTTCATTCACTTTCTTTCCCATCTGACCTAAACAGGCTTAAAGAGTCTCCCACTGAAAAGAAATTTTTTTTTTTCTTTTTGGAGGCAAACGTTTTACTTTACCATTATTTTCTGGTTTGCCTTCAGCAATTGTCAGAGCTGCTGAAAAGCATGACTTCCTCCTCCTCCTCCTCTGCTCTGGCTGAACCTCCGGTGAGACGGGTCGGTATCTTCGGGGGAACTCATGGCAATGAGTTATCAGGGGTGTTACTGGTCAGGCACTGGCAAGAGAACGGAGCTGAGATCCAAAGACCTGGAATGGAAGTGAAACCATTTCTCACCAACCCCAGAGCTGTGGAGAAGTGCACGAGATACATTGACTGTGATCTCAACCGGGTTTTCGACCCTGACAGTCTTGGGTAAGAACAGTTGGACTTTCTGTTGTTTTACTTTTAAAACTGCAGTTTTAAAAATCCTTTCCAGATTAAAATGTTACCACGAGTTCCACTACTGCTTTAACTGTGCAGTCACATAACTGAAATCCCTGACCTTTAACCCAAAACAGAATGAACTGCGTGAGTGTTAACAGATTCATTCCTATTGCTGGCAGAATGACTCTCGAGCCAACACATTACCTTAAACACAGCATTTTAAAATAGCATTAGATCAGCTGTAGTTGTGTGAATTGGAGCATCACAGTTCTGGGTTGCAAAGTCATTATTTCTCCCGTCTTGTGCAATTTAGCTTTGGAGCTCTCCTGAATACAATTATATTTGCAGGAAATGGCGGATAAAAGCAATTTAAGTGTTGACATCCAAGTATCTGAAAGAATGGCACACAAAGCAGGGAACTGTATTTAATTCCACTTATGTACAGTAAAAGATGAAAACTTGAAATTAGCTAAGTTAGAAATAATCTATGGCAAAAGGATAGCCAAAAAATCTCAATAATTTAACTGACTCATTATTTTAGAAGAAATGCAACCTGTAATTACTGTAAAATAGTAACTGATTTTACATTTTGAATAGGATTTGAAGTTTCTGTGCTCTTGAGATACCTATTCCAGAGGTGTACTTTGCTGTATAAACATTCTTATTCTTGGTATAGTTCCATGCTAACCAGGTAATTCTGTTTCAGAACACTTTTAATGGTAAAGGTGAATACCACTGAAGGAAATACATATTGCATATATTTTGCAAACATAGTTACTCTTACCCTGCACACCTTTTCAGCTGCCTTTTCATCTTAGAATTTTTTTGTTGATTATTATATCTAAGATAAACAGATGTTAACACAGATGTTGAGTTCATTCTTTTAATTGTTTACTTAGGAAAAACATACAAAAAACAAAAGTGGTTTTGTTTGCTTTCAGCTGCTTTGAACATAAAACACTTGAAAAAACAGCAGATTAAGACACCTGCAGGTTGTCTTCATTTTTTAAATAATACTCCTCAGTAAATCCTATGAAGTTGCCTGGTCCTGTTAAAGCACTACTGACTGTTTGGAGTAGCTTCCTGTGATCCCTTTCAGTGTAGAACCTTCAAGATTATAAATTAAGATTTTACAAAATAAGGAGAGTGAAACCCTTATACTACTCCAAGTAATGGTGTAAGTCCCATTGGCTTCAATAAGAAGCATAAATTTAACACTTTTATGTGAAGAAACCTCAAATTCCAAAGACAGAAGTAAAGAATACAAAGGTGGATTATGTGATAGATAGAGTCAGAAATAGAAAAAGGAGCTTTAGGGGCTCACATAAAAAAATCTAATCCACCTCCATCACACCAGTGGATCAACTGCATATAGATATTCCTAGCAGATTATGTCTTGCCATTTCTAATGATCCAGCAGTGGTGACCCCATAATTTTCCTCAGCAACCTCCTGTGATGCTTAAATACCCATGTAATTAGTAAGGTGTTTTGTTAGCATTTCACAAAAAACTTCCTTTATGCAACATAATACCAGTATTTCTTAAAAAATTCAAATATTACAAAGCTGGAGGTGTATTGAGAAAGAAAACTGAATTTAGTGCAAAACACTGTAAGTGTGTCTGGATTGTGCTTGGGTGGTGTCCCAAGCCTGTCATCCAAACCAGATTTACTGTCCACAGGGACCAGGTGTGAGGCCACAGAGGCTTTATACGCTGTTATTACACGGGAAAGATGTGTCCTGTGTCCTACAGAGCCCTCACACACACTGGAAGCAGATCCCAGACATTTCCTTAGGCTGAGACCATTTTTTTTAAAGCATAATTCAGCCTGAGTCACCCGAAATCACAAGTATTAAAACTTAGGAGGAACGAATTTGAGGCAGCAAAATATTCTGTGAGCTTTGAGACTCAGGAGGGCTGAAAGCAATGGAGTATGAGAAGACAAGAAATAAAACAAGTTACAAAAGACCTTGAGAGTGATGTCCAAGGCAAAACATCATGGACTGATGGCTGAATATTGTCATCAGTAGGAGGTGGATCCAATCTTGGAAGTGCTTCAAGATGTTGATAAATTTTTAGTTGGTTTTATGCATGGGGGAAATTTTGGGATGCAAAGAAATGAGAGAAATAAATTGTCTCCAGCTAAAATCAGACTGAATGATTCTAACACCCTTCTGCACAAGACACATAATTGTAACACCTGTGGAACAATCCCACTTGCTTTTTTCAAGCACAAATTCAGCCAGTTTTTTAAGAGTTTGGTAATTAAATAGGTGATTTCAACTCCAGTCCATTATGGAATTAAAGTCAAAAGAAAAGGCTATACATGTTTTGTTGACTGTAAAGCCATGGAATGAGCTCACTAATTTCTTTGTGCTGATATTAACAGCAGGCCAGTGGTGGAAGATATTCCATATGAAGTGAGAAGGGCTCAGGAAATCAATCATATATTTGGTCCAAAAGGTAGTGATGATGCCTATGACCTTATTTTTGACCTTCACAACACCACTTCTAACATGGGTGGTACCCTTATTCTTGAAAACTCCAGGGATGACTTTACAATTCAAATGGTTCATTATATCAAGGTAAAACTAATTTAAATGAACTATTAAAATAGATTATTAGTTGTAATGTTGTATTACTATATATTATTTTGTAGTTTCTTTAAATATACTATTTTTTATTCTGCAAAACTGTTTAAAATATTTAATTACTCATAGGATGGTTTTTTTTAATCAGAGATAATTAATAATTTGATTATAATATCAGGTAATTCAGATTTTAAATCATCATAATAATCTTCATGTATTAAAATGAGCATTAGTAAGACTGATGGGCAAAAAGGAATGCTTAGAATAACAACTAAGAAAATTAATGTAATTTAATCTGCTTTCACACTGATCTGTCAGGAACTTGGATAAATTTGGGTCACACATGCTAAATAGTTAAACATTAATTTCATTAAATAAAGACATGTAAAAAATAATGGAACTGGGTAATGAGAAATGTTCCCTTCATCAGTATTTATAGGAATAGTGATATGGCTTTAGAATCTGTTTGATTCTGCTGTTCCTGAAGCTGATAAATTTTAATAGAGTCAGGTTTGCAAAAGTGCTGGTTGAATTCTAGTGACAATGACTGATGGAATCCAGGTTGGGCCAAAGGTGTGGAATTTTAAGTTTTTTTCCTTAGAAACAAGGTCTATTTTAACATTTTCATTTTTTCTTATGATATGTATTCCATGTAAATCTTTCTAAGATATTTGGAGCTACAGAAAACTAAAATTACATGAAGGGCAGTGGTGGGCAGTCATCAAGAAAGATGTCTAAACCAGCAAAAATGGCAAAAAAAAAGACTGAAATAAGGCTTAATTCACAGTCTGTGTCCTCATAACAGAACCTACCATTTAAAAACAAAATAAAACCAAAACAAAGTTGAAATCTGCTTTAGAGTGTTTCAATTCTAAGTTTTGGAACCCTGCTGAGGAGAGTTTTCTCTGCTGGCAGTCTCAGACTAGAACTGTGCTCAGTTGTGGTTCAGTGGAGCTGCCTGGCCCGAGTTAATGGAACTGAGACCAACAAACACAGCTTTGTGCATTTTCTAAAGATGTCCTACTTCCTTGAGGGCCTTGAAATAAAGGCAACATATTGAAGACATTGTGTAAATCACTTCTGCATCAGTAATCTTTTGTGGCACAACATTTTAAACCATTTGCATAACAAAGACATCTTTAAACCGTCTCCACAGAAGGCTCTGGCTCCAGAACTCTGCCCTGCTCTGCTCATCGAACATCCCAGCCTGAAATATGCAACAACTCGATCTGTAGCAAAACATCCTGTCGGTAAATATGAAAACTAAAGACTATTTTAAGCCCCCATAAATGATTTAAAACATGGCTGTTTCCAGATGTGCTCGTTTCACTGTGTTGTGATCACCAGGAGTTGTTTGTTTGACAATATGCTTATTGAATTGAATTTATATGATTATTCATTCTCCTGAAGAGTTCTGATTTACACAATCAGAGTTCTGGCTTGCAAAATACAGGAGGCCAGATGGAAATTCTTAAACTCAATTAACTCACTTTTTGCAGAAAATATTTATAATATACGAGGAGAAGGAGGAAGTAACAGAACCAGAAAATCAATGTTTATGTCCTCTAAATAAGGCTGAAACACTGTTTGTTAGTCAGGAAGAGATGATGTGATAAAGGAAGGGGGAACTGATGTTCTGCATGGAATTGGTTAACTTTTTCATTTACAGAATCATAACCATAACAAAAAAATAATCATTACTTTGCTTTTCCTATTAAACAATGAATTCTCTAAAATGCAGCATGAATAGACAGCATGAGGAAAAGAATAAGAGAAACAAATACATATTGGCTCTTTCTCCTACCCTCATTAGCACACTCAAAAACGTACATACAATTCTTTAACTGACCCAGATTGGTGAGCTAAATCATCTGTTGCCTTAAATCTCACAGAACTGTGCTTTACAATTCTGTTTAAAAACATGAAACACTGACCCATCAGACACCTATTTTTGCTGTGCAGTGTAAGCCTGTGTTATGTTATTGCAACAATAATAATCTCCCTCATCTGCCAACAGGAGTCGAGGTGGGGCCCCAGCCACAAGGTGTTGCTAGAGCTGATATTTTGGACAAAATGAGGAAGATTGTCAAACATGGCCTTGATTTTGTGCAGCTTTTTAATGAAGGTAATGAGAGATTACAACCTCCTATGTCACGTCAGGGGGCTGTTTGAAGAGAATATTTAAAATAGGCTGGGCTACAACATTGTCACCCTTAAACAGGTGCAAAGGGGTGGGGAGAGAATTGCTCTCTAAAATGAAAGTCAATACATTTGGTAAGATTTGGTTAGACCAGGGTACTATCTAAAATACATCCTGACAAAATAGGTATTTAAAATTCTTTCAGAGTACATTTTATCAGTGGGGTTTGGGTTTTTTGGGTTTTTTTGGAAGTAGAAGGAAAATAATGCAGTTTTGCATGTCAGAATTTCCATTATTGTGCTGGAATGGTAAAGATTAAATACCACTGATACCATTCTGTGCTGTGCAGCATTACCAAACACAGGCCTTTCATTGATTTCTTCGTCTACAAAATAGATCTTTTTAACTATACAGGGAAAAGTCACATTTCAGCAGCAAATTTAAGCCTGGGCTTCATATGCTACAATATGTGACTGGATCATCATTTTGCAACTCACTCTGAGGGAACAACCCAATGGTTTGAGCCATTCTAAAGAGAATAAATAATGTATTGTTCTTTTTAACGGGCAGTTGTTCATTTTGACATTAAATTACATTTATTCTTTCTAGGAAAAGAATTTCCACCGTGTACAATCGAGGTTTTTAAAATAATGGAGAAAGTAGATTATCCCAGGAATAAGAACGATGAAATTATTGCTATTATTCACCCTAAACTGCAGGTAAATGCTAGAATAGTTTCTATTTCTGACATTTTCTACGTATTCTTGTGTTGCTCCTGCTACATTGTTGTGTATTTTAGTAATAAATATTTAAAATGCCAATATTCCCAATGGGTTCATTGAATACTGCAGACATTCCCTATGGTTCACTAAGGTCATCACTATTTCAGGGACTGACTTGGGAATCACTGAATCTAAAATAAGTTATGAACCTAAAACTGAAAAGAAAAAGACAATATGATAGCTTATATTTTAAAATATAAATCTAATTTTGAATTCTAAAATTTTTTAGAATATATTTAATCAATTGTGAGCATCTGCAGTTTCCTTCTAGTTCACCTCTACCAGCCTGAAAATGAGGGCCAGACATCCAAAATTCCCAGCTGCAGATTAAAAGGAATTCTTCTAAAAGCTTTTGTCATAAACTGCAGAAATTATAATTATTGAGCATAAACTCAGGAATTACAGAATATATAAAAACTTGAAAGTAAATATATCCTGTTTATTTTCTTTCCCTAAGGATCAAGACTGGCAGCCACTGAGCAACGGTGATCCTCTGTTTTTGACTCTTGATGGAAAAGTAATTCCATATCAAGGGAACTGCACAGTCTATCCAACATTTATTAATGAAGCTGCATATTATGAAAAGAAACAAGCTTTTGTAAAAACAGAGAAAATTAAACTCAATGCAAAACACCTCAGGTCCTCAGTCTCAAACCAGAGCACTTCTTAAGAGTTTATTATGGATTTTCCATAAAAAAGTGTGTTTCTTCGTGAAATCCAGGGTCAGTCAGCAGTAGTTCATGGAATAAATAGGTAAATGCACAATCTAATTTTAAATTGTAATTTAATTAACCTTGCTGAGCACTTTTAAGATGAGACATACTGTCAGAATGCTGATTATGACTCCTGTTTACTTGTTCTAAAGGATTCCTAGAGATGTAAAGAATATTTTATGAAGTTTTTATGAAGATGCTTATCCACAAAACTACATTATATATAAAAAACCTACAGTTTTTCTATTTTATAACCCCAAACCTCCAATAACCAACACTTTTGAAATGGGGTAAGATCCTTGAAACTAATTCCTCAGATAAACTTACAAAATGTGAGACAAAGGAAAAGCTGAGGAGAGAGAAACAAAGGTATATAATAAATGATATTATCTGCATATATGACTAGTTCCCACTGTGCTGAAGTGAAGGCCTTGGGGTTTGTTTTGTTTTTCTTTTTATACTTACAAAGATAAAAATAAGCTAAAAATACAGGATTCCTGAGAAAAATACACTAAAATGAAATGTAAAGCTTTTCCAAGTATTACAAGATTTATTCAAGCTCTTTCTGATTGAACATTGATTCAAAGACAGAAAGGGTTGACTTTAGGAAGTACTGAGTAGCTGGAGACATACTGGAGCAATATTGAAATTCAGAAAGAAAAGATGTGCTTAACCAGTGAACCTTTAGAAGAAAATTTCTATTGCAATGGAAAAAAACAGAAGTTTACAGTCATTTCACTTCCTAGATGTATCCACATTTTCCAAACAAAACTTCCATCAACTGTTGTACCCCAAAAGTTTTCAGAGAAAAAGGCAAAATTTAAGCAATTACTTGGGTTTTGATGAAGAGCAATGCACAAACCATACCTGAGTATTTCAGCATGGAAATTCGGGAGGATTCCATATGGGGAGACTTCTCAGAATTTCAAGACTTGTTCTGTATCTGCAGAGAGAAAGTCTGTCATAGGAACTGAGAAAGAGAAGAAAATGGGGGTTTAATTTATTTTCTTAAGTTGTTTTTAACATATTTGACAATTTTTTAACATATTTGACAATTAAGAACTTTCATAAGGATACTCTAATTAACTATTAACCGAAAGACTAATTGTCCAGATAACTCCCACATTATACCTTTTGAAAAGTGATGTCTTCCTTATTTACTACTAAATTTAAAGTATTTTTTCCTTGTCTTTGTGTAACTCCTATGGCAATCAAATAAAAACAGAGGACAGAATGTTTATTGAGTTACAAGTTTTATTTCTTTAATTTAAATAAACATTTTTGTATAAAAAGCACAGAACCACCTGCTCCAGTCATCATTCACAGTGTCCTTGGTGAGAGCCTCGAGACAGGAGCCAGTCTGTGTGATCTGCCAGAGCTCTGGGGCCACACAAGGAGGGTATTTCCTCAGTAAGAACTTTTAGAAACAGCCCCTCAGCTCCTTCCTCAGTTTGTCCATTCGGTTTTGTACCTGGACACTGGCACAGCACATCCTCCTCAGCCTGTGTTCAGTGACAACCCACAGAAACACGGGTCTCTCTGGCTCCTGAGTATGTGTGAAGAGGTATTTTTTTTTTCCTTTGTACAAGAACTGGCACTGAAAAGGATCCAAACAGAACTGTGGAGTCCTAAGGCAAAATCCTTCGTTGGCAGTTTCGATGCAGAATTAACCAGCAAAGATGAAAGATTCCAAGACCACAGGAATTTTTCTTCTCATACTCCCATTTCCTACTAAGAAAGGCAAACAATGGTCAGGTATTATATGGTCTGTGAAGGTCCTTCCCCTCAAATTCCTCTGCCCTGTACAAACATAACTGAAGGTTTCCACTGGATCCCATCCATCCGTGGTAGGAAACACAGGATTCAGCATCTGTAGGAGGCTGGTTGGGCAGTGAGAGCCACGTTCCCAATCCCTGCAAACAGCTCTGTGCTGTCCTTCCCTCACGCTCTCTT
The DNA here is from genome assembly GCF_036250125.1 of Pseudopipra pipra. Classification (NCBI taxonomy): domain Eukaryota; kingdom Metazoa; phylum Chordata; class Aves; order Passeriformes; family Pipridae; genus Pseudopipra; species Pseudopipra pipra. Next base: position 8,093,816 of record NC_087569.1, on the reverse strand, counting down.
CTGGGGTAAGAAAGTCCTTGGGATCATTTTGCCCACAGCAGGCTTGGCTGTAAAATCCAATGCAATTCTTATTATCATTCAAAGACAGAACTGAGTTCCCCCGAGCCTTGCCTAAAACAGCACCTTTAAAACAGGCACCACGTGAACAGATCTGATGAAAAGCCATGACACTGAATACACATCATGTATTAATTGAAATTTAAAAGTACATAGAACAAATATTTCTTTTTATGTTTACACATGAAATAGAAAACTAAAAATATAATTCATAGTACTAGGTCATCACAGGTGGTGAAATAAAAAGTGCCACAGAAATGCATTACATAGTTCTCTGAATAAAAACAAGTCTGCAATTGCATTGCACTGAACTTATTCTGTTCATTTTGGGAAGAAATACTGACTTATTCTCCTGAAGTGGTTGAATGCAGAAATGAATTCAGAAGAACTTCCAAGGCAATAACTTATTTTATGCAGCAAGATGCAACAGCATGGAAAAGCCAAGGAGGAAAAGTAAAGACAACATGAGTGGGACAAAGTCAGAAATATCCTCCATCATGAGTGATATTTCTGCCCTATTATTTTATGGGGAGACACAAACACTTAGTAATAAATAAAGAGCAGTAAACACCACATTATACCCTGGGGACTGCACAGAGGAAAACAGATCAGGCAAAGCTACTGGGACCTGAAGAGGCTTCTCCAACTTGTGGGACTGAGCCTCCAATAACACTGACAGTCAATGCAAAAGCTGCAAATGCATCCAGAACTTGGTTATTTCAAAATAACATACTTCATTTAGTCGTCTTCAGAACTGAAATGCTTTTCTTTGCTCCATGTCAAGAACTTAACTTTGTTCAGAGTACAAAATGAGTTTCTCATGAGTTAGAGATTCCAAAAAACCAGCAGATTGGGATCACGATGACCTTAATTTTCCACAAAAGGAAGAAATATCTCACATTTGACCTTTTTTATCCAGTTAAACATCTAGAGCCAAGTTTGAGTAGCGTCACAAACTTGGACAGCAACGGTTTGAGAGGCTCAAAACTGAACCAGTGAATAGTCCATTTTATTTCAGCTCAGCTGCCCTGATTAAATGGGTTCAAGCCATCAGACTGTGTCACTGAAAGTTCGTGTTTCAGCTGGTTACAGCTGTCCAAAACATCCACAAAGCTTTCAGCATCCACTGCTGATGCTTTTTAACCTTCAGAACAGCCACATATCAAATACAGCACAAGCTAAACGGAAGTTTCAGGCAAATCATCCATTTCTTCAAACGTATTCAAGGTGTTTTTGCTATTAGTTCTTGAATTATCTTGAATTTTGCTTGGATCTGCAAAAAAATGCATTGTAAACAAAACAGGATATGGTAGAAACTGTGTTTGCAAGATCAAAGTTTTGTACATTTTTTTTTTTTTGTTAAAAATATGCATTTATTTAAACAACAAGTTGTCAGTTTACTACCATATCTTACACAAATTGTTCAGGCTGCCCCTTTTTCCTTATTACTGAGCTCATTCTTTAAGCAATATAAATGCTAATTGGCTCAAGAAGAAACTTCAGAACAAGTCTGTCTCCCAGATCCTCACATGCCCCTGTTGTGTCCTGAGTCCTGCTGCCAGAGGGACATTGGACACCTCAGGCTGAGCTCATTTCTCCCCAGCACTCCAGCACTGGCAGCAGAGGAGTCTCTTGGATTTCCTGGTCAACATTTATGAGGGGCAATTTGTCATCCAACACCTATCACAAATCATTACATGTTTGTAACCAACCCTCACTCCAAATCTTTTAAAATACTTTAACACCCCTACCATGTAAACTATCAGTTTTTGCAGCAGTAAAGTGTGGCTGAACATCTAGATTATGTGATTTTATGGTTTTAAAGGTATAAAACTATATCCAAGCATTTATAAGAAAAGCTTTCAAAAATACAGTGTCATAAAACCCCACAGTACCTGTTGGCCCTGGATCTTCATTAATAAATGAAACATGTGTTTTCCACTCGGTCCATTTCACTTCATTAATCCTGTTTATATTGGATATAAGTTGTGTTATTATCATGCATTATCTCCCAGCTACATTGCTGCTCATTCCTTTTTATTCTTCCTTGGGATTGTCACACTTTACCACCTACACCTGCTTTCCTGGGACTAAAAGGCTGACTGTCCCTTGCAGTGTTAGGTACCACATGAAGGTGAGAATGATACCAAGACTGCTTTATAATTTAACACGTTGTGAGTACAGCTTGAAACACACCTTCAGTATTTTTGATAAAACAGCATCGTTCTTTAATATGGTAATCACCAAATAGCAATCAATTTAAATATAATTACTTTTAAGCTAACATTCAAAGGAGATTATGACAAAGTAACATTTACTGCAAGCAGACTTGATATTTGCACAGTAAAGACATATATGAAGGTGAAAATCTGTTTTCTTACCAAAAAATTATCTACACCTTCCCTTTTTTAAAACAACTGGTCACAACTGAAAAAAACACCCCAAATTATATTTTTGTACACCCAGTATAATTTGTAGAGATACCAGGAATATTTTAAAGAGGAGAAGTAACCTTGAAGCAGCCTACAAGGCAGAATTGATAGCACAGTAATCTAGCTTTGCTTTACCTTAAACACACCCTGGTGTCGTTTTCAGCCACTTTACACCGCTCCCCCAGTTGGAATTTTTTCCTCAAACATTTTGGCAAGAATTTTTCAAATTCCAAAATAGTTCTGGCTCTCTATTAACAATAAATGAGTATGGTTAACCATGTCCAACATTGTCTGATTCCACAGCATATGCAGTTTGCAGCTTCACTATAACATGTCAAGCCTCCATCCCACCACCCACAAGCAACACCAAATAAGGTGGCACATCACTGATTGTTTGTGTGGGAAAATAGGGATTCACAGATTCCTGGTGATGGTGAAACACCATATCCAGGAGAGCAAAAGTCATGAAGGTATGTGACAGTGCATGGGTTGGAAATCCAAGCCACAATATTACTTTTAGACGTTGTTAAATCTGAAGTTATTACAATTCTCTGACACTGAAATTAGTTATTTCCATTATTCACTCACATATACAAATGGGGATTATCATCAGTGCCTAACCTGTTGTGTCAGTATGAGTTACCATAGACACAGCTCAAGAGATTTTAGCCCAAGCAGCTAAACTTGGGCTAAACAAACTTCACAAAACAAACTCCCAAACAAACCTGGAGTTTCCAGATGTGCTCGCTCTCTTTAGAAATATCCTCCACTGTTTCTCCCATCAACGCAATCAGCATGTTCAAGAGGAGAACAAAAGTCAACACAACAAAAGTGATGAGGAGCAGAAGAAACAGGACAGGATACTTGGAGTTTTGCTGGATCTCCAGATCCCCCAGTCCCAGGGTGAGCTTGAAGAGATCCATCAGCACAGGTCCCAGGCTGCTGTTGGAATGGCATTCGCCGCCCTCGTGGCAGGTCTCAATCAAGGCAGCAAGAGCTGAGGAGAAAGCAGGAGGAAATGTCAATCACAGTCATGCTTCAGGAATACGTGGCATTTTATCCTAAAAAATTCAGAGTGCACTGGGAAAGAAAGCCAGAGCTGCCCAGCAACACCCAGCAGCCAGATGAGGATTTCCAGGAAGCAGAAAGAGCCCATGTCCAAATGGAATTGCAGGCAATTAAGAGCCAAATGACTCATCTGTTCACATCTAAACTTAATATCCAGAAGAAACCCCAACATGAGCTCTCATCATGAAAACAGGGTTCTTATGAATAACAATGCTAAAATTTTTACTCACACAGAGCATCAGTGCTTTTCTCCAGTAATATTTACCTACGCCAAATCCCAGCAAAAACACGATATAGACAACTAAGAATTTTATCACATCTTGCAGGATGACCTAGAAATTAAATGAAATAGTTGTCAGAAATTAAAATTGAGGACTAGTTTTATGCTTATGAATTCTGCAGGGATACAGGTGAGGCACACAGTAAAGTATCAGACTGCTTTCATTGAGTAAACTGGTTTAGTTTCAGTGAGAAACACAAAGGTCTGATTTGTTATCTCATGCTTGAGAGTCTGATGTGTTGAGTGAGGGTGACTAATTCTGTACAATACAGACATTACAGCATGTGATGCAATTAAATTGCAGAACTACATTAGTTGAAAAAAACCAAAATTATATTCAGTATAATAATTAAACATAATAAAATGTCTATTTGAAGATGTAAACTAGATTCTGCCACTGAAGTTATCTAGTGTGCCCTGCTGAAATAATATGCATAAACTGAAAATAAGACATTTCAATATGAATTATAAAATACACCTAAATTGCTGAATGTACTTGATATGGATTGTAGAACAAGTGAGGACTGTAAAGGAGGTAAAACAAAAGAAAAACTTGCCTTTTGAATCATCACACTGTAAATGCCCATGGACTGGAAACCTCTGGTGAAATAGAGCATATTGGCCCATCCAAGGGCCATTGCCAAAACAAGACACACGAGGTGTTCTTTGTAGGAAAACAAGTACAAAAAGACAGAGAAGATCACAAGCAAAGCTTGTATAAAACTGTTAAAAAACAAACACATATATGTAAAAGAGAAATTACTAGCACAAAACTAACAACACAGTGGAAAAATATGAAAACAAGACTTCCTCACTCTTTATGCTTAGTTTGTAATTGCATTCTGCTTTGTATTCTCCCCATGAATACTGCCACTATTTTTTAACAATAAAATAGATCAGTACAGGTGGTGTAAGTATATCAATATATAAGGATTATATTTATTAAAGCTGACTTTCAGTGAACTATTCTCCCCAAAACAGCTGTTACAGAAAAGCTGCAGGTAAGATTACATCCATCCCTCTAAATCTGATAATCTAGAGAAAAAGATGAGCATTTGCTACAGCAGCACATTCCCTGTGACCATGAGATACAGAAGCATTTTCTACAGAGTATAAAATATATATGTGCACATCAGACTTACAATGCAAAGTGGAACCAGGCATCAGAGAGAATTGACTGCAGGTCTGAGGGCCTGAGCAGAAAGATGGCTACACTCTATGTAGACAGATATAGAAAATATAGATGTGGTAGTAAGGGAAAACAGCTCTCAAAATCTAGTTTTCAAAATAATTCCATTGGTGTTCTAAAATAATGCATCTACTAATAAGACATGATAACTTCCAGAAATAGAGTTGGGTTTTTTTATACAGCTGTAACTTCTAAGTTTAAAATCCTGTCATGTCTGGCAGAATTTAAAAGTTACTGGGTTTAATGACTTCCAGTATTTGGCAAAATTATACCACGTTTTTTCCAGAAGTTCTAATTCAAAAGTGTCCTTAAAGCCAGTAATTTGACAATATTGATGTTATAAAAATATCAAATCTCTGCCTTGAAAATTTGAAGGGAAAACACCCTCATAGCTGTTTCACAGAGCAATACAGGTGTTAATAAAAAGTCTTACCTCTTTAATAGCTAAAAATATTGCTCCTAACATAACCATCACCTGTCCTGACAACTGCAGCCATCCCACTCCACGTGTCAGAGCAAGTGGATAAGGTGGAGCCTGCAAGACATGTCCAAAAATAAAGACTCAGTTTTAACTGAAGGGTAAAAGGCAAAGCAACAAGAAACCTCCCCACATGGGTACACAATTTATTTCCCTTTCTGTAAGGATTTTTTTCATGGTGGATTTAAAGAATTAGCCCCTTAACAGATATATATTTGAAAAAGCAGAAGTTTCTCTATTAACAGAAAAATACCTTTTCCACACTTTTAGAAATTTAACAACCTGTCTTTGTGTCATGTATTTCTATTTTGGGTAATTTTCACAAAATGCAAATGTAGTTATATCCTCTTACTGCTCTGCTTCCTTCCAGGTACCTGATGTGGGAGAGCCTGGTCTCCCTACAGCCAGATATTCCAACAACTGCTTCTGGTTTAGCATTTTCAATACAATTCAGGAAACCCTACTGCATTTTAAGTCAGTGAAATTTGGTGAGATTCAGCCACTGTACTCACTTTATTTTCATTAGGCCTGTGGTAGGAAACTAATGTTAAAGTTACATTGTACAGGAAATAAAAACAGCACGACATAAAAAACATGTGTCGTGCAAACTTCTTCCATTTCATTCTCAGGAGGGAATTCAGAGGCTCCAAAGTCAGCATTTCATGACGATTCTGTAGGGGAAAAAACCCAAAATAAACCAATTAAAACTTGAATTTCAGTCATGTACTTTGTGCATTTCATTCAGTTCCCACCCTTTCTGATCCAGAAACACATCTGTGCTCAGAGACGGGTCAGACCCCAGCGTGACAAGATGCAATGGGACAGCTCCCACTCGTGCTGGGGTAACCTGCCATTCTCTGTCTGCTAAGTTATGATGGAGCTAAAACTGTCATGTGAACTTCTGGTCTTATGGTTTTATGGCAGTATTAGAATTGAGCAAATGTAAAATTCTGGCTTTGAAAAGCAAACACTCCTAAACATGTAAAATACATACCTATTAAGTGAAGTTTATTTGGCCTGACCAGCTTGGCCATACTTAAACACAAGGTAAATTAATGCTTCTAATGTAGGAAAAGACATTCCCAAAATGCCTAGCCCATGTTTCAGGAGCTGAATGCATATTCTCTTACAGGTGACCATCTACAGAGGTATAAAATTTATCTTGCTCCCAATACAAAAACTGAGAACAAAAATTACAGTTTACTCTTACAAGTAATTCATTGGAATACATGGACTAACACATCTGAAATGAGTGTACTGTTAGGAAAAAATGGATCTGTATTTTAAAAATCGGTAACTTACACCAATATTTGTGTTATAGACAATGATTTCCAGCACTGAGTTGTCTGCAGTGGTGTCCAGTTCTGTCAGGTCGTACAGAGAAGACTGAACAGGACCATAAGCCCAGTCTGTGAATTTTCTTGACAGGCTCCTGTTCGGCTTCTCTCTGATCTCTCTGCTCAGGATGTATTTCAGAATCTAAAACATTAACAGGATCATTTGTGAGCAGCTGTGTTGGTCATGGGAAAGGGGAAAGCACATGAACATCATGAACATACAGGCTCAAACCCCAACCTTTTGCCTGTCACATTTTGTACAGTTGTGCAAAGTCAATGTATTTGTAATTGTGTGTTGGAGATGAAAGACCTCCAAGAAATAAATACAGAGTTTCTAATGCCTCCATATTTCCTGTCAGAGTCATTTTTCTAGAGGATAAAAGCAAAATTTTCCGTGTGTTCATTTATGTCTTCCTTCAACTTAAACAAATCTTTTCTAAATTATCCCATTGCCAATTTTTTACAATTCAGTAGATTTCTGAAAACCAAATTCTACAGCAGCGTAACAGAGCAGTTCCAGTGAGTTTTCTGAAACTGTTCAAAGACTGCATAAGTGCAATATGGTAATAAATGCAGAATTTCTGAGTTTCTGTGCAACAGAAGGGTTTGCAAAGCTGTTTTTAAACAATGTGTATTTTATACAGAGAGGGGGAGTTACAGGGAAACCTTGAAAGGTAGAAGTAATGTGGCAATGAAAATGTTTGCTTGTGTTTTAAACAAAATTAGGTCACTAAATACTACTGATACATAACAGCATAACCAGGCTGAAAAAGGATGTGTCAGAGCATTAGTTTCTCTTAGATGCTACTGAAATAATACCCACCTCTAATTTCCCAGTTTTTGCAGCCAACTGTAGTGGTGTCAAACCCTCCTTATTCTTTGTTGTTTCCAAATTTTTGTCTTTACTTTTCAACAATATCATATCATACATTCTGATTACAAAATCATTCTGAGTTTTGGAGTCCTCTGCCACAGTAACTAATGCATGGAGGATATTGTTTCCTCTGGAATCCTGAGAAGAAATATTAGTCCTGGCATTGTCCATTAACAGTTGAATTATGTCTGGTTGGTTGGTACAGGCAGCTAATGCCAGGGCAGTTTCACCTACAAAATCATAAAATGCAACATGTGTTCATGTTTTATTACAAATCAGATTATAAAAGAGTGACTGTGTTAAGAATCTTAACATATGAAAGTACATTTACTATTGATTGTATTGAGTTAAGCTCTTGTTTTATAAAAGCTTTGGGTATTCCTTCTTAACTTTTCCAGAAAGATCACATTTCCACTTACCAAAATAAAAGCCTTCATGCTTATGTTTGGGATTAAAGAAAATACCCTGGGCATGAGCATTGACATCAGCTCCTTTTTCTATGAGGCTCTGGGTTATTTCGTACTGTCTCCTCTCAATGGCAATATTTAGAGCTGTCTGGCCTGGAAAAACAGACACAGGAATCTCTCAAGTACATTTTGAAATATCAATGATATTTCACAGTGAATAGCACCAGTGAATAAATGAATTAAAGTTGGTTTAGGAATTTAAACCATCATTAGAGTGTTTGAGGAGAATGGTATTTTATGGATGGTATGTTTAACCATATACCTGAAACTGGTATCAGATGGCAGTACCTTTATATGCCTCTTCTGTGTAAGCTGCATTGATAAATCTCTCCAGAATACCATTTTCTTCTGCAAAGGACAGGAGCATATTCACTATCTCATTTGTGTTCTCGTTGATGTTCAGCAGAGCTTTCATCAGACAAGTTTTGCCGGTATCTGAAGCTGTGAATTTTTTCATCAGATAATCTACAAGAGTGAATTTTTAAGATTAGATCATCATGATTTACTAAACTTTTGTTAATTAAGGGTTAAACCTGAAGGATATATATGAACATAAACTCTTTGCCACTGGTTTTCCTGTTGGACATTCCACCGCCGTAACTCCAGACAGATCCAAATTCACAGCAAAGTAGCTGCTGCACAGAGATAATTCCCAGTTTTAGGCTGCAAATGTGCTGCCAGAAGAGCCAACAGTCTCCCCCTGGGTATCTGCACCCCTCACCTGGCACAGTCATGTTTGTGCAGGCCCTGGATCGCTCCTTCAGCTCCCCGAGCAGACACTGCAGCTCCTCCACGTTCCCCTCCGACACTGCCCGGAATAGGAATCGCTTCAGCTTCTTCCTGGCACTGGTCTGCTCAGGTCCTTGGGATATGTTAGCACTGGATTGCAAGAAATAACGAAATTCCTGATTCCATTTACTATATTTTTATGTTATTTTCTACAGAAGAGGGAATAAAAATACAATTACTTGCCTCAGACAACACATACCTGCCCTGCTTCCACATATATCTTGGCATGGATCTCACAGAACAGTTCCCAGTTTGCTTATTTGCAGGTAAGTGGTTATTGAGGTGTTTTAAAGTAAACCAGCACATTTTTCAAGTATTTTGTTTTGTGTTCTCACCAGTTCACCCATTCTTTTAGAACAAAGGCTGAGAAATACTTCTTTGATCTGCCCACAACTCACTGACTTCAGTGCTGAAGTTCCTGATGCTGCACTCCAGCAGAAGTTTTTAACTTCATATCTGACAACTCTTTCCTGATTATCTATTATTCTGGAATAAGAATGATTTAATAATTCCCCCAGTCAGAAACACCCCCAGCTCATGCCTAGCTGTGCATGGTGTGTAGGTCCTGTGTTGTCATCTAGAAAACAGACTTTAGGTATGAAGAATCCTCACACTAAGCATGAACTCTGAGAAAAGCAGAGATTAGAGTTGTTTATTTCAACATTTAATTATAGAGGAATCAGAAATGCATGCACACACATGACCTTTTTCCTTAAACATGGCAGGCAAAATAAGGAATATCTTTCCTGCCATAAACTTAATCCATTGAAAAAGTACTGAGAAATATTCCTGTCTCCACTCACCAGCAACTGTCCACATTAGGACTATACTCAGTGGCATCATCCTGAAGAGACTGTGGGGAATCCATGTCTTCCCCATTTCCAGAAGCACTAAAGAAAACAGAAAAGCACATGTGCAAAGATATTAAAAGATATTTTAGCCAACTGCATGAAGAATCAGTCAGTGGTAGGAGGCAGTATCTACAGCAGAGCTAAAATTAGTCTAATTTGAAATTGTGCATTTTAACTCTGGAATTTTATCTCCCACATGAATTTTAAAATAAGTGGTAAAAATTGAGAGACTCAAAGGATTTTATTATATTTTAAAAAAACACATTAGGAAAGCAATCTGCTTTGTGTTATATTATTTCACTACAGATCCTGAAAATGTGAGAAGTTTTTTCTTCCTTTTTTTTTTAAATGATCACTGCATTTTATGCATCATCCTGAAGGCTACAATCTTCCTTTTCACATGCTTAATTTGTCATTTGCCACAAAACAAGTGCTAAATCAGTAGCAGCATGTGGGTTGCAAACCCAGAATGGAAGTGATTTACCTTAAGTTTTACTACACAGAACACTGTTGGCAACTCAGGAGCATTTTGTGGCTGACTTGAATGGAAGCTTCAGCTAAAAGAAGTTGAGGACTGGGCCTTAAATACCTATTTAGGTAATATATTTAGAGAATTTCAATGGAACTGGTATTTTGTAATTGCTGTATATAATTTCCAGACAGCCCTACAAGCAGATCTGACTTTAAAACTCATTATAATTTTTCTTACTTTTATTTTTGTTTTCTGCAAGGTTCAGATTTGATGAACTACCTCAGGTTAATAATTTCAGGAATCTGAACTATAAGTTATTGACAAAACAGATGCATGGACAGCAATGCAGGTGTCCAGCACTGCTCTGAAGGTATTCCCTTCCCTTTGAACTAAAGCTGGGAGCTCAGAGTCTGTTTTTATTCCATCTGTCATTCCTGCAGAAAATTGAGGAATGTCTGGCAAAAACTGTGTGTGTCTTGTGCAGGTCAGTCCCTGAACGAGAGGAAGAAATTTGGATACTCTCCTCTGAAACCAAAATCAGACTGTCAGCTAATTCCAAAAAGCTGAGCAGACACCCACCAGAAACACAAAAACCTTTGGCCATTCTGGGCTTTTGGCAGATTTGTTACATATTTCCCTTATTCATCATTATTGGCTGTTGGCACCTCACACATTTTTAAAAATGACATGCATTCTTCCCAGTCATAATTTTTCTCCATTCATTCAGCATAAATGGCTGCTTTAAACATTTCAGACTCAGCATTTTCACGTTTTTGATTGCTAATGAGCAATAGAGGGAGGACGTCAGCACCCAGCTGGGAACAGGGTTTGCTAAATTAAGCTGTGGAGTTTGTTCTAATGTACCATTAATGAGAGGCTAAGAATAAAAAAAGTACTGATTTTAAAATTACTTAAAACTGAGGCCTGATTTATTCCATGCAAGTGTCAGCAGCAGATAAAGATAAGTCATCTACTGATCAACAATGGACTCCAGTGAAGTTCTGTCTTTGAAGTGACCAAAAGCTATGAAATCTCATGTGAAATTCTAGCACTGGAGTCTAAGAAGAAATAAGGAGTAGCTGCTGGAAAGAAAATAGATATATTTGCAGTATGACTATTGCAGATGCATCTATAACTTACCAGGGACGAATATTTGAATCCATTGGTTTTGAAAACACAGGGGGAGATGTGTTATTTGGAGTGGCATTGCTTTCAAAACCATCAATCTCCAGGAAAAAGTGGGAACTGTTGAAGACAGTGCATTTTAAAAATATTAGTAATAAAAGGCAAGTCCAACCACAGACCAAGCAGAGCTCTACAAGTACATACCTAGGGCAGGCTTGACAATTAATCTTTTCTGGCATTACCTAACAAGATGTTGGAACAGAGGCTTATCTGCTTTCCCCTGGGGAGATCCCAACCTCCAGCACTGTGCCCAGCTCTTTCATGCTGGCAGATGGGCAAAATTCCTAAGGTATTTTTAGAACACATGGCATCAGATCCTGACATGTCTAAGAGCAACCCCAGCAGCCCTAAACCAGCCTTGCATTCAGCTCCAGTGCAAAGAGCCAAATGCAACCCCAGTCACTGCTCAGCTACACACACACAACTGCTTTTTAATCTACTGCATCCTACTCCCTGTTTCTCCAGCCAGGAGCCATCAGATGGATCATTTCAAACCCATCAGCAGTGATAATGATTAAATCAGAATGTTTGAAAGGTCACATGTTAAAAGACATCAGGCATTTCCACCAGCCAGGACTGACTGTGTCCTCTTGCCAGTCATGCATGACATTTAACTATTTTTTTCCTGATAAATAATTATATAAATATATATGTAATTATTTATAGTGAAAAATATAATTTGAAGCAACACAGAAAAGGCAAATGAAAAGAATAGGAAGATATCATCCTTTAAAAGCCTGCAGAGTTGAGAGGCAAAAATCAATGGTTTGGTATTACTGGATCTCACTAAAACATTGCTACAGTTCACCACAGAGAGAGAAGTTCCAGTGGTGGGTGTAGCAACTCCCACATGGGCTGTTGTTCAGAAACTGTGTTACATTTCTAAAAATGTTCCAGTAGTCACCTGGAAAATGCTTCCAATTCATTTAATATTTATGGTTCAGTCCATAGGGTATTTCTTTCTCTTTTTTAACTGCATCTTCCCCAAAGAATCCCATTGAAGTCAAGTTCATGTAGTGATGCTAAAATGCAGTATGTTATTAGAACCCTATTGAACAACCTGCTGATGTTTGTTAAAAACAGCATGACCTAATTCATCTCACTTTCCAGTGGCTTGGTGACCCAAGTGATAATTCACTGTGTGTAGTTATTTAAACTTTTATGACCTTTTAACATTTGAGATGTGCCTGTGAACGTGTTCTAAGCAGGCAGCAAGTAAAACGTCACTTCTGGTTAGCAGGACTGTGTCCCTGAAATTACCTGGGCAGGGGGTAGGAAAAACCCAGACAGAACCAGGACCATCACTTGTGCCAGTCACTGCTGTTTCACTGAGGTCTGGACTTGGCAGAGGGACTGTGGAGGAGTGGAAAAACCAGGGATTCATCCTGGTTTATGCATTCCCTGACCATGAAGTGCAGGAGCTGTCCCAACAGGCAAACAAACACCTGTTGGAGGCTGCAGCGAGGCTCCCTAAGCCAGAAGTGCCAAGGTCTGGGCTCTGCTGGACCTTCTCCCCTGAGGGGACAGTGCATCACAGGCTGATGTCTCGGAGCAGCTCCTGCTCTCCCAGCAGTGTGCTCCTGCTGAAGGTTTTGGCAGGTACAGCAGCTATGGAGTGAACCCTGTTTTGGAGGCTGCCAGACCTCACCTACCCTGGCATGTGGGTTACCTGGGGACATCATGGGGGGAAAAAAACCCCCAAAGCCACCGTGCAAAGCAGTTGGAGAGCTGCCAGCAAATACCCAAGTGCTTACGTGGCCCTGGTGCACTGCCCACAAACATCAGCAGGCTCTGACAACGTTTGCAGCCTCCTCCCAGTTTTCCTGTACTTAATTATATACTGTTAGTCCAAATTCCAGGGCCTTCAAGAAGAGAATGTCATTGTCTTTCAAGAAAATGCATATTGCCAGTACGTTTTGTTGAGTGAGAGGTGCCACCCTGGAAGTGCAGCAGCTGCTGGTGGCACAGTTGGAGGAAGTGTCTTGCAGCAACAGGATAAAGCAGCACAGGAACATATAATTAATAGAACATGTTAAACCCCTGCATTAAAATTCACGGGACCTCGGTGCTGTGTATCACAGGAATGTTGTGGGCCACACCTCTCTTGGTGTGAGAGGTGGGAAAAGCCCCACAGTTACTGTTCTGGAGGCCACAAAACTGAATGTGAGATATGAGGTAAGTAATTGAGGGCTTGGGTTTGGCAGTGTTCTTACAACCACACAATCTCCCATGGAATTGCCCCTTTTGAAGTACTGGGTGTATCACGAGCTGTTCAGACACCTTGTCTCCCCCATATGCCACCAGAGAGCTTCTCTTTTGGAATTTAGTGACAGAAAGACAAATTGGACCACCCAGGCAGTGGGTCTCAAATAACTAATGGCACCATTTCTGTGAAAAGTGATTCCTCTGATTATTGAGAATTATAAATGTCAGAACAGCCACAATTGCCTAGGCCTTCAGAGTTTCAGAAATTGCCATAATAACTAGTAATTATCCAGAGTGAAAAGTTTATGAATGAAAATTCAGCCTTGCTCTACAGCAACTTAGTTCCCTTCAATAGCATGGTATCAGGCAGGAATTACAGCTTATATTTCCCCACTCATATTAAATACAAACTCTTAGTCCCTTTATTAATTCTCTAATATAAATTATGAATGAAAGTGAATATTTTATAAAACAATGAAGTATTGTTAGTGAAAATAGATCAGAAACAGACTTTAAAGACTGGCATATGAGCCTGATGGCTCTGGGACAAGGGTTAAATATTTGTCCCATTAGAGTAAACACATCATACGTGTTCCTAACTCTTCCACTCATAAACACCATAAGCATGGTCATGTGAAGGCATCTTGTGTTACCAGGTCTCTCTCATTCAAATTTGCAGTGTAAATACAGATGTTAGTGGTATTTCAGTGCCAACATCAACTAAAGGAGATAAACCAGGGAGTTTTAGTGGTTTAGGCTGAGCTGGAGTCCTACCTTTTCTTCGTGGGAGTGCTTTCAGTCACCTTTTTCTCTTGCTGGTTTGAAGGGGGAATTCCTGATGGATTTGTTTTCTTGCCCATTAGTGGAACAACTTCGTTGTTATCTTTAATCATGTTCCTGCAGTAGAGAGATTCATGGTTACTTGACTCCTGTTCATTTGAAGGAAGTATAGTGACCAAATTGCCTATTTATACACAAATAAACACACAAATATTGATTGGGCTTTAAGTTTTTCATTTTTCAGTTGCTAAGCACATGCCCTTTCATGTATCAAGGCAGGAGGGTTTTATACTTGACTCATTAAATTTAATTCTAGAGGAAGTACCATTAAAAGTGGCACCAGAAGAACTATAAATTCAAGCCTGTGCCTAAATTAAACTGAAGGGGATCTGTCAATCACAACAGTGGATGTTATTCAGAGAAGACTTTTAGAAGTACTTCTAAAGTTTGTGAATATTTACAGTTAATCTGAGTAGTCTGCTTTGTCCAAGACAATTTCAGAAAAGTGGTAAATTCCAGAAAAAATTCAGGAAGGTCTGTGCAACTGATACAATATTTGAAGGAAGGTTCCAGACATGAAGGGTAATGAACAAAAAATCCTTGAAACTTTTCACTGCCTTAGAATAACTGAAGTAAGAGACTGAATCCAATGCCCAGGCTGAGCTCAGCTAAACCATCACATGCATAATATCCAGAATTTTTGTGTCCTGGTGACATTTCTCAACATTTCTTCAGGAAAAAAAAAAAAAAACACATGATTCTACTGGATGGAAATTGTCACCACCACATGACACAAAAGGATCTTAATGCACCTTACCTGCTTCTGAACACCCACAGCATGAATTCTGTAAGTAATAATGAATAACTATCTCCCTGTTTCTCAATCTAACACTCAAGGGCATCATTTTAAATCACCCAGGATAATTTGAAAGCGAGAAGGTGAGTTCAGGATACATTAAAATTCACTGAATGTAAAACCATTATGAGATCAGGGATGCATTTCCCAGGAAATGAGGGGAGTGCCCTCCATACCCAAGGACAAATGGCAAAAATAATTTGCCTGCAAGTTTGCACAAAATGAACTACACATTTTTTCCCCTCCTACTCCACTTTCCTTAATGTGACAAATGTACACACAAAACTTTCTGCTCCTGTCACAGTGCTGTCAATGATTCCTTCCAGGATTCCTTCATTATGGGAATATCAAGATACAAAAAGCAGATTGAGGAGTGTGTTTGAAAAGACATGACACCTGGTGTGAGAGAGGAGCCAGGAATATCAAATACATTGATATTTGAATAGAGTCTATTAATGCATAAACAACAAATGTTTAATTATGGGAATTTTCAATCCCACATACAGAGAACTGAGAACTTACAGGGCCCAAACACATGTAAGTGCAGCTGTCATTTCTTGGCACTAAATGGAATAGGAATTTCAAATATTGGAAAGGACTCCTTACCTTGCTAAGGTTGGCTTAAGAAACAGGCATGGAAATAAATTTTTATTGTGTTTTCTACCACTGATAGATGTGTTCACACTAGAGCAACTTGGAAACATGCCTAGTTTGGATGCATTTCCTAAGAATTCATCTCACAACTTCCATAGAAATAATTTACAAAGAGAAAATATTTTTACCTAGTACACTTGCATACAAAGCACGTTGTAGCTTTCACTGCAGTAAATGCACAAAAGAACTGAACTTGGATATCCCACAGTCGAGGCAGGAGAAAGGTTTTTGTCCATGCCATTGGAAATGCAATTCACGTAGTCTCTAGACACATGTTGTGTCAGTGAATACACTGATAAACATTTAGTCTTAACACAGCTAAAACAAATGACTGTTGTCTTACTCAGTTCATAAATAATTCTGCTATTTACTTCTTACTAAGTACTTTAAGAATACAAAGCAGTGTACGGGCAAAGACATTTCCCATCTCAAGGAAGAGGCAAACGTGGCACTGGACATAAATCACATATGAGGGGACCAGAATATGATGGAGATGGACATTAAAAAGCTGCACTAAATGAGTGACTTTAAAGCAAGAGAATAACTGGAAACAGACTAAAAATTCCAAAAGTGTGTCAGCAAAAGGTGTTGCCAAATTGAGAGGGGCACAGCTGGGAGGTGAGCAAAGTCAGAGGGGTCAGAGAGAGGGGTAGGAAGAGCTGGAGAAATAAAGACCAAGGTTAAATCTCTAAAGCACAGAGTGGCCACGAGGAAGAGCCTCTCCTTTGTGAGCGACGCTGGAGCTGCTCAGACACAGCAACACGTTTCTGCAAGGGCAGCAGCTCAAAGCCTCATCTCTGCAGCCATTTTCCACCACAGAGATTTTAGCAGTGGCTCAAGCACAGGCTGCATCATTTAGGAGAGGTGAAAATAGTCAAAGATAGCACTGGACTTGTACTGAATGATGAAGGGCTGCTGAACCATCAGCGATACAAGAAAACACTCTGGGAAGGAAAAAGATTTTCACTTTTGTACACAGGGACTAAGCTTTCAAAAGCACACAGGACATTTGACTGTAGTCTCAGCCAAAAAGCCTGTTTTAAATGAGATCTCAGCCTGCACAAGTAAATAACTGCAGGCACAGCAGCAGAGGTACCTCGTTACAGTGCTGAGGTAGCGTCTGCTTCATTTTTAATCACGATTAATTGTATGCTTACAGGAAAACTAAGCCAGGGCTTTCATCAACAGCTTCCAGGGCACTATCATTTTCTCTAATCTATGGCATGTAGAGAAAAATAGTGCAACAGCCTGAAAAGTGTCACATCATGTCGCTTATGTAACCTGATATGGAGCATTGTCTTTTATTGTGACTATTTTCTACTCCCATTATCAAGTTAATTGTTACTTACAGGCCACCAGGGAAGTGGCTTATTTGAAGTCGGCAGCAAGACAAAACCACTGCACTGATTTATAGTATTGAGAATTACTTTGAAGGGGATCTGAGGACATGGAGGACTTGGTATCTGACCCCCAGCAGAGTATTTATCTGTAATGGTGAATGGGATTCCTACAGTAAGCAGGCACTTTACACACTATCACAGACTCACCTTGTGCTTGCCTGAGAACAAGAAAAATCATACATACCTATAACTTCACAGCTCAATAACTATAAATGAAGTGGCTAAACAGAGAATCCTACAAATCAAAAGAAACCCTCAGCTGTGATATCATGGCACAAAGGTCTCTTCTTCCCTGGGGGCAGAGGAGTGGAAGTGACTGTCAATAACTGTTCCATTCACAGGATCCTTCCAACAGCCCATGACACTTGCCAGCACCTGCGACCTAATTTCTTACTGGCTCATAAAAAAGAAATTCCCCTCCCCGAGGGGAAAGCTGATAAAACTTCATTTTGACTTTTGTGCATTACTTAAAGCATTATGAGTCCTATCAGCAAAAAGTTTCACTTGATAGAAAAGAGTTTCATATTTTTGTAAGATTTTTAAACTTTTGAGAGGCATTAGTATGCACTATCAAAAATTCATTTGCTTCTCAGGGAGAAATTTGTTCTTTCCTATGAAGGTTTTTCCTAACAGAAGTTTAAAAAGACTCTGAAAAGCAATGTTTTTCCCTGAGGAAAAGTGCTTTAAGCTTATTTCTGAATTAAATAAAAAGAAGAAATTTTACTGAGTTGAAATAAAAACTATTCTACCAGGCCTGGGGATTTTACTTTCAACGGTCTCCACAGTAACTGAAACTTTCAGTGGAAGATGAATGTAATAAAGTTTGGCCTGTATGATATTATATTTTGGATCCCCTTGGCACAGGAATTAGGAAGTGCAACAGTGATTTGGGGCTGGCAAATACAAATGAAATCAGGTCTATCTTTCTTCACTCCTGAATGCCCAAGGAGTCGACGTGGCACAGCTCAGGGTTTATGAACTAGAAAAACAGAAACAAGCACGACACAAAAACCTTCTCCATTTGAACAGCTGGTTTTGTGTTTGTCTCTTGAAGATTTCACTCTCTCCAGAAACATCACCTGCCCCAAACATCCACAGAGCTCCCGGAGGACTTACCCTGCTTACGACACCTCCATTCCGGCGGGGACGAGGAGCCTCGGAACGGCCCAAGGATCAAAGCAGGGCCCTGCTGATGCTGCAACAACATCCAGAGCTCATCTGCCCAAGGAGCAAAACCACGTTCGAGCTCAAAACTATCCTAAAAACGCCAAACCACCCTTGTGCAGTCATCCAGGGTGCTCAGCTGGGGAGCTCAGACAGGGCCAGCGCCGGAGCACCGCGGCCGTACAGGGTTTGCTACGTCTGAAATTAGGGAGCAGAGAGGAACTCGCTAGACAACAAAGCCTTTACCTCACAGCTGCCAAAGTGGGATGACACACACACACACACGCAATAATTATACACTGAAATGTTACTAAAGCTGAGTTGCTCAGGGATGACTTAATGGCAGCAGTAGAATATCTCAAACCATCACTGTTCTGCAGTTTACATACTGTTTTCAAAGGAAAATGGTTATGCACATGCATTTGGGTTGTAAATGACCCCCTTTATGTCATGCTCAGTTTATTATATAGCATGGAACTACTCCAAAGCAGAAATGAGGAAAGGATCCTGCTAAGTGCTCCAGCAAGCAAAAGGATTTTGCTATGACTTTGAAAAATTAGAAAAGGCCTTAGAAAAATCTTATTTCACAGCGATAATGTCAGTGAAAACACGGTGGGCGTGTTTAGATCTTTCCCCACCTATAATAGTTTCTGATGAATGTGTACCCAGAGGGGCTGTGGGAACACAAACAGTTGGGTTTCACATAAACAGTCCTGGTGTTGCTTTGTCCTGCATGTCTCAGCTTTGCTAATTCTGAGCTGTTGAGCAATGGCTGATGCAGAATTGTGTTCTGGGACATGCCAGAAGAGTGACCATAAGTTCTTCTGCTCTTTTTATAGAGTTCCTCCTTTATCACCAGAAATAGTACGTTAAAAACTTGTGTGTCTTTGCCTGTGAGACCTGCAAGGTGCAATTACAGCTGCTGGTCTTTACTTGATTATTAGATGGGAGTTTAAGGTGAACCATGCAGGCAGCAGAACAGGAATCTTTGCCCAGCTGTAGCCAAGGGAAGAAAGAGCCAAGTTTTTGTGGGTTTTTGGTGACTTTTTTTTTGTAAGAGGTAGATCAAAAATTTGGAAGTAAAACCAAAATATCTTAGGATACTATGACCTAGATCCAGACATTTTAATGCAAAGAATATGGCTTTAAAATATACTTACAAACTGCAGCTAAACTCTTCCTGTGAAGTCGATATCTTTAAAACCAGGACTGCTGGGTATTCCATTTGCCTCAGATCTCACTGTGTGAAATGCCAGGAGCACTGCACTGTTCCCTGTAATGAACCAGCTTCCCAGGAGCTGTGTGGGGAAACAGGCCCAGGCCGGTTGGATTTGGCATCAGGTGGAAGTGCTGAGCACACATCCACCTTTGCCCAACACAAATTTGTGGTGATATATTCCAAACCCTGCACCAGGAGATATTGTTCACATCTTGTTAAATGACTGTGCCCGAGTTAATACGTGACAACCCAGAGTCAGCTGCTTTGATGGTCTCTTACCTGCTGGTGTAATGACCTGGAAAAGGGACTGAATCCTGCCATTTCATCCTGCCTGGGAGAGCAGCAGCTCAGATCTCAACACAAAATGCGAGAAACTGTTTAATTGAAGTCGCTCTGAGGATAGAAATGTGAAAAGAGGCAAAGCTACATTAAATCTGGGTGAAGGTGCATTTGAGGACTGTTGCTTTACCTCTGGCATCAACCACAGCGACAGAAATTCTTTTGCTAAGGAGAGAAAATGGGTTTGGCAGCAAGCAGGACTTTGAACTCAGAAAGCAGCTATATCTGAAAGCACCCAGATCTGTGTGGTTTAGCAGAATATAGGCCCTAGCAGTGTGGTCTATTTATAATGTAGTGGCAGTTATCCAAAGAGAAAAACTGGGACAAGCTACAGCAAGAAAGGCAGAGCCCTGCTCCAAACCTGCCTGTGGAGAGGTGCAGAAGACTGTGTGAGCTGTTGACAGTTCACACACACAGGTTACACTCCATCCTGCCTGCCCTGTGTTAACAGCTTCTTGTTGCATTACAAGGACAGACCTGACTCACTGAACCTGAGTGTGGCCTTCCCTGTGCAACTGTGAGATTCAGGGAACTGCAGCCCAGACTGCTTGGAGCTGATCTGCCTGAAAACAGACAAGGACATCCCGTGCCAACCATAGGATGGCCTGGACTGAGGCTCAGTCTGAACTGAGCTATTTTTAAGGACAGGCTTAAGAGCCAGGAAATGAGAGGCAGAAGTACAGTCACACTCGTGCAAACATTTTCTTACAGTTTTAATCATTAACCTGCTCAACCTTTATGTTCCCAGACCTGCTCCACCCTGAGGTTTCTGACAAGGCCAGCATTTTCCAGAAGCTATGGAGGGTTTTGCAATAGGGTCTATCATGACTATGTAGACCATTTTATAGAGCTTTACAGCACTTGCCAGCTGCTCCAGCTACCAAAGAGATGCCATAAGGGTCGGGAATGTTAATAACATGCATCCCTTATTAAAAATTACTTGAAAAACATTAGCATTGGATAGCCTGTGCAGCACAAATAAGCAGCAGAAGTCCTATCTGGCATTATTTTTTTTTTCCTAGCAAGTGCTAGACTCACTAGAAACTAAAATGAACAAGATGAAGGAAACCCCAGATGGGAGGGATTGAGCATTTGGAGTTCTGCCATCTGACATCAGCAAGTCAGAGCTGCATTTGTTCCTCTGCTGATACATGACATGATCCCAGTCAAACCCACATTAGAAGTTATTCAGATTTTGTATTTAATTCTGTGATTTTCAGTACCCTAACTGGTAGTCACTAAGGGGAAGAGCCATTATCTGAAAGCATTTTTAACATTAGGTCACAGCAAGAATAATTGTAAATTTCTTACTGTCATCATTCCATTCCCCACTCCTTAAAAATAATCCACAATTTAAGTATTAAAACACTGAGCACTCCAAGTAGTAGTAGCAGCCCAATTCCACCGAGCATAGTATTTAATTGATTTACAGGAATATTTCATGATTTTTCGCCGTGGAAAAAGGGCATTTAAATTGTCAGAAAAGGACTCAGAGTTGTTGATCTGTTGTGGGAAGAATCCACAAGACATCCCACAGAGACTGTGGTTTTAAAAGAAGGTGTATGTCTTCAATGCTAGCAGTATAGTTTATGTTGAAAAGCCACATGAAGATTTACCTGTGAAGTTAAACTTGTTCTGGGATCATATCTCTGCTGCTACACACATGTACAAAGAGCTTTCACACCACTCCAGGCAACTGAGTAGCACTTGCAATTATTTAAATAATATGCTCATAAACTGTGAGATAAGAGGTTGTTTTATGCAGCTGAGCAACACAGAGAAATGAATTAGCCTGTAAGTGTGTGTGACTATCACCTAACAGCCTTGTGGAAAATCATTCCAGGAAAATACTGGGGTATCACTTACCAGTTGGTGCAGTCTGGACTGCAGGGACAAGTCAGCCTCTTCAGCAATGTTGTTATGCATATTTGCATGATATACATGCCTGGAGATTTTATCCCCCAGGATTCTTGCCATAAAAGAACAGTCCCATTCACAGAAAGATAGAGAAGAGTTACTGAAGCCTCCAGTACAACTATGTCACTATGCAGCTTCTTCTTTTGCTTGGGCAAAAAAAGCAAAGGTGGAGGAGTCCAAAGAAACAACATTATTATTGGGGCTGCCATAATTAGTTAGACATCCTAATTAATTCCTATTCCTCTAAACTATGCTTCCTGGGCCCAATTCAAGCAGCTCTCCAGCTGCAGTGCTGCTGCTGCCCTGAGACTCCTTCCTGCTCATCACAATGAGTAGCCCATGACACTCTTCAGGCTGTCTCTGCTCTTTTCTTCCTTCTTAATAGCTGAGCTTGGGAACATGAACATTTGTATTCTGCATTTGAGTAGTGCCCTGCTGAACCATGGCCAGGGCTCCCAGAGACTATGCTAATGTAAGCACTAAGAATAACAGAGCAGAGATGAACCCAATCCTGTATCTCAGCTTCCACCCACCCCACCCTTGCCAAAAAAAGAAAGCTGCCTCCCTCCCTCCCTTATTATACCCTCTCTCCACCTGGTAGTGTGATCACTTCCACCTGAATCTCTCTAATTCCCACACCTCTGGCCAATTCCCTATGCAGGGATAGATTCAGTATTGAGTAAGTTGAAATAAGTGCAGTAAAAATCCGCTTTTTGCAAGTGGCATCAGTATTTGACTTCAAGTCATAGTTATGCCTTGTCTTGGTTAAGTTACATGAGATAAACACAAGACAATAACAAGCAATGGGGAGAATGGATCTGTAACTCTTTTCCTGTGTCTTTTCCTGCATTTGTGCTTTTGTTAAGTGTCCCCTGTCACTCCTAAGGCAAAAAGTAACAGAACAAACCTACAAAGCCCTTTGCCAGTCCTCACTGTACACACCCCAGATGTGTGAGGTGGTGGGTGCTTCTTGTCCCTGTCCTGTGAGCGTGTCCTTGCTGCTGGTGCTGTGGGCCACAGGCTGTGCACAGTCACTGGGAGAGGCTCAGACAAGCATGGAACCTTTGGAGGAAAAAATAAAACCAGTTTTAAGACCATGAGATGGCACTTTTTACTTCCATTGGTTCTCAGTTCACAGTCACCCAGGAGGGAGACAAGCCTCCCGTGTGACACATCACACTTCAGTGAGGTCTCCCAGAGCACAACCTTCTCTTGGCTGCTGAGCCTCACATTCCCAGCTAGGTCATGGTCACTCTCCAACTATTTCAGCTGAGCTTGTACCCTCAGTAAATCTTCAGTTGTGGTGCAGAGTTTCTGGTAAGGCTGAGCAGTGCAGGGGAATTAAGCAACACGAAAATGCCTGAGGGAACACACCGTGAAGAAAGCGTTGGCCCCACCTATACACTACATTTTTCTGCTCAAGTTTGTACTGCCACTGTTTGACTCAAGCAGTTTTTGGAGGGTGATCACCACAGCTGGGGAGGAACTTGCATGTCATAATAATTTTGGGTTGAACTAATAGTTTAGTCATTTGATTAGGAACATTAAATCTCCTCTTTTAGAAGGAAAATATCTTTATCTGTCTCATCCATCTAAATCTGGGGAACAGTTCGCTCTCCATCCCCCTCCAAAGATCCGTTTAGACCCATAAAAAATGTGAGTGGAACAAAAATTCACCCACTCTCACGTCTTAAACTGAAACCCAAACTTTGCATCCACTGTAGCACCATATGAGATGCTCACTAACTATAACAAAATTAAGGCCCTGCAGACCCCTTCCACTTTTTGTCAAGTTATTTCTGGAAATTAAGGGAAGCAGAACTGAAGGTGAACATCTACCAGTTGACATAAACCCTCAGTTACTTTGGTTCCCCAAAACAAGATCTAAAACCTGCAGGTCCCCCATTCCTGCAATTAGGCTGGCACTGGATTATCTGCTTATGTGGGCTGATATTTGAAACTTCCCATGATTCCAAAGGGAGTTCTTTGGGCAGACACACATTGTATGCGCCCCACAGGAAGCTCATCTTTTCAGGATACATTTTCCCTGTCTCAGTTTCAACCCATTATTCTAATTAAAACCTCTTTTATTATGTAAATCATCTTCTCTCTTTGTCAGTGCTTCAACTTTCAGTTATTCAGGGCTTATTTCAGAAATAGCTGTTTCCATGTGCCCTTGCAAATCTTCCTCTTGAGAAACCTTTACCTGTTTCCAGCCCTAAACTCAGCTCTCCTGTATCTTTCTGGTAATGAGGGACATTTTCTTCCTTGTGTCTTCCTCTTTGCCAATTAAACACTCCTGGCTTTCCCCCTCTGACTCACAGGAACTGGGGACAGGATCCCTCTTCTCTATGTGGTTCATTATCCGCATTCTCCTCTGGAATAAGAGGAATGTCTGGGATAAACCTACTATGTCAGCTTTGAAAGAAATGACTTAGACTTAGTGACATGCTCTTACAGGCCAAGTGAGTAGGACACTTCCTTTAGTTCCTGTAATTGGGAGTTGCTCTCACCAGCTGACACGGCAATTCCAGGGGACACGACTTTTCAAAACAACATTCAGGTGACTAAAATGTTGATTTTAGAGGTTGATTAGAGCCAGGACTGAGAAATCCTGCTCTGGATGATGATGAAGTCTGAAAACCTCCATGATTCTGGAAATGTTGGCATCTCCTGGAGCCCACTCATTCCCTGCACACTGAAACGGGAAGTGTTACTAATGGTGATGTAGCTCAGCCACAGCATCATCAACACACCAGGAAGAGAGAAATCCAGTGAGATCAGTTGGTTGATTTCTCCTCCTTCCCAGAGAAATAGGTGCCCTCCACCACGTATTTTGAAGATTAACATCAGATGTAGGAGGAATCGGGTCCATATTTTCTCTGTGGAAACTATTCCAGAGTCAGAAGTCATCCCAGTGTGCATGGTGTGGGTCATGGAAAGCACTTCAGAGCCCTATAACCACATCAAGAAGACCCAGGATGTCTATGCTGCATCTGGCAGCATCAATTAAAACCCCTTCCTCCCAAGCCCTACTAAATCCATGCCTGTGCCTAATGGAGCAGACATGTAAGAAGCACCTTGCACTGCAGGAGGATTCTCTCTAGCGTGTGCAAGCTGGTGTTAAACACCCAGGACACTGCCTGATCATCAGCATATCGGGCATTTTTAATGTACCTGGAATTTTTTTGAATTTGGAAAATCTACCACAACAGCTTATTGAAAAACACTGTATAAAAATCCTATTTATGGGATTCTGAAAACTTGAAGCATCAGAACCTGAGTCTGCTGGCTCTATCCCTTAAAGCCATGGGGTTGGCAGGATCCCTTGTGTTTTGTAGCACAGCAGCACTTGCTGGGTATACACACCTTGTGGATTTTTGAGTACTGGGGGCTCCAGCAAAGATGCAGGACTGAGGAATGTGCCAGTGTCATACAGATGCCTCAGAAGAGTGGCAGAATTAGCTGGCATTTAGCAAAAATAAATATAATTCTGCATAATTAATATGGTCAGAGACAGCAGAGCAAGACAGTGGCATCAGAGGGAGAGGGGCTGTCCTGGGGCACGTCAGTTCTGGGGTGCCCCAGGGGGACCAGCAGCAGCCCTAAACATGGCTTGGGGGCCCTCTTGTGGGCCCTGCTCTGCCGTGGACCCCACTGAAAACAGCTCTGAGAAGTGATTAATGTGAATGCTTAATTAGCACGAGGGCTATTCACACTCCAGCTGCCACTGCAGCTGTGGCAGAGGGCACAACAAGTGCACACGAACAGGCCGTGTGGCTCCAAGGTCTCCAGTCAGAATGTGTGTTTTTCTTAACTACTTCAGAAATTACTGGAGTTTGAAAGGCACAACCGTTCAGTTTTCATGGCTGACAAGAGCAGTTGCATCTCAGGTATGGCAATGCTGTAAATACTGAGATCATGTCTTTGGTTTCCCACAGGTTCATCAGTCCATTCTCACCAGTGCAGGGCAGCCCAGCTCAGCTCTCTTGCCGTCTCCATCCCACACACATTTGCAGTCACTGCTAATTACAGCTGTCACCCACAGACAGGAGGTGAGCACATCAACACCCTCCATTTCTTTGGCTTTTATGCCTATGTGGTTATTGGGAACTGGTGGTTATATACAGTTCTTCAACCTGATCATCTCATATTAAGCACTTAGTGTGGACACAAATTAATGTGACTAATAACTGTGAGAGGACAGATTTTTACCACCTGCAAGCCCCAAAGAACAGCATGGGAACCATGTGCTGTTTCTAGACATGCTCAGTGGGAAATAACTATGCAAACTACAAACTAAAAAACTCCCCAAGGGCTCAAGATTCTGCAAGATCCTGCAAAATATGTCTGCCAAGGTGAGCAGAACCTCCATAAAAGAACCCAAGTAAAGATAATTTGTTACAAGGCCATTCTCCTCCTCAGTGCAGGTGTTCACAAGCGGGAACAGAAAGGTGCTAGTCCTGGCAAAGGTATTTTTAAAGGACAAACACTTCCTGACAAGCCACCTCTCTTCCCTTGGGGTTAGTTGGAGCCCTCCAGCATGAGAGTCTGTCCCTTCAGAGCAAGTGTGTCCCCTCCAGGCATCCCACCCTGTCTGCCTGAACAGACCCAGCTTCATCTCCAAAGGTAATTCCCTGTGCTGAGGTGGAATGAAAATGAAGGAAGTAAACTGGCAAACAGAGCCCTGGCTGAGTCTGAATAAATGTGTGCAACAATGGGTTGGAGTCACTGCCAAGCTCTACTTCCCCATCTGTGGGAAACAAATTTCTGCCCACTGCAGGAACTGAGGGATGGTATAGCTGGAAATTCTGAGAGGTTGGTAATAACTCCCTCTGGAGAAGTGGGATAATTTTGTTTGCTTCCCAGACAAGACTAAGGGATTTTAAAAATGTAACCAAAAACCCCACCAGCACCACCCTATCCCACAAGTATAGGGCATTTACATTGTTAACCACAGCACTATACTGATGCATGTTTTCAGTCTGAATTCTGGCATTTCTGGGTTTTATTAAGAAGTCTCCTGTAATTTGTAATCTTCTTGGAGCAGGAAGGGGCAGGAAGGCAGAGGTGTATAATATGTTCAGGTTACCCAGGGCAGCTGATCAATCCTGCTGGATAGGCACTTGATGTAAATCAAGGTGGAATTTAAGCAATGGATTAGGCCTCTACTCAGGCTGATAATTACAAAAAATGGATCCCTCCCAGGGAAAACAGAAATTTCATGAATGCTTTCCAGCTATATCATGATCCTGGTGTCCCTCCAAGCATAAATTTGGCCTGGAACACAAAGGCATGGAGACAGTCAACCATGTTTTGCCGGTCAGCCCCTTTCTACATTTATTCTAAATAGTTTTAATAATAAATTGTTACACTGTCTCAGCTTGTCTTGCCTATTTAGCTGTGCTTGTTTTACATGTGGATTGTCTCTTGCTATGTTTAGCATGGAGTGTAATGAAGCCTTGAGTGGAACCTACAGAGGCTGCTACCAAGTGTTTAGAGATACACCTTTGATACTGAAATTGGTAAGGAATTAAACACACTGCTTTAAACATCCTTTGTGGTTTCCCTGTCCACCAGAGACATTAAATTCTGATTATTTCCAGTTTAAATTCTGATTTTTTTCAAGCATTTCTTTCAAATCCTTTGGCAAGTTTCTCTGGTTGTACCCTACAAACTCTGTGAAACTAAAACTACATTTGTCCTAAATGATGCTAACCAAAGAAACAAGAATTACTAGTCCTCTAGATGGTGCTACTATTTCAAATAAAGCAGCTGGATGTTTGAAGATTTTGTTCAAATATATTGCTGTAGTACCCCGTGAGAAAGGAACAGGGTGAGAAACCCTGACCCCAGTAAGAGAAGTGATGACACACAACCCAAAACTTCATCTCACAGTTGTAGCAGCAAAGGGCAGCCTGTGTGTAAATACATTGATTGCTTCTCTTTAAGAGTAATGACTGTTTCAGTATCTGAAAATGCAGAAAAACTACAGGCTGTATTGATGAAAATTGCGTTTCAAAGGTTGGCTCCATTTTCCATGTCTTTCATTTCCAGTTTTCCCAACGATTTCCAAGGGGCCCCTCCAGTGTGTCATAGTCCAACTGCAGTGACTCAGGTGAGTGTTCCCAAGCACGGTGGGTGTGTCACAGCCCAGCACCACGGCCTTGCCCTGGCACAGGCTGGGTGT
Source organism: Pseudopipra pipra (assembly GCF_036250125.1). NCBI lineage: Eukaryota > Metazoa > Chordata > Aves > Passeriformes > Pipridae > Pseudopipra > Pseudopipra pipra. The sequence goes on along the minus strand of NC_087569.1, from coordinate 8,065,613 downwards.
GCTCTGGCCTGGTTTCACAGCAGCACTTCAGCACAACTGTTCTTCAGATGCAGCCACAGGAACCACTGAAACCCACAGTCAAACACCCTGCTGACTTAAGGATACTTGTATGTGCACACTGACATGGGCAGTAAAGGCTGTGAACTCTTAAGTGCTTTAGGGATGCAAGGAAAGAAAGCAAAACAATTTACCTTACGCTCTCCTCTCTTTCCAGAGCTCCCATCTGTAGTTTTAGAACATCTGCCTATTTTCTCTCTCAGATAGTTTTCCTGATTCTCTTTGTAAATCCAGCCAGATGGATTTGCAGCACCAGATTTCTTTCCCCCCGTGGTTGCTGTCAAAGTCAAGAACAAAAACTTTCTGATTTCAAGATTATTATTGTTGTACATTATTATACATCTGACCTTTGAAACATATATTCTGTATCACCACTATCTCTTACTTTGTGCAAAGTTCATCTGTTATCTAAATAAATGTCAAATTTGGGATCTTGTTAAGCCTTCAGCCTCAGTAACAATAACTGTGAATTTCTGGAGTTTACTCAGACAGTGTAAGAGAAACATTTATTTCATCGGTTTTGACTATTCAACCTTTAAAATTTCACAGAGTGTATTTGTTCTTGTGTTATGAGAAAAGAATAACATCTCTAAATCATTTATTATTTTGTATTCTTTTCCTGTCCCATTTATTTATCTGCTTTCCAAGAAACTTTTCTCACAGGAACATATCTATGGTGATTTTCACTGCTCTTTTATGAGTCCATCTCCAGTGTCATAATAGTTTGGTTGGTTGGGTTCTGAGGCAGCAAAGCCACAAAATCAGGGTGTATGGAAGCTCATAAAAATACTTCTTAAAAGAAAGAGACTCTAAAAGCAGACAGAAGGTTATGCTAAAAACAATCATGAAGACATGAGCTTAAATAACAAGTATTTTATTTAGCATACTTAGTGAATCCTTGCACACAGTAACTTCCTAAGTCCTCTGGCCTTTTTCCAGCAGGGCCAACACAGACAACTAGAATTAAACTTCTTCCTAAAAATAAAGCAAGATTAGACTGACTTTGGAAGCGACTCCTTCAACACCTCAGAATCTTCTGGCTCATAATAAGGTTCCAAAACAGGTTTTAATTTGACTTCCTCTGGTAGCTTGTGAGTATCTTCTCTCCTGCTTCCATCTCTTAAAAGCGGAACCAATGTTTTCCAGTGTTTCCCTGAAACTACAAAGGAAAGGAATGGTTAATTTTTTCCCCTCCACAGAATCAGAAAATATACAAGTGGTTTAAATAGGAAGCTGATGAAAGAAGAAGAAAGAAGCAGGAAGAAAGGGCTTTGTGGTTTTCTTGCCCATACTGTTGCATGAGTTTTCCATATTTCAGCTGGCAAGTACAGCAGAGACTGATTGCACAGTTGAATACTTTTGTGCTGGGGGCTGAGCTCCCAAACTGTAGGGCTTGGGGCCTCCAAAAGCCTCCTCCTGGCTATCTGGTTGCCATCATACACTGCTCCATCTCCTCAGGATTTACACCTTATCTGTCTTGTAAAATCTTCATTCAGAATGACAGATCTATGGGGGTTTTATTCCCAAGAGTCAAACTGCTGTGATTGATGAGCCCACTTCGTCCTTCGCATTTTGTGCTGATGGGAAATGACATAAACTTAGTTACTGAATTATCAGTAAGTGCATAACACTGAGTGCCCTCTAACAATTAATCCATGCTGCTACTGTCCCCAGTGTGTAGCCCATACTAGGATTTAGGTCACTGAAGCCCTCACCTCTGCCAGGTTTAATAGAGAAACTGAGATTCCGTCTGAGGTCCCCAGAGTACCCGGGGTCTTCGTTGATTATGCCCAGGTTCGTATTCCATGTGGACCAGTTCACTTCATCAACCCTGGGGAGAGAACAACAAACCCAATATCTATTCTGAGCATCACCAGACAACTCCAGGATGAGCTTTTATCACAAACTGCCACCTCTCAAGCCTCAGATCTGACCTAAAAATCAGATTAAACTGCCTACTGTAGACAGTATTAGTGAGCTACTTTTCAGAGTGCTCCAGGGGGAAAGCTCTGCTTCCTACCATCAGATGCCTTAATGCTGTTTGTCTACAAAAGATTGTTCGTTTGACACACAAACAGGTTACCTAAAGCACCATCTGTAATCATCTTGGCCATCAGGTGTGATCCCCACCAAGACTTGCTTCCCGGACCGGAATGAGCTCTTCAAACAGTTCAAGTAGCTGTTTTCGATATCCAAGATTGTGATGGCTCTCTGCCAGGTAAGAGAAAGCAGAGCACTGAGAGGTTGCTGGTCAAAGTCATACAAATCCTGAATACTGCCTTTATTTTATAAACCTTCAGTATTTATCATTGTCATCATCTTAGAGCAGTCACTGTAACCACCTCTGAAATATCACCCTCTGTTAATGTCATTAAAAATGCTCAGTTACTGCCCTGTGATTAGAACTATGAAGTTCCCTTTCTTACCTCAAACAAAAACTGATGTGCCTTTGAGAGTCTGGTAAAGATTGCTTTTCCCTTTGCATAATCCCTGGCTCCATAGTCTGATCAGGATTTTCCATCATCAAAAGCCCAAATAATTTTGTCTAATTACAAAAGTACTTCTTTTCTTAAATTCTGAACATCTGTGGAACACTGGGAACATCTGCTCAGGCAAAACATCAAATATACACGGAAAAGGAACTAATATACTTTTTTCAGGAGCTGTTCAGGGGAATCAGAAAGAAGCAGTGACCTGTTATTTAGAAAGATGTCGGTTCCTAAAGATTCTCTCTGAAATTTCTGATGATTCCCCACACCCTCTTTCTTGGATAGCAGCCTCCCAGAACCAACACACCTGGAGCTTCCAGATGCTCTTGCTCTCCTGTGCAATTTTGTTCACGGTTTCCCCCATCAGCGCAATGAGCATGTTGAGCAGGAGGATGTACGTGAGGATGACGTAGAGAACCAAGAGGATGACAAACACAGACTTGAACCTGTAGTTCTCTGTGAACTCCAGGTCCCCCATCCCAATAGTGAACTTGAAAAGCTCCAGGCAGGTGTAATACAGGCTGTTGTAGGACGTGCGGACTCGTCTCACGTGGCAGCAGCGGGAAGAGTCAGAGGTATTTGTCTCTTGCCCCTCATTGTCATCCTCAATTAAAGTCACCACAGCTGTTGCAAAAGAAGAATCACATAGGCAGGATGAAAATACAATTTGAGATCATAATTCCTTTGCAAGCAATGAAACGAGTATAAAGGTAAAGCATGTTATCCTCACGGTACATTGACTCCAGGGAAACTGCCCTATAAATATTCCCTATAACTGACACCTCTCAGAAGGTGTTGCCTCAGCTTTCTCTACACAGAACAGGACGACTGAATGTTTTTCCATCAGCTTTGGAAAGCAGTTTGAGACCCAGGGATGAAAAGCTGTATGAAACTACTACAGATAATTGTTATTCTGAAGAGATATTTTTTGTAAGTAGGCAAATTTTTTAGTTTTTAGTTGGAAACAAAAAGTCTAAGCAACTTGAAAAATAACATTTTCCAAGACTCTCTAAAGTAACAAAAAGTAACTCCAATTAGAAAATTACCTGTAGAAAATCCCAAGAGGAACACTAGATAGACAAACATGAAGCGACACAGATCTCTAAGGATCATCTGCAACATGAAAACAGAGTATTTTTATGTTGCTAAAACTTGAATATAAACTGCACCAAAAATGGGTACCTGCTTCAGCTCAAGAAGGCATTTGCATGAACTGGCTGTTCATGCATTAAACTGTTGTTTATCCTGCTGAGATGATAAACTTTAATACAGAAAACATTTTTCTCTGTTATTCATGCAGCAGTTTACACACATATGCAACACATATGCCTGTCAAATAGTTTCCTCTTTGCGAGTATAAACCACATTAAGACAGTTGAAGCTTTCTTCCCCTCTTGGACTGGCTGTCTACACCATACAGAGAGGTTTATTAGCCAGCTAGTTAATTAGCCAGCCTCTTAGCTAATTGCTCTGTTTGGTAACATTTGAACTATACCTAAAGAAATTTCCAGCTGGTGGAAAGCTGGGCCATTTCACACCAGAGTAGTCTGCACTGTTCTCAGTCTCCTTTCATCCACGCTTGTCCAATCATAGTTATCTTGAAGCATGGCAGGCAATAAAAATCATCATCATCATATCAAGACTGCTTTAAAATGTATGGATGAGGAGCAGGGGGTTTTTCTACATCACTTAAATTTTATCACTTCACTCAGAAGACAACAGCAAAGTTTAGCAGAGTGTTATGAGCTTTCCCAGTGGCATCATGGAGGCAGATATGGCAAGGTGTCTTCTGGAATGCTGTTGGCAGCAGTGTCCCACTCTGGGCACACCTGCTCCCTGCACTGACCTTGGCAATCATGACAGAGTAAATGCCCATCTGCTGGAAGCCACGGGTGTAGTAGAGCATGTTGGCCCAGCCCAGTGCCAAGGAGAACACCATGGAAGCCACGTAGAGTTCCTGGCCACAGAAGTACAGCACCACAGAGCTCAGGAGGAGTAAGGAGTGAACAAAGCTGAAAGACAAGCATGGTCTGAATGCAGAGGGCTGAGCTGGTCACAGGTGGTGGGAACAGAGGAGCCCCATGGGGTGTATAGCAGAATGAGGGATTCCCCTTGTTTAGTGCACTCCAGTTGGGAAGAGAAAGGACTCAAACATTCAGAGGCAAAGCTCCCTTTAGCAGTGGGAGGATTTCTGCACACCCAGTGTATAAGTCCACCTTGGAAATCTATTCCTAACTCTGCTGCATGACACAGTCACTGAACATCTGGACGCTTAATTTGCCTTACCTCCAAAGGAGGTCACTGCCCCAGACCCATCTGTTCAGTGATATCCACTGGCTACTCTGGTGTAAAAACCCAGGAAATTATAGCAAAGCATCTACCTATTACAGGTGGCTTCAGCCAGAACTACAGATCTCCCACACTCATCTGTTTCTGGCTGAGATGCAACCAAAGATATTGGAGCTTACAAAAGAACCTCACTGTAGCCATCAATGATCAGCGTCTTGAGTGACGGGCGCCTCTGCACGAAATATTGTATCTGGAAAGAAAAGGGAACCAAGACCAGGTTTGCATCAAGGAGGAATTAACTATCACCTGTGAATGCATCGACTGAGCCCTGAGCCCTGTACCAGGGAGCTGGTACCTATTAAAATCACAAGAACAGCTGGAAAACAGCACTGGCACAATATCTCAGGAGGACTCTTCCAGCAACACTTGAATTCTCTCACATCTGGTGTCTCTTTTGAAGACAACAACCCATTCAGTCACTGTTTGAGGACCTGGGATTCACTGCACCCTTTCCATTGGCTGCCAAGGGGAAGCTGGGGACTTCAGGCTAAGCCAGGAAACCTTTAGTGGAGGGCTGGCTGTTTGCAGTACCCCACCCTTAAGCTTTGGCAAGGCTAATTGCCAAGATGCTCGTTGCCTTCTAAGGAGAACCTTTTTTTATAAATAGATAAAATTGTATCTTAGCTCATTAGTAACCTGAGAACTCCTAATCAGGCCTAGGGAAAAGATTCGTCGCTCTTGACTAAAACATGGATCATTTTAGCAGCCAATGCTAATGAATAGGAAAAGTTCATTTGACTCTCCCCTACATCTACCCAAACAGCAAAAGGGAAATCTTCAAATATCTTACCCCTCTGAAAAAAAAATAGAGGCCTCCCAGAACACTCAGGATCTCTCCAGTCACTCGAAAATACTCCCCAGTGGTGTAACCAAAGGTGAAGGGAGGCTGTATAAGACAGGAAGATGTTCAGCAGAACTGGAGACAGGAAAAACCTGGCCTTGCCAGCAGCCTAAAGCAACTACATTGTGGGGGGCAACAGGTTAAGTTTCTGAATGTGCTGCAGCAAGACTGGGAATCAAGCAGGGTCAAAATCTCCCTCCTCCCTTCAGGAAAGAGGACATTTCTGATGTTAGGAGCACACATTCAAATGGGAGGCAGATCTGAGATGTCATGCACTGGCTGGCTCCCCTGACACATGCCACAGTGACATACCTTTTGGTCCTTCTGCACAGGTCTGTAGTAAGCAGCTGCAGTGAGGATGCTGATGTGCAAGGTATAGACAAAGAAGTTGAAGTAAAACAAGTGTTTGACAAACCGGTCCCACTTGTCTTGCAGGAGCCTGTTAAGGGGCTCCACCAGCAGCATCTCGTGCCGGTTCTGAGCAGAAGGAGAAAGGGGAGAGTCTTGCTGGGACCAGTATGTATCAGACTTTGAAAGAAAAACAAATTATATTCATCTTCAGCAAATGTTCTCTCTCATTCCCTTAAACTCAGGAGGGGCGATTGCTCTTTTATGGAAAGGAGGCAAAAGGTGCACTGTGGGGAACATGAAGCTCTTCCCCAGCAGTCCCCCAGCATAGGAATAAAATGCAAAGGAGGTGCAATACTCACCGGTGTCTCACTGCTGTAGGCAAGAATCTCCAGCACTGAATTTTTCTCACATGTGTCTATACAGGACAGGTCATAAAGAGAGGAGTGGACAGGTCCATATGCCCATTCAGTGAACTTCCTGGACAGGTGTCTGCACTCGGGATCTTTGATCTCTCGTCTGAGGATGTAAGCGAAAATCTAATTGCAAAAGAACAATACAACCAACATATCAGTGCTAATGGACTTCTTGTCCCTCAGCATCTCCACATGAAAGGATGGGTAATTTCTCCCTAGTTTAACTGAGCTGAGGCCAAACCACTGGAGCCCTGCATTCTCAAGGAAACACAATTCATTTTCTTACTGGATGCTGGGAGATGAGAAATATAAATACCTCTTACAGCTTGGCATTATCTGCTTCAAAACTGCAAGAGAAAAGCAGAGGTGTGTGTTACACCTCTCTGAGCACACAGTCACTTTGAATGTGGACTGCCAGAAAATGAGTTATAACAGCAGTCAAAAGTACAAAGGTTCCAGTGGTTTCCTCTTGGGCTGCCAGGGGTGTATGAATAACACCAGCTGGGCACATACACACACATTTCATGGCCTTTAAGAGCTCTGCAGGTTTGCATGTTAAACTGCAGCCTCAGTTTCTAGTAACTAAAAGGCTCCAACAATAAAGTTACAAACCCCATCTTGCATAAATGTTTCACATGTGCTCCCTATAACTTGATACAATAACAGGACAGTTAAACACCTTCTCTCACCTACCCCTATCTTCCCTGTTTTGGCTGCCAGGGTTAATGGAGTCAGCCCTTTCTTGTTGGTGAGCTCTTCCAGCTTCAGGATTGGATTAATTTTGGCACCAAGGATCAGTATGTTATTGTACATCTTGGTTACAAACTTGGTGTTATCCTTAGTGTTATCTGCAATCTCCACCAGGGTGTGCAGGACCATGTTGCCCATGGAGTCCTCAGCAGCAATGTCAGCTGCCTGGTAGGGATTCTCCAGCAGGAATTTCACAATGCAGAGCTGGTTGGTGCAGGCAGCCAGGGACAAGGGCAGCTCCCCTACAGGAAGCAAAGGGAAGGAGTGGTCAGAAAATATGAAGTTCATGTTGTTTTCATCTTGCACTAAGAAAAGGTGGATTCCTCTGACACAGCACCAATTCTTGTGATAGCTGTTAGAATCAGATTTTCTTTGGTTTTAACTGCATGACAGAAACACAGCTGCTTAAAAAAAGCACTGACAGGACAGGAGCAGAAGGTTACAACCTTTCAAAGGATACAGTGCTCAGAGAACACCAAGCTCACACTGAACACCATCAACTACCAACTGTGTTTGTTTATAAGCTCAGTTTATAAGCTCAGGAGTAAATATTTGTCCTGATGGTGGAACAACCCATCTGGCATCTGAGCCTCCAGTCCCACATAAACAGGATTATTTAACAGCTTGCACTTGGGGTGATGCTAGGATAACTCAATCAATAAAGCCCATACTGAGCTCACTCCTACCAAAATAAAAGCCAGATTTCCCTTTGATTTTCCTGAAGAACTCCCCACAGGCTCGTGCATGAACATCTGCTCCATTCTGGACCAAGAGCTTCACCAGGTACATGTTCCTTCTCTCGATGGCAATATGAAGAGCAGTCTGGCCTACAGAGACACCCATCAGACAGAAATCTTCAGCACTTAGTACACACTGAGAGCTTTCAGCACTGCAATTCACTCCGCTCCATGTCAGATGGTGGAACTGAGAGCTTTGCAGACTAAAAAGCTCTAGAACTGAACAGAAAAAAACCCCCAAACAGCAAATGGACATTCCTTGAACTTGCTATTAATCACTGTATATCAAAAATGGCAGAATATTGCACAGAACACACTCCCAGCACAAATGCACACTGGAACTTTGGGGTGCTGCATCCTCAAGCATAAGGCTTCTTGAAGAAGACTCAGTCTAGGCACCCTGAAGTTCCCCTGTAGCAGCCATTTCTCTTACCCTTGTAGTAGTTGTCAGTATATTCTGCATTAACAAACTCTTTCAGAGTTCCAGTTTTCCTTGCAATATCCAGCAGCAAGGGAATGGTATCATTTTTCCCATCATGCAGATTCAGCATGGCTTTCAATAAACAGGTTTTCCCAGTTTCAGGCTCTATAACACAAAAGATTGAAGATGTATTGAAGTTATTACAGACCCACCATCTATACCCAGGCAAGCAGGAATTAATGAGGTGCTTTTCAAAAGACAAGGAAACTCATTTATGCTTTTCACAAAAAATTTCAGCTCCTGTAACCTTACAATCAATGGGTTGCCCAATCAATAGGGCAGTAGTGGCTATTAAAGGACCTCCTGCAGACATATAACATAATTATCCTTTTTTTGTTTTCATCTCAGGAGCACTACTGGAGGAAGAAGAGGGCAACTGAAGGTATGTGCCACTAAAGGGTACCTTTGAACTCCTCATCTGTGAGATGCTTGAAGGTTCTATTAAGGTAGAGTAGCAGGTCACTCAGGTCCTTTGTGTTGCCTCGGGCTACAGCATCAAAGATCCTTCTGCGATCGTAAAACTTGAAAGCTTTTTCTGAGCAGCCTGTGATGGAATCTGCAGACAGGAGCCTAACAAGGGTAAATTTCAGTTACTAAAAGTCAGATACTAAAAGTTAGAGATTTAACAGACTTTTTATAAAACTAACAGAATACTATTTTTCATTTGCTTGTGTGAAGTAGTAAGTACAGGTTAGAAAAGACGGATCTGCAAAGACTAGAAGATCAACAAAGCCTGCAAGCAACTGTTCTGATAAAGTTCTGTATCACTTGCTGCAAAACTGACAACAAGACTCAGAAGAGACACTCAAGTATGGCAGTGAAACCGCAGGCCTGGAGCCAGGCAATCCCTTGTTCTCTTCTGAGTGATGTCCATTCACTGAACAGTCAATTAAGGCCTACTGCTAATTTTGGGCAAAATATCCACAGATTCTCTGAATTTTCAGAGATGCCAAAACAGCCATTGTCCCTTTCAGTTGCAACACTCCTTATTTTGGCAGAGAAAATAGTGAAACTGAAAAAACCAGTCATGCTCATGTGGAGAGAACAAACGGTGCTCTAAGAGCCATGGTCTGCAGTTGTCAAACTATTCCTTACAACCACATCTTGTGAAGGGGCAAACTTACTTGTGAAGTTTCCCCCTCTCCAAACTGACATTAAATTTGATGACAGAAGGTGCCATCAGGTGATCCATCTGGTAAAAGGAGTCCATGGGAGCCATGTCCTTGTCACTATCCCCCATCACAAACCGCCCACGCCTTGCAAAGATGTTGCTTTTGGGTGGCTGTGCCCTGGTGCTGGGTGGGCCCTGGGAGTTGTCAGATGTTTCCAGGACAGACTCCTCCCCTTCTGTGTGTTCATCTGCCACTTCAGATTCCTCCATGTCAAAACTGCCAAATTTCTTCATCTTCCCAAGAATTGAAGACATGATGAGCAGGCAGTCTGTGAGGAAGGACACAAACACCTCAAGTCAGCATTTTACAGGGCCACGAGCCCCCTTTTGCCTCGGACCACTCTCCATGAACAGCAGGGAGTGGATTGGTTGCTCTCATCCCAGAAATGAGGCAGATGGACAAGATTCACTGTGCACAGAGTTGGAACAGTTTAGTAGGTCATTACCTCCATGTTGTTCCTGTCCCCACTGCCCTTACCCATTCCAGAATGGACAAAGCAAGCCAGAGCATCCCAGAGCTTGCCAGCCATCCCACTGCAGAGCTGACTCTACTTAAAACTAGGGCTTCATCCTCCTCCAGTCATTGGTAAAGCCCAAACGATCTCAAGCCTCAACAATCTCTACTTTTTTTCTCTACTTTCTAACTGGTTTGTGCCACAATTTATTCTCATGATCGTATCAGGCATGTGAAAACAGCCTGTTTGTGCCATCACAGTATGTCTGGGATGCTGAGCACAGAGGGCTTCCTGCACACAGGAAAACTATCACTTAATGGCTTTGCCAGAATTATAGCAGTGCTTGATGAAAATTGGAGCTTGTGATTCTCAAGAGAGGAGCTTCACCTCAAACATGAGACACAGAAACAGAAAGGGAAAGGTTACCCCAGATAAGAGCTGCCTGTAAGACCACACGTCCGATCCTGTCTGATTTACAACCACAAAGAACTTGACACAAGTTAACAAAGACAGAACCACAGAATGGTCTGGGTGGGAAGGGACCTTAAAGATCATCTCATTCCAACCCCTCTGCCATGGGCAGGGACACCTTCCACTATCCCAGGTTGCTCCAAGCCTTGTCCAACGTGGCCTTGAACACCTCCAGGGATGGGGCAGCCACAGCTTCTCTGGGGAACCTGTGCCAGGGCCTCCCCACCCTCACAGATAAGATACTCCACTGAAAGCAGAGCAGGATGCCTTTTTTTTTTTTTTTTGGTTTCTTATCAAACTGTTTTAATCAGACAAATGCTATCTTCATGCCACTGAATTCAAAATGTTCTAGAACTCCAGCAGTGGAGAGAGGAATACATCATACTCGAACTGCTATACTGCTGGCTTAGAAACATTCTCTGAAATCCTACATTGCTTGGAAATCCTACAGCTTTGAGCACAGGAATGTCACAAAATCTTTAAAAAGCCTTACATTATAAAACACATTACAGTGGTCAGTAGTCTGTGTAAATTCAGTGTGAAAACAACATCATAAACACGTTTCAAGGTTGTTTCTCTTAACAAGAATATTCTGAGGGTTGTCTGCAAACCCACATTGTACATTAAAGCTGGATTTTCAGTTCTATGGGAATACTTCATATCTACATCAAGGGTCACTTACCTTTTTCTGTGCAAGCAAGACAGGAAAGAAACTTTGGTCAGGCATTTGTATTTTCCATGGAAAGAAAACATCAATTCCAAACTTGCACATTTAGTGTTACTGGAAGCAAACCAGCATCAAATGGACAAAATACTAATAACTGCAATTTAACTCACTCACCTTTCAAGTTCTTTGTGTCTTTAGAATCACTCAGAAAGAATAACATAATAACTTATTAACTTAATTGTTCTATAAATAAGAAATCAAAATATTTCCATTTGGAATAGGATACTAAAATTACAGTAGAACAACTATTTCAGTAGAAAAGGAATAAAACCAGTTCTATAAAAAAATAGAAAAATATACAGTCGGAATACAGTCATGTATAATTATAATTTTTTGTCTTATTTAAATTAATGTGGATTGAGCCAAAAACATCAGCGAGATGGCCATGGAAAATACAATTACTTATTTCCCACGGAATAAATGTAATGTTAAAATGTGCAGAAAAGGCTCAATCCTGTCTCCCTGGCAATTGCTCAAACCTACTCTAGTCATTATATGTGCTTTCCTTTCTAAACCCTGTTGAAAATATATTTGATAAGGAAGACAAAGCTGCATTTCCTCATGAGTATGAATTTGCAAGGGAATAAGCTTCACAATTCTGTGGAAGGATTCTTTAAAAAATATTATCTATTCTACTAAACACATAAACTACTTGAACTCTCTGAAACCCTTATACATTGAAATTTGACACAATAAATGAGATAAGGAAATATTTCTGATAGAATGCCCTGTCACATCACAACTTATAACAAATAATAAAGAGAGTTTAAAAAGAACTAACAGCAAACATACATGCAGAACTTACAAATACTGACAAAAATCCCGTCTTCCAAAAAATAGTCCAGTCTCAGTAAGCACCCACTGATCTACAGGAATTTGGTGCCAGATATTCCTCCTCCAGGGTGCCTGGACTGAAAAGCCCTCAGAGTTTGCTTCTCCACTTTATTTGTCTGCAAAAGTGTGGTATGTGCTGATTTTTAGAATCAAGGGAAGTTCACTAGAAGAACAGAGAACAGAGCAATAAGATAATTAAGAACAATTCTGGAACCAGAAGCATCAGTGGCTTCTATTCCCAGAGGTTTAGCAGAGCTCTTTACAAGAATTGCAGTGAGTTGCTGTTGTTTTTTCCTCCCCTTTAATTGCATTTAGTAATGGATATTCTTCTCCAGATTTCCTCCTCGTAAATACACTCAATTTTGCAAAAAACCACCCAAACCACCAGATGACAATTGTTTCTGTGGGTCACAGTTTCATTTCAATTTACAAAACTTTGTAAAATGTGCCACAGTCATCTTTCTGGACATCTTTCTTGAGTGGCTAATTTAGAGATAATTATTTTAAAGACAAGCTGATTCAGAACAGAGCTGAGCAAGAACCAATGACGGAAAGTCCTAAAGCCTTTCCATTGTTCCACATCCCTACTAGGTTTTATTTCAATTATATAGGTAACAGTCAGCTTCTAAATATTAATGTAATTAGGAAAAATATCTAATCCAGGATGGATCTAACATCCTTAAAAATAAAGAACTGTGTCAAATATTGTTAAATATATAATTTACATACAATCTTTCTGACAAAAACTAGTCTAGAGAAAGAGTTTTTCCAGAGGCTGGGCTGACAGGCTGGGAGCAACCCCCAAGCCTCCTGAGGTTTTGAGTAGATTATGAAATTATTTAATGAAATTATCTGTGCTACGTTTTGCAAAAGGCAGCTGTCTTTCTAGTCTTGCCATCTATCTATCCATAGATGTATAAAAGAATTATACATTTGCCTATTTAATAGCAAACTAATTATGCTCCTTAGAACACCCTATGGCATTGTATCAAATGGAGTAACAAGCCTATTTATTAATGCATAAGTACAGATTACCAACGAGGCAGGTCCTCAGCTGCTGCTCCTGGAGCTTTGCTGAGCAAAGCCTCTCACCCAACATCACAATTAACTCTTTCCCCATTTCCAAAGCAGGGACTCAGTAGGAAAACTCCATGGAGCAGTGGAGGATCTCCCTTATTCAGTCTCTGGCTTCTTGCTGCTGCCTTTTGCTAAATGTTCCTTCTCCCTCTTCTCCCATTCAGGCATCAGCTCCTTTCAGTCTCACTGTGCTTCGATGGATGTACTTTGGGAGCTTTCTGCTGCTTCCTGATGCCTCCTTTAGCAGCTCCTTGGCTTGTGTTTCCTGGGAAGATGTTATCTCCTTCTCCATTGCTTTTTGCAATAGTTGTTGGACATATCATATTCCATCTCAGCAGGGATCTTGTTTTTAGGAGATGTGAATGCTTGTCAAAACAAGCCAGTGATAAGCAAGAAGGAATTTATTCCTTTTCCTTGGGCCTGCCTCCAACATGCTGCAAAGGCTTTGTGCAACTTCTGTGCTTCAGAGGGATTTTACCCACTAAGAGCCCTCTCCATCACTGCAAATGGAAAACCATCAACAGATGTGCCAGAGATCCTAAAGATGTATCCAGGGCTGGCCTGCAGCTCAGAGACAGCCTTGCCTTTGCTAATAGAACCTCAAACCAGGCCATGATTTACCAGCTCCTGGAAGCAAATGCCACTTGATCTCACGGGTAACAGGGCACTGGAACAGTATTATCAGCTCTTTCCAGTTATTCAGTAAAAATGAAAGCAGATATTCTGATGCAAAAATAATTTATACTAATGTAACAGAGAAAACAACATATAGCAAGTTAAAGCTTTTCTTTAATCTAGTCTATACTTTCTCTGTAATTCCTTCATATGCCAACAGTTCCCTAAACACGACATGGACCAGATGCATGGAGAGAGGGTGGAGGGAGCTGGAAATTCAGCATCTCTGTAGTTAAGATCTCAGAACTCAGCACAGCTTTTTCACTATAAAAATGTCAGTCCTGATGTTGCTAATGAGCAAGATAGGAATCCATGTCCATATTTCAGTGGAAACACTTGCTGCCCAGTAAAGGAACTGTATCTAGATAACATGAAACACCTTCCTTGCTTCCCCAGGTCATTTGAGCAAAAGAAGTGTACATGTATCTTGGTTTAGTCTGAAACTAGAAAATGTTTTCACATTAAAATAAAGAGTAAGGGAAGAAATAAAGTCTAAGAGCATAATACAGGGGACAAAACCATGGAAATTTTAAGGGAATGCACATGAGCAATACCCAACATTAAAAACAGATTAGTCTAGCTAATTGATTAATGCTTAATTTGACACAATACAGGAAGGGCAGAACCAGGAACACCTTCAGATCAAACATAGTAACATAACTCCTCCAGTTTATCACAATTCTGACTGTTTCAGGGAGGCCCTGATCCAAAACTCAAACATAATTATGTATGTCAAATAAAGAAAAGAATTACTTCTCATCCTATAAATGCATTTTCCACTTGGCTATAACCCCTGCACTCCAGGCATCTCCAGTCATGGTACCAGCCTAGTCATGCCTTTGACCTTAGTCCACTGCACCCAAACAGAGTAGAAAAAAATAGAATAGAAACAACCCTCCATGTTTTATTTTCGCTATTTTGTCGATGTTCAAGCCAAGGTATCATTCCATCTTTTACAGAGACAACATGCAATCCATGAAGACTGGGATTTGTTCTTTGCAAGAGCCACCAAACCCCCCAAACAAGGCTGACACCCTGGTCTGCTGCCTGTCTGTATGTTGTCAGACAGCTTAAGGACAAGAAGTCTCTAATGAAAGCATCAGACCAAGTTACAGCTGCTCTTCTCTCCTAGTCCTTCCAAACGTATTCCTACCAGGAAAATGAGCCTTGTGTGAAGTATCATTTTATGCAGGAAGTTAATGGATCTCTCCCAGTCACTCAGACAAATGTAATGTGGTAATTACTGCTCATTTCACAAATGGGAATGACAGAGCACCGAAATGTGCAGACCCAGAAGTGGACATTAAATGCTGGAGTTTTTCCCCTCTGTAATGAGTGAGATTGCATGTGGAATAAAGTGAAAAGAAACACTGTAGAGTCAGGAAGAAAACAGAAGCTTCCATCTCAGGCCATTCCAAATAACCACTTTATTTCCCATGGAACATCACCATGGCAGCCCCCACAGCAGCATCAACATCTTTCCCGTAAACCACAGGGAATGGAAAAATCCTTTCCACTTCCTGCTTCAGCACCTCATTCCTGGCCAGGGCACTCCCACTGCCCAGGATCCTCCTCACGCCCACGTCCGTCAGGCGCTGCACAGGTAACATGGAGCAGAGGTTTTGGACAATCCCACGGCACAGAGCTCTGGTGACGTGGCCCAGGGACAGCTCAGAGGCAGCAATGTTGGTCACTGATCCCAACTGCTCAGGAATGTGTCTCTCTCCAAATATGGTTGGGTGGACTGAGAGTTTGCTGTGGTTTTGGGCCAAGGCTGCTTGGATTATCCTTGTATAGATGGCAGACTCCTGGACCTGAAGTCCTGCGGATGGGAAATACCAGGTTACTAATCTCTTACAATGGACACTTATCCATCTGTTCAGCAAAATACTGGATATCTTTTTCCATGTCCCAAGGGTGACTGTTTTTTCCAGGATTATGAACCATAGTTCTCCCACTCGATTTTATCCAGGATCTGTGACACTAGAAACCTTCTCTGAAACTGCCTTTCCTGACAGTACATTCCTCATCACCTGTCCTGTGCTAAGTTACACGAAACACCATCAGGCACTAATGGCAGAGAGCAGCTTCAGTGGCTGGATTCCATGTGAATGTGAAGCTCACCTCAAGTACTCGCTGAAAGAACAACTTCAGAGCTCACTTTTGTATTGCAAAACCCAAGAGATTATTAAAAAACCTGTGAAGACCAAGCTTAAAGCACTTAGAAGACATTACACGAGTTTGAGTCTTAAAATCCATTAGAGTTCTGCAAAAGGCAACTGATCCAACCAAGGGACTCCTCTGGACTGCAGTCACACAAAATTAGAGGCTGTTCTCCTCAAATCTGCCAGCTTTTCCTTGTGAAAATCAACTTGCACAAAATAATTCTCTTCTGTCCTTGAAACCAAAGAAGACCTAGAGGCAATGTGAATGTGGAGTCCAAGCATGACTGTCCCAGCATGTTCATAAGCAGGAAATTCCAGAGATCTAGGAAGCCTGGCCCAAGAGTTACATCCTCGTTCCCTGTATGGCACGACAGAACAGCTCTAGGCTTGTTCCTTTGCCTCAGCTTCCTTTTACCTTGATGATCAACCTCAATTTTAAGCTTCAACTCTCCTTGACATGACTTACCCAGCTCCTCTGTCCACTGTGCCACCATGCCCACGAATGTTGCCAGCACGTTGCCTCCGTTGAGCGATGCTGCCACTGCCAAGTAGTCCCCATTGAAGTAGGGAAAATAAGTAACAGCTGAGGAAGGATCTGGTGTCTCTGGAGGCTGGAAACCAGGGGGCATTGAGATGGTCAGCTGAGCAGAGGTACTGAAATTAAGAACTAGAACACAAAAGGAATCAAAAAAAGGAAAAAAAAAGTCAGTGTTTCACTAAGCCACCCTGAAGGAGGACAACGAGTAAACCAAATCAGATACTAAAATGATCATACTTGCATCAGTCCTCTCAGTCAGACAGGAATAAACAGAGCACTGTAAATCTCCCAGAGCAATTCCTACTTTTACTCCTTTGGGTATTCCATGCCATGCACAGGTTGTCCTGCCTGCAATGCTTCCAGGGTCTCCCACCTCTGGAAGCAAGTGAACAGGAAAGCCGGATTTTTTCAATCTGTAATCAGAACAACATTATTGGAGGAAAGCAGTATGGGAACTGTGGCATGACTACAAAGACCTCTTTGAAGTCACAGATGAAGCTGTCCATATATTTGTGGCTGCTGGATTTATGGAGGCTTTCACCTATTTAGAAAGCTCTGTCTTGGACAGGGGCAGCATTCCAGTCCAATGGGCTGGGTAAACTAGAATAGTCTAGAAGAATAAATAGTTTTCCTTTATATGCAATCTGAGTACCTGAGATCATACAGCACGTGTTCAGCCAGTTTAACTTGCTGATGTCACATGGACAAGCAGTTCCAGTGTAAAGGGACAATCAAAAAACAGCAAAAAATGCAGCTAAGTGTCAAAGAACTTAAGATGTCATGCAATTAGTGGTTCAAAACCAAATCACAAAGAGTTAAATCCAACAAACTCCTTATGCAATCAGCTGCAAGATAACACTACAGTGCTATAGCAACAGCTCCACATTAGTAAAAGTTCAGTTGGCAAAATGCAAGTTTCTGTCACTCTTTCATACCTTGATGAGAAGATCTTTCACCTTGGAGTCCTGGCCTAACCTAAGCCCTGAATATATAAGGCCTTAGCACTCAGTCCTGAAAGAGTAAATCATTAAAATAAATAAGTAAATAAATAAACTATTCCCTATAAGATTTCCTGTAGCTTAACAACTACATTATCACAAGTAAGTCTTAGTAGTTATGAAGGAGCTCAGTTGAAAGAACTGCCTTTGCCACGACAGAGGGAACACTGTGGCTGCAACATGCACTTGTCCATTCCCATCCATCCCATCCCACCATGGAAAAGGAGAGAACAGTTTGCCATACAAGCACTCACTGATGAGCCTCTCAGCTCTGCTCTTGGTAGGTATTTCTAAAAATACTGTACCAGATTTTACAAGATTTAAACAGATACACTTCACAAACCAGAGCAAACTCTCAGTAGTCAGGAGTTCAGCAGTGCAGGTCACAACTGATTAGGAGTAACTTTTGACACCTTTTTATCTGTGGCACATTGATACTCAGGGCCCAAAGAAGTGCAGTGCACAAGCCCCAGTGAATCACCTTAGCACTTACATGTCAGTATTCCAGCTTTTGCTTCTGGAATTAAAATATCCCCAGCTGGCAGCATTCTGGACAGACATGAGTGGCTTCTTCAGGTCACACAACATGGCAACCACGTAGTCCTGGATAGTGCCAGCTGCATCATAAGCCTTCAGAAAATCTGGACTTTTAAACAAGACATTTTAAAAACAAAACCAGTAAGGGTATTTTGCTATAAGGCAGTGGGAGCAAGACAACTTCCATTGCTACAGAGAACTTGACACGTGTGGTCTCATCTAAAAATTAAACTGCCACCTCAGTGATCAACCTGCATTTTGTTGTTTTGGTTTGTTTTTTTAAATGGAATTTGTTTTCCAAACTGCAGGAATACTTATCTCCTGATGGAAGATGGAGAGACAGCAGCTTTAAGGAATGAATTGTCTTGGTTCAAAAGCACAGCATTGCAGAAGTCACCAGGAAAGTAGTAAGTGTTTGCATGAAAAAAGTGGCACTTGAGCTTGGGAAAATAGGTAAACTCCCACAGCTGGGCAGAGATCTACAAATGATATGAATGGAAATGTATCAAATGGTGAAACAATGTAGCTCTAAAGTAGGATCAGACCCTATTCCATATATTTGCTGGACACATAATGGAAGAAACCAAGATCTAGTAAGTTTTTTCCCCTTTATTGAACCTGAGCTCACTGCAGAGGAAGACTCTGGCTCTTTGAGAAAGATGAAACTAAGAGCAAACCTTGCTGATGTCAAGTCATAAGTGAAAAATTATATCCTCTGCAAACATGCCACAACAAAGCAGAGCACTCATAACACCTCATGAGGATCTCAGCGTCCGAGGAAGGAAGGAACTGAAATTAATTTAGAGGCTTTTTGATTTAGCATCTGGCAGCAACCAGAACAAGCACTCTGTGACTGCTTTAGGCATGTTGGTATTTTCATAAACAGCACGAGGCAAAATGACAGTGTTCAAACTGCATCAGCAGAGCTCCTCTGACCAGTACAATGGACTACAATTATTCTGTGATACTTTAAAGCTTCTGTTACTCTATGGTCAGAAGCTCTTCTTTTTGTTAGAAATCTGTAGTAATTTTATGAGGTCAGAGACTCTTGTGTGCTCAGTTGCATATAGTTTATATTAAATACTGCCATTTTAAATATTGTTTGACAACTTAATTAAGATGATGATTACAGAGAAACACACCCCCTCAGCCTGCAGCAGCATTAACATGCTACAGGAATAGGAATTGCCACATAAATTCAAGATGAGAAACTGCCTGACACAGAAGCCCTTTTGAGAAGCAATGTACCTCTTCTTTAAATACCAGTAGATTGTGGCACATCCAAATCCTGTAGCCAAGCTCACATGTGACTGTGGCAGAGGAAGAGAAGAGAGGAAGGTGGGACTGCAGCGGCCGTCCTGCCAAGTCACCAGGTGACTGACGTGCTGTGGCTCAAAGGCAGGGCCTGTGCCACACTCTGTCCACTTGCAACCTGAAACACAAAGTATCCAAGAAATCCAGTGACTCCCTGCACTGCAGCCTGCCTGGCATCCCTCATTTCTGGACACGCTTGATAATTTGTTCAATATACCGGAAAAAGAGCAGAAACGGAGCCAGCAGAGATTGAAATCAAATTATTTGGTCATGGTTTTCAG
Organism: Pseudopipra pipra; assembly: GCF_036250125.1. Lineage (NCBI taxonomy): Eukaryota > Metazoa > Chordata > Aves > Passeriformes > Pipridae > Pseudopipra > Pseudopipra pipra. Next base: position 8,045,902 of record NC_087569.1, on the reverse strand, counting down.
CCCTAGATAATGTCATAATGCCAGTCATCCTTTGCTAAAACAGAGGATGCTATCCAAGGCCTTCCTTTTCTCTAAGCACTCCTAGTGCCTAAAGGAGCAAGCCACTTGCACCTTGAGATATTAAAGATACTTAAATAGCAGGTGAGCCACAAAAAACCCCCAACCACAGTTCTGCTATGGGAGGCAAGGAGCTGATATGGCAGCTCTCACATACAAACCTCAACTGGGATCTGCCACATCACAACCTGGAGAATGCTGTGGTAGCAACGAACTGCCCATGATGGAGACACCAAGTTTCATCACCTTTTAAGCCAGCATGAAACCTGGGTCTATAAGTATTAAGCAGTGGACTGCAAAGTACTAAAGAGTAACCCTCCCCTGTGCTGTGCAGTGAAGCTTCACCAAAGCAGATCAAAGTTTAATTCAGTTTTACCAGTCCAGCACGTTCCTTTTGAACACAGACCTCTACAGCTTTGATGAAACCTTCACATCCTTTCACCTGAGAGGCAGGGCTCAAGCACTGGCACGTGATGTTTGCCAGCACACTCCAGGGCTCAGCTCTGGCCTCTCCCTGGACAAAGGGCAGGGACAGGACAGGCCACTCACTGTCTCCAGCTGGCTCTGAAACTGAGGCAAACTCCTGGGTTTTGGCCAGGGAGCAGAGTTTCAAGCTGTGCTGTGCCACTTGTCCTACAGTCAGAGAAGAGACCCAGCTGCCTGACTCACAGAAATACGGCTAAAAAAGTCATTCTTGGGCTGGATAAATCACACTCACACAGCAAACAGCAGCCAAGAAAGCTGGGAAGTGCCATGTGAAACATGCAAAGCAAAACACATACTCTTGCTCGTTCCCTTAATTCCCTGTTCTATCAAGTCCGTTGGAACCGAATTTCCAATTGGTTTGCTTTTCTAGTCTTAAATGGATTCTAAGAAATATTAGTAACCATAAATCTAATCCCAAAGGATGCTGCTAAAAATTTTATTTGTGTCCCAAAGGTCCTGGATTCACTTAGTCCACTCAAAACAAATGAGAGCAAACACCCTCTTTCACTTGATAGAAATGAAACTAAAGTGGCATGTGGCTTGAGGACATAAAATATTTACCAATATGACATAAGAACCTGTGTCTATGAACCCAGGAGGCTTTGTTATGTAGCTCTTGGGACACGTGGAAAGCAAAACAGCTCCTTCAGTCCATCAGCCTTTGGATTTCTTTCTTCCTAATAATTTTCAAATTTAACATAAAATTACAGCCAGAAATGAATAGTAGAGTGTCTCTTCAAGTAATTAAGACCCTGACAATTTCTGACAGGCAGTGACTAGCACTTCTGGGAAATCTAATCTACGGTTTGCAATAAATCTTGGCTTAATCTGCATAACTCCTATTATAGTAAGACTTGTATAATTGTATTTATAGATAATTGTTCCGACTATATGCACATCATAAGGTAAAAAGAAAGAAGACATGGAACCACAATCTGGAAGCTTTACACTTCAGCAGGTTTATAAGGCAATAGCCAAGAAGATAATCCCTCCCTATCTCAGAGGGCTGGCAATCCAAGGCCTGGATTTTTCCAGTATCTTCACTATCACAAGGGTTATCTGGGTATTTGCACAGTCAAGCCCCACGTGACCACCTCACTGCAGCTGATTTTGTTTCTGAGGTCTTGCCAAGCAGCTGAGCATTCAGAATCATGACCATAGTCCTTTTTCAGCTCCTACTAACAGAAGCATAAGCAACAAAATGAATGCAACACGACAGTCTACAACTTGGCAGGAAAAAAATGGCTTGAGATTTTGGGGGGAAACAACCAGAAAGCTGTGGAAATGCTGGAGAGCATCCCCCCCAAAGTTACTCACAATTAACAAGCCACAAATATGTTATTCCTCCTTCATATAATTGTGCTGACTCTGCAGAGATCTCATTAGACTAAATCCTTTAACTATCTGTGCAAACAATATCATTAACTATACAAGGAGCTGAAATTCCAGAAAAAAAAGCAAAATTCCCACAGAAGATGACCTGTTAATTCTGTTTTACAGAAGACCAAAGTGAATACACAGCAGTTTAATCACAGAATCATTTCAGTGCTAAAATTTAATTTTAACTCTGAAGAGGAATGTTAAAGGATTAATGTTACCTTTATCACTTTTCCAAAACACAACCCCATGCATTTGTCCTGAAATCCCAATGTGGGTGACTCGCTGGAGCTGCTGCTGAGGTAGAGCAGCAAGGCACTCATTCAGTGCTCTTATTATTCTCTGGACATTCTGCTCCATTCCCTGCAACCAGAAAGCATCATCCTGAGCATGCACCCATTAGGATTCACCCAGTGTATTTATTAAACAAGGCTGCTCTAGTCAAAAGTGAAGAACAGAACTCATTTAGCTTAATAGCATATATTAGAGTAACATTCACTACTAAACTGTAAAAAGGAAAAACATCCAAAAAACCCCACAAACCCACAAAACCTAAAGACAAATACTAGGAAGCTGAGAAGAAGATTTTCATGATGTTGATATTTCACTTCTGAATATTTTATTCCTAAAACTACCCAGCAAACTGATCTGCTCATCAAACTGACCAAACTGTGCCTCAAGAAGCTCTATGGCAGCTTTCACACTTTCAAAGACTCAGATTACTTTGTGACAGACCAGTATCAAGATTACAAACAAAACTACTCAAACACTAGTCTACAAATAAATGTGAACTTTGTACATAGGTACTTTTGGCTGCACAAACACGGCTGTAGGGAGGAGGGCTGCCCTGTTTGGAATCTTTGCTTAGAAATTAGCCCTGGACTCACTACAATACTAGGCCAGAGGAATGCTGATGTGCATTTTTTATGATTCTGATTCATCCTTTTTTTAGACTGACCAACACAATGGATGAAAAGATCTTTTCATAGGAGTACATGTTCCTGGTTATTTCCACCGGGAATTTCCAGTTATGATTCCACCTCACAATAAAGTACCCAACACCCTTCCAGTTGGCAAGTGGTTGCTGTTCCCTGACTGGGAGTGTCAAGGACAAGGTGGTGGTTCATGGGAGAACAGTTTCAGATAGTCTTGGGCAACTTTTCAAAACCTGGGTCTTTCTTAAATCAAGCAGCTCTACCTGACTTCCTTGAACAGGGAACAGGGAGTGTTTTAACTCTAGTTTCAAGTATCCATAAACATGCAGCAACCATCTGTCAATCTCGGCATAAAACAAGCCAAGAAAGCCACTGGAGTCTGCACAGTGTAGCAAAACCCAGGCACGACAAGGCAAGGCTGGTGTCCTGCAATTGCCATCAGCGCTCCCTGCCAGTCCTTACCTGCGGTCCAGCTTCCAGGCTATCGGTGCGTGCCTGCGTCTCCCTGGAGCAGCTCTCTGCCAGCACCAGCCCTCGCTCTGTCCCTGTCACCAGGGCCGCCTTCACCGACGTGGTGCCCACGTCTATGCCCAGCACACAGGTGGGCTCAGGGCTGCCCGCCATGGCCGTGAGGGGACCGCTGTCAGCTTGCCCACCGCATCCAAGGGGACCGACACCCACCATGCCGAGCTCCACACGGTTCCTTGTGCCCCGGAGGGGTTACCAGCCGCCAAGAGCCGAGGGCACACGCAGTGTGGGCTCCCAGGGACGGGACAGGAGCGCGACCTGGACTTTGCCCTCAGTCTGAGGGTGCCTCCCCCTCAGCACTCCCCGGCCACTACCCCTTCACCCAGAGAGTGACAAACCGCCCCTTCCCCAGCCCTCTCCGCTGACACGCGCACCCTTAAGCTAGACTTTTTGTCGAAAACCAGACTTCTTGACACAAATCAAACCAGGACAGCACCCAGCCCGCCTCGTCCCCTCTCGCAACCCTCCCCCCTCACAGACCCGCTCCGCCACACCCAAGATGGCCCCGGGGGCGGCCGCAGCGACGCGGTGGGCGCTGGGCGGGGAGTCCACAGGCGATCGCCTCACGTGAGAGCTGAAAAGGGAAGAACCGGGACGGCGCCGGGCGCTGAAGGAGGTGGGTGTCCTCCCGCTCCCCGGCACCGCCGCGTGTCCCAAAGCACCGGGTGCCCCTCTCCGCCAGGGCTCCCGAGGAGAGGGCGGCGGGACTACAAGTCCCAGCGTGCCCCGCGGCGCGCTGCCAGCGGCGGGGGCTGGCGAGGGCGCGGGGGCTGCCGAGATTTGTAGTCCCGCGCGTTGGGGCTGGGGGGGGGTCCGTCACGGGAAAAGAGCTGAAGTAAAGATGTAAAGATGTCCCCGGGGAGTCCGGGCACACAGAGGGACTGGGAGATCGGTACTTTCTGAGCGGTGCTGGGGGTCCCTCGGCCGGGCTGGGGGCCGCGGTGCTGGGAGGGGAGCTATTTGCCTCGGCTGCCGCCTGAGGGGATGGGCTGTGCCCCCCTCGAAACGCGTGGGACCTGAGCAAAGCTTCTCCCCGCTTTCTCTGCAGCTTTTCCACCATGAGGACGCGGTACCTGCTCCCCGCTCTGCTGAGCCTCTTTCTTGTGCTGCCGGGGCCTGGCGGTGAGTGTTTGGTCATCCCAGTTTGGCCCCCCAGGGCTCCAGACCAGTAAGAGGTGGAAGAGGGCAGCTCTCCAGTTATCCCATTACAGCTCTCCAGGGATACCCGTGACACGCTCCCATCAGCTCTTCTCTCACACCTTACCTTGGCTTGGTGTCAGTGCTCTGCCCAGGCACTGTTGTGGGGGAGCCCTCGCCTCACACTCCAAAATCTGTAGAAGCAGATTAAATACTGCCTGGGATGCAGCCAGTGATAAACTGACTACCTCCTCTGCACTGAAATAACTTTTTAGAACACTGTGTAATATGTGCCAACAGTAAAAAGAAAGAAAGTGTCCAGGCCAAGCTGTGCAAACTGTTTATCTCTCCGTTTCTGGTCTTATTTTTATATGGCTCTTTGTTCTTTCCCCTTGTCTCTCGTGTCTTTTAAACACATAATGAATAAAATAGGCTTGGATTCCACCTGTCAAAATTGATGACATCTGACCAGCTTCACGTTTTGATAGTTGTTGTACTGGCACTTGGAATCTTGGCCTCTTAAGAGCATGATGTGGCACAACATAGCTGAGGTGTTGTACAACGTACCCCTTAATTCAATATTTCAGAGCACTGTAAGTAAGGTGCTTGAGATTCTTGAAGTACTAACATAGTAAATGTACATTCTCTTGGATATCTGGGCACCTGGTTTGAATTTGTGATCCAAGAAGTAATTTTAAACTAAATTTGGGGCATTTATGACTCTTAGATTACTAGGGTCACATCAAGAATCAGTGTGGCAGTATTCTGTGGTCTTCACTTGGCATAACCTTTTGTTGAACTTCACGTATTTAAATTGCTTCCTTCCAAAATCTTCAAGTGACAATTATTTACTTCTCCTTTTAAGTTGTTTAGTCACCTTAACTTCAGTACCTTTAGTTGCTGTACTGCCTTTGCTGTTTTTCATGTGTACTAATGTGATTGATCTGATACTGCAGGTACCAGCTGACAAAATGTCTATGGCACAAAAGAAAATAGGTTGTTCTTCTGAAGAAGCTGTTCATAGTAATTGAGATTTGTGTGGGTGTTTTTTTTCCCCCCAGATGGAGTCATTGTATTGTCTGTCCCTGAAGTGGTTTCTTTAGAAAGTGGAAGTTCAACAAACGTCACCATCTCTCTGAGGTAAAGTCATGATTGCAGCTTTACTTTCCCTTTGGAACAGGGGCTGTCCTCCATAAATGAATTTACAGTTCCTCCATTTCTAAAAGTTGATGCTTAAGAGAAACTTGCATTTCCTAGAAGGATAGCCTCCTGGACAAATGCTCAGTGGAGTTCTCTAGGGAAGATATGCAGGACTGTGTCACTCAGAGAGGGTTTTTTTTTTAGTTTTTTTTTGTTTTGTCTTACTGCTGTAATTTCTGTCCTTCATCACCCCAAGTACATGGGCATTGTTTCTGCCCCTCCTTACCAGCAAGGATTAGTGAGCACAAGGATGGGATCCTGGTGGCAATGACTTTGCTCTGCCACTTGTTTGGAGAAGAGGGAGCTAAAATGTGGCCACATAATGTCTCGTGCCCTCTCTGGTTCAGATAAAAGAACCAGTACAATGTTCACACACTTGGGTGCTGGTGTTTCTCCGAGTACCAGGCAGGGACTGCTGTGTGTGGGCTGCTCATTGCTGAGAGGATTTAGCAGATACTCCCCCACATGCCTGCAGCAATCTCTGAACTCAGGCACCAGCCTGACCTGTTTTCTTCTGCCTTCACAGGGCTCCATTAAATGAGACACTGGTGATAACTCTTAATACTACACACTCCTCAAAGAACAGCACCATCGTTGAACTGCCTGATGAAGTAAGTGACAGAACAGATTTGTGATCTTAAACAAAAGGCTCCTGCTGGTGTGGTGCAATTCCTTTCTCTTCCCTCTACTTTGCCTTGCAGGTACAGTTCCCTGCAGGTCACACTAAAGCAGACTTCCAAGTGAAAGCAGATGATGTTGGACAAGTAACAGTTTATCTTTATGCCACTAATTCCAACTTAACTGGGTGAGAAGCTGTTTTTTAGTTCCACTTACTCTCCTATAGCTTTCTAAACTTTGGGGTAACTATTCCCTCCTTGTTGTAAAGTGAGATGTAGTTGAGAAGATGTGATAACCTCCAGCAAACCCCAGGGTGTTCAGATAAATAGAGGGCATGGAAGCAGAGTGATAATCTTGGTATTTTAGATTTAATTACTAGATAGCTGAGTTATCACAGCTCCTTAGTCTGGTTTTAATAACCCTTCCCAAAAGCATGAAAACTACATGCCAGATTTTCCAGTCTGGGAAGCATTTGGTTGTCAGTGTCCAGGGGGATACTGATCTTTCTGTGCAGGCTTTGTTCTGGATTTCTAATAGCCTGGTGCAGCTGTGCACCCACATCACTACCTTGACATACAGGTGCTTTGCTTTCTAGTTAGGGCAGCCCTCTTCTCACAGGTGCCAGTTCTCCCTCACAGGAAAAGTCTAGCAAGATGGAGAAAGCTGGACAGTATTCACTTGTTGCCCAGATGTCACTGAGCAACAAGATGCTCCTGTTTTACTTCCTGGTTTTGCTTCTGCTTTTAAGACTCGAAGCAAATGCAGAGGTGAGCACGTGGAACCCTCACAGGACAGGCACAATCATGAGGCTTTGCTGACAGAGCATGGAAAGTGCAACTCTCTCTTGCCTAACAGAACCTTGTGCTAAGAGAGTGGAAGCCACAGGCACGAGATGACCTTTTTGAACATCCCTGTGGTAAAAGAATGGAAAGGAAAAGAGTCAGGCAAGAAGGAAAGGGGGGGTAGGAGTGAGAGATGTCCTGAACATAACAAGGACACTAAAGAAAAGGGGAGCAACTCAACTGCAACCAACTGAATCTTTGTTGTCTTGTCTCAACACCTGAACTCTATTTCCTCTCTCAAAGCAGAGCAAGACAAAATCTCCTGAAAAAAGTGTGAACAGATGAATAAACTAATTCTTTTTGCATTAACCATCAGACCTAGGATTCGATTCCAAGTGATCCATAGCATCATAGTGAGATATGCTGATGAGGTGATTGGCTGGATCTATTTTGTTGCCTGGTCCATCTCCTTTTATCCTCAACTCTTTGAGAACTGGCGACGAAAAAGGTAAAGAGGCTTAAGATGTGTTTGCAAGTCACTTAAGCACTCCTGCAAATCCTGTTCATAGCTTCAGTTACATCCATCTTTGTTATTGTGAATTATCCATGGAAAGATGGGGAAAAAAACCAAGGCAAACTGCAGCCCCACTGAGCTTTTATACATGCAGGTTAGGGGAGACTAAGTGCATCTGATCCTAAGGTTTGGCATCCAGTACTAGTTTGTGATTAGAGGAGACTTCCCCATTGCCTTTGGTGTGATGTTGCAAATCATCTGCCTGAGCCAGTTGTGATGATCACTTTTAAAGGTTGCAGTCTTGAGAGCTGTTTCTCAGATCCTTCCTTGTAGTGTTATCATTAGGCCAGCTCCCCTTAAACTAAGTGACTCCAAGTAGAAACATTATTATATATAAGAACTAAAGCATTTATTCTGGCAGAAATGCACTAGTGCCTCAGGCTGGAATGGCTTTATCAGAGAAGCTGAACTTATGGAGGGGTCAAGTTAAACACCAGGGACACAACCTGGTCAGTGAGAGCTGTGTTATTGCACCTTGCTTCCTCATGAACTCACAGCCTTGTGTTGTCACAATGCCTGAGGCTTTTGCTTAATCAGAAATTGCCTGTAAATCAGTACATTTTAGGGTCAAGCTGTCCCTGGAACTGCCTGTAATGCTCTGATGCATGTTTCTCTTTTTTTTTCCCCCCCTACTCTAGTGTTGTTGGACTAAGCTTTGACTTTATAGCATTAAACCTCACTGGCTTTATAGCATACAGTGTATTTAACATTGGCCTCTTCTGGATTCCCTTGATTAAGGTGAGCATGATTCTCTCTAAATACTTGCCAGGGGTTGGGTATCTACAGAAGGGAATTAAAACATGTGGCTGGTTTTGGCTTCTCTTACCTTTAGGAGGAATTCTTGGTCAGTTATCCCAGCGGGGTGAACCCCGTGGCCATCAATGATGTTTTCTTCAGTCTCCACGCAGTAACTCTGACTCTCCTCACCATCGTTCAGTGCTGCATTTACGAGGTGGGTCTGGGTGCTGGGCTCATCTGTCGGCTCTGGCAGAGCTCCCTCTGCCGGGCACCTCACCGCTCCTTTGGGGCTCCAAAATCCTCTTCACTGCACTGTCACTGCCTTCCCAAAAGCCAGGCTTCACAATCCAGCTGCCTTCATCTTTCCTAAGTTAGCAACAACTCCACTGATCATATCTGCTTCAGCCTGATGGATGTTCTGAGCTTATAAGTTCCTTAGGGACTCATAACAACTGAGGCAAACAGCCAGATTCATAAAGTTCCCAAGCAGATCTCTGGCCAGCATATAGATTACAGCAATTCAAACTTGCAGCTTTTTTTCAACTTCTTTTATCCTAAAACAGCTGTTAATGCCCTTTTACAATTCACACCTTTTCAGGTGAGACTGATTGATTTTTACAGTCAGGTGGTTCTTTGTTTAATTCTCATGTAAAAGCCTCTGATCTGAACAAGCCAATTTTCTCTAGATGGTAACTGTTTCTCTCTTGGTGTTCTTCCTTTGGTGATGCTAAACCCAAAACTGTAACAGCCCCTCTGTCCCCACTGCCAGGTGCAATAGTCATCTTTTACCATAATGGCATTATCAGCCTTTTGAATACATAGGAACTCTTCATATCATCAGACTGAATTTGGGAGATTGTTACAGATTATGCACTATAAATACTCCCAAATTGTTTCCCCCCTTACTCAGGGACAGCAGTGTTTCAAAATATTGATATGAATATTTCTCATCAGCTCTTGCAAACCTACACCTGGTTGCTGTAGCACTTGCTTAATTTTAAAGTTCCCTTGTGGTACCAGCCTGACTGGTAAAACAGGTTTGGACTGTAATGTTGCACAGTCATGGACAAACTGTATCTTAGTGTCTGGGGATGTATGGCCAGACCAAACTGTATCCATGTTTCTGTTTCAGAGAGCAGGTCAGAAAGTATCCAAAGTTGTTGTTGGACTACTGGCACTTGCATGGATCTTCACCTTCACCACGCTGTTTCTTGCTGCAGCTGAGGAGATGACTTGGCTACAGTTCTTATTCTGCTTCTCCTACATTAAGTTAGCAGTCACACTGATAAAATATTTTCCTCAGGTAAATCTGAACTTTTTTTGCTTTTCTGCTACATTCTTAAGCCTGCTGTGTGTGCTCTTGAAAGTCTGACTACACTAACCCACCAATGATTATTTATTAAGGCTTTTTGTGACAAAACCGGCATAGTTATGCCTGAAGCTGCTTAAATGTTACTCTCAAATGCCTGTGCCTGACACACTGACTGACTCCTTGTTACACTCCCAGGCGTACATGAATTTCCGTCGGAAAAGCACTGAGGGATGGAGTATTGGAAATGTATTACTGGACTTCACTGGCGGAAGCTTCAGCCTTCTCCAGATGTTTTTGCAGTCATACAACAATGGTAAGCCTGGAACTGAGCTGCTGGGGCCTTTCTTCATGGGGTGAAGATATAAACCAGCAGGTTATCCTCAGGAGGATGATGTTTGTGCTGGGGTATGGGGAGCTGTTCTTTTACAAAGAATAAAGAATCTGCTCATACTCCCTCAAGATATAAAATGAAGTAGCTATTCTGAAGAAACCACAGGAACAGTTATTAATTAGCTTTGCATAAGATGTGCACTCCAGTCAGTCCTAAGGTGTGTCTAAGCAGTCCAAGTAATAATAATGAACTTATCTAACATGCATGGCATGACCTCGTAGTCTTGAGACAAGACCACACTTGAGGAGATAGACTTAACTCTAATTTTGTGTTTGACAGATCAGTGGAAATTAATCTTTGGAGATCCAACCAAGTTTGGCCTGGGTGTCTTCTCCATCATCTTTGATATTGTTTTTATGGTCCAGCACTACTGCCTCTACAGGAAACGAGGATATGAACCTTGTGAATAACAAACATCACTTGTGGGGACAAAAACTTTAAACTGAACTCACCTCTACCCTGGCTGAGGGCTTTCAAGATTCCTGCTGCCAGTCACCAGGAATACTGATTCTGATCTGTGTCTATAATTTGATCCTCTCTGGTGTGGAATGTTGCCTTGTCAAACACTGATTACCAGATGCCTTAAGGACAGCAAGCTCTCTGGCCACCACTTGCACATGGGAGACTCGTGCCTGTTGAAGCTGCACACACAGTTTAGCTTGAGCACTCCAAGCAACACGTGGCTATTTTTTCATTAACAAAAGGGAAGAGAAAGACCAGAGCGATGTCTTTCTGATGGGGAGTGAAGCACAAAGAACAGAGTTCTGTCTTCCAAAAATCTGAGATCTTGTTTAAGCAACCACTTAATATCTTAATGTAATGACTGAAGACTGTGAATTCAAGTGCTGCTGACTCCTCAGACAGCTGCTCACAGTGCAGCACCACTCAGGCTGGCAGTTAACAGCCAGAGTGGGACATAACAACAACGGGGTTGGTAGCAAATGCACAAATATCAGAATTTTAACTCTTTATTAAAAAAAATTCTAAGAAGCAGAAACTGTATTCTTATTTCTATTCCTATTTCACTTATTTCACTCTTTCAAAGGTGCTAAGACAAGTGCTCAGAATACTTCCAGTTGCTAACTTCATTTTGCTCAGTTGTACTGACATGCCTTAAATCCTAATGGGTGGATGGTAAAGATTAAAGATTTATCAAATGAGTGGGCCATCTTAACAGCCCCATGATTAAAGTTTAAGCATAAGCTTTTGTTCCTGGGCAACTTTCTAACTACACGTGGTACTCTCAAGGTAGAGATCAAGGTCTTGAATTACTTGGAAGGTAAGTGTTAGACCTTTTAAAAGAAGTAGAAGGGAATCTATGCATTTGTGCTTGAATAATTGAATGCTTAAAATATCATGTGTTTTACTAGGTGTCAATCTAAGGAAAAGCAGGTTCTCCCCTCCTAGAGCCCAGGTGAAGCTTGACAGCTCAGTAACACCACAAATACCCACCAGTGAAACCAGACCTTACTAACCTCAGTCCAGAATCTACTTCAGGGCAGAAAAAAGGTCTCAGCTGGAGGCATCCAAGTGATGTGGCACTCTTAAAAGTAAGGAGAAACAGCTCAGGAAATCCAACTTTGTTTTATTGTGTGTAAAATCAAGTGAAATAGCAGTACAAATAGCAGTGTATCCTTTATAGTAACAAAAATAACTTCAGCTTGAAAGACTTAAAATTTACCATGGAATTCTTAAGTTACAAAAATTCAAAAGCAGGATTGTAGTAATTCCATAGATATAAAATTGGTAAATAGGCATCTGCTGGTGTGCATAGAACAGTCTGAGATGCATCAATCACAACATGGCACAGCAGTAATGTACTGAATAAGTTAGTCTGCCACCTCCTCATGTTCTATTTACAACAGCTTACCTGAAGACTGCTTAAGGAAAGTATAGATATGTATAAATCAACTGAAGAGGATTAAAAACTCCAGTTTTTGGGTAACTGTAAAGCTGGCTGGCTAACAAACCATAGGATGCCAGATCATGAACTTAGTGTTGCAGCAAGAATCCTCAATCCTGGTGGCATGTTGATTTAAACAACTACCAGAAGTTTAAATTTGGTCAAGAGGCACTTTTGCAAGTTACTGGCATATTCATATCTTCCATCCAATAAATCAGTGATTTACACAAAGTCTTCTAGAAGACAAACCAAAATCCACCCCTCCCATTTCAAGTCTGATAGAAGTGGAATGAAGAACTGAAAACTCTACAGATACAAGCAGCTTTTTTTGGTAAGTTCAGCCACATTGTTTTCTTTCCTGCTCCATATTCCCTTAATTTAAACTCAGTTCATCTGATGCTCCAAATTACTTGGGAACAAGGAGAATTAAGGTTTTACTTTGCCAGGGAGGCTGAACTGTAGTGTCCATGAAGCTGTGGTGTACTTCACAAAGATTAATCTAATACTTGTGTGCTACTCAGTTGTTTCTTGTCTGAAGAGGCTGCTTTGTACATGGAATCTTTGCAGGGAACTGTAATGCCCCAAACCCTTCAGCACACTCTCCAGCTCGCACACGGTGTGGGATTAGTACAGTGCTCCTCCCCACAGCAGTGTGCAACTCTTAATTCTGGCATTTTAATTTGATAGCATGGAAGGGACAGGACAGCTCATTTCTAAAAGCTTAGGCACAGCAAACCCTCTGGTTTTTCATAGCAGAAGCCACATTTCCTCTTAAAATAGGAAGCTTTTGTGTTACAGGAGACTCCTGTCAAAATTAAGGCTTTTCCAGTTGCTCTTAGTTAACTACAGTTTGTCCTGTCCCAAAAGCCATGATGACAAAAGTCTTGCCATGTACCTGCAGGGCAGACTTTAGAGAAGCACTCTGCTGAGGGGACTATTGTTTTACTACTGCCAGTTACACCAGAGGAAGTTAAAATAAAGTAGTGTTTACCACAGGTAGGAACGTGCACCCCTTCCAGACAACCTGTTCCAGTCTAGGATTTGCTTCTTTCTTTGATACCAGTCTATACATCTCCCTCCCTAACCCTTCCCCAGCTCCATGATTGATTAGGACATCATGGATTGCTGCACAGCCTTCTGCAGGGATTGCCTGGTCACCAGCAGCCGTACCACCTCCTCGTTCCTTTTTGTCAGCCTCTTCCTAGCCTGGTCATGGGTCACCATTGTCATATCCCAGCCATTCACCTGGGGGAAAAAAACATAAAATGAGGCAGGTGCAGGGACTCACAGGTGTCCTGTTAGTGTTCTGTCAGAACCATGCAGTGGATATGCCACAGCTCAGTTGATAAACAAACCCCACAAACTGTCCTGGGAAGTGCCCAGATGACTGTTTTCCCCCAGCAGAGGCTTGTCTGCAGTGTGCACATGGAGCTGTGTTAGTACTGTGTTATCTTGGTGTTTACCTGCATGATCTTGTCTCCAATCTGGAGTCCTGCAACTTCTGCTGGGCCTCCCTCTGTCACCCTCGTTACATAGATACCCTGGGAAAAAATGAAGGGTTCATTCCCTAAAGATGGGAGCATTAAATACTCAAGGGCCATTCTACTACAATGCAAAAATACTTTGTAGTGTACTATGGAATTCGAGTTTAAAAAAAAGGCTTGTGCAATGTTGGACAATAGAAAAGGTGGAGAGGTCATTTAAACAACCTCACTTTGCAAGTGATAATGAGGAAACAGTAACTTCAGTAGTAGTGGTGTGAGGGGACAAAGATGCTGAATTGGATCCCTCAGCCTTTTAGAGAAGGAGTTGCTACAGGAAAAGAGCATCTGACCTTGTCAGTCTTGTCTTCAGAGAAAGGGTTCTGGGTAGGGTCCTGATCAATGCCACCCCCGATGCTGAATCCCAGAATCAAATTGTCACCTTGACGAAGCTTATGGATTTCAATTCTTTGCTGAAAAGAGGAGAGAAAATAGCTCAGTATTGTGATGACTGGAAGGAATCTTGGCTGTTTCAGACACAAATATTTCAGATCCAGTCAGATTGTCTTTCACAGAGATCCCACACACCCACCAGAGGAGGCTGCCCAGAGGTTGGTACCCTTGTGTACTGTAAGCAGACAGCTCTAAACCCCCTGGCAGCACAGAACTGTCCTCTGGCATTTGCTGTCAGCCACACAGCCCTGGTGTTGACAGCAGCTGGCTCTGAACTGTTCTGTCACAGAGGAGAAGGACAGGAAGCCATTCCATGCTCAGCCCAAGGGTTCTCATGCCATGACACAGCCAAGCACCTTAATTACTCAGAGCTTTATCCCCTGCCCAGGGATAGAAAGGAACAACACTAAAACCAGACCAGGTCTCTTTAAACATGACTCATGCCTTGATAACCAGCAGTCACTCATGACCAGACTCATCTCACTTGTTATCCACGTGCCCTGTGTTCCTGCTAGTCCTATCGGCAGAAATGACAACCTATTATTAGGATGGATCTTTTTCAGGATAACTTATCCACACTTTTGTAATCCAGGGGCAGGTTCCTCGCTGCCAGATGCACAGAGGCCTCTGACAAGCTTTATGCATTATGTCAGCATTGTACAAATGCCAGCAATTCCTGAGCCACGATGAAAAGCCACAGTCTTAACTGGCACAATAACCTCTCGAAAGGTGGTTCAGCCTATCTAGTGGAAGATGTTCCTGCTTATTCCAGGGGCTCGATGAGGTGACCTTTAAAGGTCCCTTCCAACCCAAACCATTCTGTGAGAATTCCTCACAGGCGCTGGACTCAGACCCTCCCTGGGATCCAGACTGACTGGGATCAGTGGATGCAGAGTGGGATCCACAGCAGGACAGAGTCCGTGTTCTCAAGGCTGTCAGCTCTCAGACACTGGGGGCTGTGCAGCCTGTTCCAGCCGAGGTACCAGTCACACTCCCAGAGCACAACCACCTTTAGTATTCCAACCACCAGAAGGCACAGAGTCCTTCACTTGCACTGTGTGCGATTACCTCACTTTAAAAGCTCTGCTTCCTAAACCCCACCCAGACAAGCAGGTGCTTTATCCTGCCCCTGCCCTGGCAGAGCGGGCACCACACCGGCAACCGGTGGTCCCGATACCGGGAGAAGGCGCTTCAGGCCATCACGGCCACTCGTTCCCTTTTTTCTCAAGCAACACCGGAGCAGCCGGCGGGCCTGGGCAGGGGTCTGTTGTCTCTCGGGCCGGCGGACCTTCCCCGCAGTTCTCCCACTCCGGGGGGGCAGAGGCGCTTGTGCCCCGAGTGCCCGGCGGGGCCGGCCGAGCTCTGACAGCCCCCGCGGCAACCGGGGCCGGCGGCGCTGCGGACCGCGCCCTTCGCCCGCTCCCTCCACGCCCGCGGGGACATCCACCCCCGCCGGGCACCTCCGCCCGCTGACAGCCCGCAGGGCGCTGCCGGGCGGCACCGGCACCGCCACCTCTGTCCCCGTGCCAGTCCCCTCAGCAGCTCCCAGCGTGGTGCTCCCGGCCCGTCCCGCACCCTTCGCCCGCTCCCTCCACGCACCCACGGACCGGGGCTGGCCCAGGGACCTCCACCCCCCGACAACCTGCAGGGTGGTCCTGGGCCACCCCCATCCTCACCAGCAGCCCCCGGCGCGGTACCCCTCCCGCCCCGTCCCACCTCAGCACGACAGCGGCGACCGGCTGTCCCGGCACAAACGCCATCTCCCCCCGTGCCCCTGTCCCCGCTCACCACCACGGCGGTGACGGGCTGTCCCGGCACAAACGCCATCTCCCCCCGTGCCCCTGTCCCCGCTCACCACCACGGCGGTGACGGGCTGTCCCGGCACAAACGCCATCTCCCCCCGTGCCCCTGTCCCCGCTCACCACCACGGCGGTGACGGGCTGTCCCGGCACAAACGCCATCTCCCCCCGTGCCCCTGTCCCCGCTCACCACCACGGCGGTGACGGGCTGTCCCGGCACAAACGCCATCTCCCCCCGTGCCCCTGTCCCCGCTCACCACCACGGCGGTGACGGGCTGTCCCGGTACAAACGCCATCTCCCTCTCTCTCCTTCCCCTCCCGTCGCCGCCCGAACAAAAGCGCCTGGCCCGGCCCCGCCCCCCTCCCACCTCCAGCCAATCGGGTGCCGCCCCGCCCGCGCCGCGCCCCGCGCGCGGCCGCGTCCCGTCGGCCCCCGCGCCAAGATGGCGGGCGGGCGGTGCCGGCGGCGCGGTAGGTGCGGGTCGGGCCCGGCGGGGCCCGCGGGGCGGGAGGTCCGGCAGGTCCGGCCCGAACCGGCGGGGCGGGAGGTGGCGGTCGGGCCCGGTGACGCGCGCTGTGTGCTGTCCCTTGGCAGGGTGCGAGGCGTGACGGAGCGGCGGTCCCGCGGAGCTGCGCGCCGCCGTGGATGAGAGGTACCGTGGGGGCGGGAGGGCCGCTGAGGGGCCGGCGCGCTGAGGGCGGGCGAGCTCGCACAGCCTTGTCGGGCTCGTACAGCCTTGTCTGTGCTTCACCCCAGTGCCGCTGCGAGCCAGGAGGTCGCTGGTGGAGCCATGGCCGCCGTGGTGGCCAAGCGCGAGGGGCCGCAGTTCATCAGCGAGGCGGCCGTGCGGGGCAACGCGGCCATCCTGGACTATTGCCGCACCTCCGTGTCCGCCCTGTCGGGCGCCACCGCCGGCATCCTCGGCCTCACCGGCCTGCACGGCTTCATCTTCTACTTCCTGGCCTCCGTCCTGCTCTCCGTGCTGCTGGTGCTGAAGGCCGGGCGGCGGTGGAACAAGTACTTCAAGTCGCGGCGGCCGCTCTTCACGGGGGGGCTCGTGGGGGGGCTCTTCACCTACGTCCTGTTCTGGACTTTCCTGTACGGGATGGTCCACGTGTACTGAGCGGGGCACGAGGACTGTTGCCAAAAGTCACTACACAATAGGCTCACCTTCCAAGCTGTTTTCCATGGCTCGTGTCATTAATGCTGTCGGTAAATTATGTCCGAGTACAAATTAATCAGTAGCACTGTTCTAATTAAAACTGAATGTGAAGCACCACTTGGATGCCTCCTGTGAGTGTTTGTTTGCTGGCTAAGGGATAATTTCTGTCCCTAAATGCAGACACAGATGTGGGTTTGGTTAATGTAATCCCTCGTATCCTTTCTTTGGGTAAGACACACCAGTTACAGTCCCCTCTGGATTTGCTGCCTGTCCCTACACACAAATCCTGCTGGAGCAGCGTGTAACAGCCCTGAAATAATCCACTGACCCCTGTAATTAGGTGTAAGTAAAGTTTTGGTACAGAAATGTATCTGAGTTGCTAGTGCAAATGTTCTCCCCCACAATTGCTGTCTGTACATGTAACCGAAAATGACACTGGCCACCAGAAAAGTCACTAAATGGTGCTCTCACAAGTCAAACACTTCACTCATTTTTAGTACTGCTGTGTCAAATGATCCACAGACAACCAACACCCCTGTGAACCTGCTGGCATGTTCTATAAGTGACCAGTGCAGCGTTGTGGTTCCAGAGAGGACAATTCAACCACCACACAGGTAATACCTTTCCTCTAGCCCTGCCCCTGCTCAGCTGACTTTCTTACATCAGAGTGTCACCAAGAGAAGGTGATGTGTGAAACCTGATACACCCTGCACAGAACAGTCTTGGGGAGCACTGCCCTAAAGGGACACATTTTATTGCTGTAAGTTAAATACAATGAGGAAAAAAAAATTCAAACTCAAGAAACAAGCTCCTGAGAAGGAATCTGGTTATGTTTTATTAACAGCAAGGGTTGTGGGAATTGTGTTAAACAGTATAAAGAAGGGAAACGTTCTGGGGAATTTTGGAGGCCTGAGGACTTAAATTCAGGAAATAGCTTTGGTCCTCTGACAAGAGGAGGTTGTTTTGTCAAGTTAAAACAGTGGTTTCAGCAGAGCACAGTCAGCTCTGCATGTTGTGATGAGCAACTTGGTCTCCATGGGTTGTACCTGGGCTTGATGCCACATGTGGGGTTCACCATGTATTTCACCATCTGAAAATTACTCAGAGTTAACCCCTGACAGTCCAAAGCCTGGGCTGCTGTATTGGTAACACTGAAAGGCCTGACTAGTGCAGTTACACACATGGTGAGTGGTGTTTGCCTAGAGAAGAGGCTTCTGGCACGAAGAGAGGAGGTTTTGGATGAGGTCAGAGGTACACAGCTTATCCTAAATTACCTCCACTGCTTAGTTCTATTTTCTAGCTACATTTTTGGCTCAATACACAGAAGCAGAGGGAGTGAACTAGACTGAGTGGGGTTGCTATCAATGACTGGATTCAGAGTTTGACACTGCTAACGTGTGAATTTTAATTTAGAATCAACCTGTACCTCAGAACAACTGCTTCAAAGAAGTGAAAGCAGAGGTGGGTGCAGCTGCTGGTGCCATTTGTGCAGACACTCAATGGCAGCAGCTCCCTGAAGGCCACCTTACCTCTGTCCAGAAATGTGTAAGGACACTGCAGCAGGAGCCCTTAAATCTTGGTATTCAGAGAGTGCACAGAAACATTCAATCCATTATCACAAGGACTCCCAGTAAGTGGTGACTGTCAGCACTTCCAGAACTCTGCTCAGCCATGCTGTGCAAGCTCTAAATGAGGCAGAAATATTGATTCACTGCTGTCTTCAGGAGCTGGTGAGTCAGTTCCTGTCAGCTCAAGAAAATGCAAAGTTTAAACAATGATGTTCCATAAGCCCTTTTCAGAAATTAGTTACATCTCCACACGAGCATAAACTGACAAAATGGGCTGCAGTGAGACTGATTTCTCTGCTGAGAAACAAAGAAGCACTTGTATTTCCTGGAAGTTACCAGAGCACTGAAGTAGCACAGATGTCTTTAAATCTCCCTGCTGTTGGTGGATTTGGGGTAGCCTGGCAAAGCTCCCCTTTTCCATCTGCAGTGCAGTTCAGGCTACTATGAGAAACACAGAAGCTTTAAGTGTCCCATCCAGACCTGCCCACCACGAGCAATTGGTAAGTGATGCAGGAAGGACAATACAGAGCAAATGAAACCAGGCACTGAACAAAGGAGGCAGAACTTAAACCCACCCCTGTGCAGGCGCTCCCAGGGCCGTGTTGCTTTTCAGCGCATTAACCCCCGTTTCTCTCACTATGAACCCCAAAACTGCCTGTCCCTGCCTTGCTGCAGAGCCCTGCTCTGCTGCTCTTCCCTGCCCTGGGCTCTGAAATGTTGGTTCTCTGAGCCAACTGGGAGCAGAGATGGGGCAGCAGGTGAGGCAGCTGGGCCCCAGCCATGGTTCTCCGTGCAGAGCTGGGCAGGACCTGCTCCTGCTGTTCCTGAGATGAGCGGAGCACCTTGGGAAGGCTTTTCCTGGAGAAACACCGTTTTCAGCCCTAATGGTTACAACACCCCCATGGCAGTGACTGCCCCACCCTGCCATAGCCCCTGCAGGACAACAGCCCCTTCCCCAGCTCTGAGAGCTGTTCAAATTCCACGTTTCCCTGCACCAGAGCAGTCCTGCTGCTTCACGCCTGACCACGCACGTCACACAGGCAGGAGCTGGAAGCGGTGGCT
This sequence comes from Pseudopipra pipra, assembly GCF_036250125.1. NCBI lineage: Eukaryota > Metazoa > Chordata > Aves > Passeriformes > Pipridae > Pseudopipra > Pseudopipra pipra. The sequence continues at coordinate 8,026,338 of NC_087569.1, read as the reverse complement.
GGAAGGCAGCGGAGCAGGAGACAGGTTGGATCTCAGCCTCAGCCCTTCTCAAAGTGCCACTGGTGGTTCCCATCATGGCTCTTCCACAGATGGAATCAAAGCACAGCCACAGGACAACGCTGGCTATTGGTGTAGGTACGGATATATCTATCAGTGGATATAAAAACATTCATTTGGTGCCTTCTTTGTCCTTTTATAAAATCCTTTTATAAATCCATAGTGACGACACACTGTTGCAAGCTCAGGATACCAGGGAAATCTCAGGGAAGAAAGGCAGTCTTTATAGGACATTTTTTTCCTCTGGGAATCCTGGTAATAGACAGTATCCCTGATCTCCACCTCCCAGTGCTGGTGTGGTTTCACACCTGTGTGGTTTTCCTGGAGCACAAGTCCAGCTGGCAGAGCCATCACTGTGCTTAGAGCCCACCCAGCTGGTCTGGGCTCTGATTCCCATTCGGTGTCGGACTAGACAATGACTTCCTGGAATTGGACCTGAGGAAACAAGCACAGGTGTCAGACAGGGCAAGCAGGCTGGTTTTATTTTAGGAAGCAACATGAATAAGAGGTTCCCAGCCAGGCCAGTCATATCTTACCCCAGAGGACCCTCTGTACGGCTAACCCCCCATATCTCCATTTCATGAGGCTTTTGGAGCTGCCCCAATTTCACCCTCAGTCACTAGGGACCAACAGTACGAGGTCATTGACAGTCCAGCCCTGACAGAGCAGCTGCCTTTGCTCCCCAGCTCACTGCAGCAGTGAACTACAGAGGGGGCCAGAAACTTGGCTAAACTCATTTGGAGGAATATATTTCCCTGGAATGGGTCTTTGTTTGCCATTGACAGTTACTCTGCTCCTGTATCTCCTCCTATTTCTATTACTCATAACAACAACCCATGACATTTAACACAAAGCCAAGCCCACTTACTTCACTTCCTCGTACTTTTTGCCTCGATAAAAGTTACTCTTCTTAATCAGATACAGCAACACCAGGTCACAAAAGAAGGCTCCCTGCAAAGAGAAAGAACTTGTGTTTTATCTTTGGAATAGAAGTGTTCTGATCTCGTTAGCAATGAGCATTAATTAAAGAATAACTCATAGAAGCTGTGTTTTCATTCATTCTCCAAGCATTTTATGGGGTATATATATTATATTTCTCCTCCTTACAGCTACAGGAGGGGTCTGGGTCCCAATATGATACTTTGAGACAAAACATTCACTTACCGCTCCCATGAGCGCCAGCCCCGAACTGATGTTGATAACGGTGGGAATGATGTTAAATTTCCCTGCCTGGAAGAAGAAAAGTCATGAAGGAATCGGTGAGAGAACAACTCACAGAACAAACTGAAGGGCGTGGTACTGCCCAGGGGAAGCTGCTGCTGCCTGTGGGTGTGTTTTGTTCCCATGGAGCAGACACAACCAAGGCAGATCCGCAGTGAACAATCTTGGAGGCCAAAGGTCTGTGTGTGCCTCACATCCAACTGTCCCTGGCTGCAGTTCTGAGCTTGCATCATCCCTGGATTAGGCTTTTTTTTTTTTTTCTGCAGTGCATATGCATAGAAATAAGTCTCTGAGGTGTATTTACTTCTGCTGGGCTTTAAATGAGCCTGCTTTTAGGTAGAGGAGGTGCAGGCTCAGCTGCATTCCAGGTCATCTCTCTAATGCAGGGTTAGCTCCACATGGAGAGATGGAAAGAGCCCTTTCCTATGACAAGCCAGAGAGGCTTCCCTCATCCCAGAGCTGCCTTCCCACTGAGAAATGTCCCCAAGTTTTTTCTCTCCATGCTCTGGAATATTCTGGCCTGGGACCTCACCTTGCCATTCACCATCACATCGAAGCGGATTCCGTAGGCTTTGATGAGCGTCCGGTAGTCGACCCCCTCAGCATCCCGGTAATATTTGGCAAACCTGGAACACAGCAATGCTGGTCTTAACTCCATCTGCCCCTCTGAATTCCCTTGTCTCTTCAAACAGATCTGTTCCCCTGTCAAAACCAACTTTAGCCTGCCAGGAGCACAATTCCCTCCCTCCTTCCCCTGCAGCGCACTGTGCTTGGCTGGGGCAGTGCCTGGCACAGGCTGGTGCCACTCCACTGCCAACCTCCAACTCCTGAAGTCAAACCAGCCCAGCCCAACTGCAGTACTGATCGTGGCCTCCTCTTTACCCACCTGAAGTTGTACCCAGAAGAGATGGACGTTTCTGCAGACTTGTTATCCAGCCGGCTAAAAGAATAGTGAGGATTACATTCAGAAGGGGCTTTATCAAGATCACAGTTCCATTCAATCTGAATTCCTATCACACCACCCTTAACAGAAGAGAGAGACAGGGTGAGTTGTTTAAACTTAGTTCAGTTAAAGTGTCTTCAAATTTGTCAGGCCCTTGGGCGAGTTTTCCCCAGGGACAAAACCAGCTGCACTTCTGGTCCCAGACACGAGCACACACACCCCTGGATGGGCTGAGTTCAGCTGTGTGATATTAATCCCTTTACTCTACACACAACCCCAGCCTTTCCTGTGCTCATATCTGAAGAGCTTTCTCCCAGGACACTGATTTTACTAATTTAAGTGGCTGTAACATACTTCAATTGAGAAGATTCTCTTTTATGCAGGGACAGAGTTCCTGAAGTTCTGGGTTTAAACCAATGGTGCAGTAATGCTGAAATTTAACAAAGAATCCCTGCTGGCAGAGGTTTGGGCAGAATAACAGATAACTGACCCGACTAGCTCTTCCAGAGGACCCACATCACCCTGCCTCCCATTCCCTGGGGACAGGATAAATGGGACCAGCCTGACTTTAAGCACTGGCATCTCTCCAGTGCAGCCTGGACAGGAGGCAGTTCCCTGGGCAGCGGGCAGTGACTTCCCTCACGGCCACCCAGCACACAGAACAGCCAGTTGGGAAGACATGTGAGCCCAAGGGACACTCCTACCCCCAAGGCCATTTCCTGGAAGTCGCCCCCGGCCCAGCGGACGATGTTCCCCAGCACGAAGATGGGGCAGTAGGGATGCTCGGCGCTGTAGCGGCAGGTCTTCAGGTAGGACTCGTTGTCAGTTGCCAGCACATTCATCCTGCATGTAGAGAAAAGGGAAATCTGCCTTCTCTCCCTCTTTCCTTGCCTCCACAGCCTGCGCCAAGACTGCAGAGACAACAGATTTTTCCAACAGCCCAGAAATGGCCACCAGCCCTGTCACCCCATAAGCCACCCCGCTGCTGGCCCAGGGAAAGCAGCCTGCCCCTCCCAAAATGACCTCCAGGACAGACAGGGACTTGGCCATCTGGATCTGGGCTCAAGAAAGGACTGGCATGGAGCAGGTTGCCAGACTGCTCCAGGGCCACCTGGCTTCTCAAGGCAAACCAATAAGGATGCTAGAAATGCCTGTCTGAGCCCAGGAGAATAACCAGAACACACTCCTTTCTACACTGCTTTAGTTTGCTCATGTTGCAGCAGCAAAAGCAAACAACTATTTTTAAATTTGCATTTTTCCCAGCCTTGTCCAGGCACCGTCATTTTTATGGAAGAGGAGGAATATCTGTTGAGCAGAAGCAGCTCAGGACTATGCCAGGTCCATCTGCCTTAGGAGCTGTGCTGCATCCCAAGCTGTAGGAGCCACCAGCCCTCATCTGGGGAAGGACAGCCTTCCTTTTCCCAGTTGCTCTCTGAGAAGCTCCAAGCCCTCATTATCTCCTTGTTTCTGCACAGCCTGAAGCCAAAGCAGAGGGAATACCCACCTCCCCAGCCCAGCCCTCCAGCAGGAGAAGGACAGTGGAGCAAACAGAGGTTATTGGTTCCATGGTGGAGAGGACAGAGGGATCTCCGAGCACCTGCACTTACTTGGAGAACTTAAATTTGGGGAAGCGAATTGAGTTCTTGATGTAAACAGTGAAGTTTTCTGCACTGCCAAGAAGTGGTTTCCTGGAAAAGAAAGGTTTGTTCTCTGTCTTAGATTTGTACCCTGCCCACATGCTAAATCTTGAATTGCCATTTTAGAAACAGCCTCATCCAACGGGTTGGATGGCACCAGGCCAGCCATGCCACTTTTCCCACACTGCCAGCAAGGAGTTGGTGAGGAGGGTGCAGGTTTAGGGGACACCCTGAGAGCTGGGAACAGCCCTGGGACAGCCAGTGAGCTAAGCAGGGGGAGCAGAGGGCCAGTCCTGCCATGGGGACCTTGCAGAGCTCCCTCCTGCCCTGAACAGCAAACATTCAGCAAGCACCCAAGCAGAGGGAACACAGAAACTGCCCTGAGTGACACACAAGCCAAGCAACTCAAGCTTGGAAACAGGATAGGACGGCCACGTACTTGGGCTTGGATCTTTTCTCCACTGGGCACCAGGCCAGTATCTCACAAGTCCCTCTGGTGCTGTCCCTGTCTTTCAAACAACGGCCAGTCTTAACCCCTGCGAGCAGACACACAGAAAAGGTCACACAGAGCAGTCACCTCCTCTCCTTGCCTACAGGGCACATGAAAATAGATGATTTTCTCCCTCCTCCCTGCTGTGAAAGGGCATCTCAGCTGGAACAAACACTCTCTTGTTGCTTCTCTGAGCAGCCCGGGGTGCCCCGGCCCAGCCACCGCAGAGCTGTAAGCAAGGCAGCAACTCAATGGAAGATAGTAAAGAAAGGAAAGGCTTTGCTGCTCTCTGTAATCAGAGATCTCTGGGAGTGTAACAAGGCCGAGGCCTCTGAAGGACACCAAACACAGCACAGGAGGAAGGACTCTTCCCTTACCATTGCCAGCCACCACTGCTTCCCCTTCCAGGCAGTCCTCGTCCTTGTGGCACAGGGCATCGGGAATGCTGGCACTCTGCAAAGTGCAACAGAATCACAGGATCAGAATCACAGAACTCTGAGGACAGAAGTGAGACCTGCAAGAGGACACAGGACTCAGAGGGGTAAGAAAGTGCTGCTGCTGTGGGGGGAATTCTCTATATTGAAACAAAGATTTCATGAGCATTTCTACACTTTGGCATCCCAAGCCCCTCCCCGGCAGTCTTATTGTTACAAGGCATCAGCATCAGTATTTAGTTAAAGATAACCTAAATTTCTTCTACCTAACAATCCTTGAAATAGTTTCAGATCTTATTTTTACAAGACATCGACATCAAATCTTTAGTTAAAGATAACTTGATTTAGTTTTGTCTACCTAAACAATCTTCTGTTTTTTTAGTCCTCTGGGGTGTAAAGGTCACTCAACACAACTGCATGTTTTGTTAATGTAATTCCTTCTTCCTATCATTAACCAATGTTTAAGAACTACAAACTTACAAAGTTGAAGCTATTTAGTAAAATTCAAGCTAACATTGTTTACTCCCTTTCAATATGAACACTAAAAAGATGCAGCTGAAGTGGTAACTGTGGGTCATGCAAACAACTTGGCATATCACACCACCAGGAACACCAAGATTCACACACAGTCCTGATTTTGGGTTCTGCTCAGTCTGGAGAGGGACAGACTGTGAAAAAACCCAGACGTTACCTGGCACTCACCAAAACCAGCCTGGAGGCCACGGTGCTTCACCCTAAGAGATAACCCTACCTCGGGGATCTAAGCTACGAGCTCTCCAGCCCAAAACTGCCCCTCTCCCGGCTGCACGGTGGGTTCCTGCAGCCACTAGAGGACAGCCGTGTCCTCAACAATCCAGCTGTGCTCCCGGCCCCGGAAAATCCACCTCTGCCAGAGGGACACAGCGCTCCCTGCACTGCCAGCACCCTCCTCCCCCAGCCACGTCTCCACAGAGGACATTTCCACATGACATAAAGACCTCACACCTCTGGCCCACGGGGCATGTTCTGGAAGGTGCTAAGAACCCTCCTGTGTCTGGAAGGTAATGAAAGCCTGAGTGTTCAGCCCTTCCCAGGATGGGGCTCTTAGAGAGTCTCCTCTACCTGTAACTACACTGAGTCACCTCCAAGCTGTTTTCCCACGGCCTTCTCTGACCCTGAGCAATCACTGCCTGGTTTGGGCAGAAATCCAACACCTTCACCTCAAGTCAGGAAGGCTCTACACGATCAGTGCCTCTGGAAATTAAGACAGCTGAGCCTCCCAGGTTTGCAGTAACCAGCCTGATTTCCCAACTGAGATATCACATTACAGAGAAAAAACGTTCGCATTCCGTCCTTCCTCTGGTCGTTGCTCCCCAGGAGTCCTCTGTCAGTTCTTACCCCTGGTTTTGTAGGGGTCTGGGGGCCAAGGGGCTCAGTTCTTCCTACCTCAGGACAGGTGGCTTGTCTCTGGTTTGGGGTCACGATCAGATTCGTCATGACAAAGAAGACGCTTTCACCCTAATATAAACAGAGTAAAGCAGGAAAGGTTAGAAAACCTGGTTTATTTTCAAAGCACTTTTTACAAGGAGGATGCAGCTCTCTGCAGAAGAGTACAACCTCCCTCTCTTTAGAGGGCTTTCAGGCTGAGATACAACAGCACCCTTTGTCTGCATATTTGTTTGGATGAGGTCCCTCCTGCTGTGGGTGCACACACAACCATGAGAGCCAGCCCACGGCCCTGGGGGGAGGCAGGGCAGCCCTGAGCATCTCTCACAAAAATCCCACACTCACCACAGAAACCCCCTTCCAACACACAGCCCTGCCTGCTGCAGATAAAAATCAGAGATCTCGGGTTTCCCTCTGTGAGAACAGAGCTTGGAGGAGACAGGGTTTCTCCCAGCCCTCACTGCCTCCTGCTCCACTACCGAGGTCTCTCCAGCACAAACCAGCCCACCCAGACCCATCAGGACCCTTCTGCCTGAAGTGACATGACAGAGATCACACAGTAGTCAGCAGAGCACCCAGTGCACTGGTACAGGCATTTAGGAACTCCTCAAAACCCAGGCAGGATGCAGCTCACGGCTGAGATGAGATGTGCAGCAGTGAAACACCAATTCACACATGGGGCAGGAAAGCTTGTGAGGCTTTGTGGTCTCACAGCCCACAGACATCACTGTGAGCCCATGGTCTAACACCCCTGAGGCTGCTGGAGGCAAGTGGACACCAGGGCACCATATTTGTGCTCCTGAAGCCACAGCCCAGCAGGCTGGGTGACACAGCACAGCAGCCCAGGGGCAGAGCTGGTTCTCTTCACTCAGCCCACCACACTACAAGGCTTCCCAGTAAGCCAACATGCAGTAACAAAACCATTGAGGCACAGGAGAAACACCTGGCAAGTTAAAATACTGGTCAGTGCCACCATTTCATCCCTGGGTGTGCACCCCAGCCACTTGTTCAGTGTCCCCAAGGCTGGGACTGAGGCACCACAAGCACATTCCCAACCCTCCTGCTGCACAGCACATGTGGGGCTGAGGCTTTGCACTGAAACTGGTGGAAGCAGAGAGCACAGTCACGGGTTTGGGGAGTGCAGCAGGAGGAAGGGAAGTTTTATTCTTATGTACAGGCAGTTAAATTGTTCAATTTATAGCTTTCTGCCCTGTCAGCACAGGACCCTAGGTTTCCCCTCACACCCTTCCATGCAGGGAAAGCACAACTGCCCCTGGAAAGCACAGCTGGGCAAATTCCAACTGTTGTTGGGCACATCTGCTGCCACCTCTTCCCTGTGCATCTCACTGTATCCAAGCCAAGGAAGCAGCAGGGCAGGTTTAACCAGACACGTTTCCAGCAACCCTCATCACTCTTAATTGCACCACATTTTCTTTCCACCTCCCCCTGCTCTGTGCACACCTGTTCTAATCCAGGAACAGAGGTGAGCAGACACTGCTCAGCTGAGAAATCCACGGGATTTCTGCTTCCCAAACATCACAGACCTGAGAAACCAGGTTGCTTTAGTATTTGCAGGAAAGACCTAAGAGAAGGCCCAGCATTGCCTTCTTGTGGCCCAATTCCTACTTATTCACAGGGAAGACCTGGATACATCACTTCAATCATGCTGGAAGCTGAGTGGCAGAGAAAACAGCAACGGGGTGATGCCAACCTGTGGAGGGATGACGTAGTCTGCGACATCCCACAGCCTCTCCCCCAGCTCTGAGGTGTTGGTGAAGGCCACCCCTTTCAGCTTGGTGATGACAGAGCTCTGGAGAGATGTGTCTGTGTCCTGGTAGCCTTTCTTGACAACAAACACCCACCTGTGTGAACACAGCAGGCAGCAGCATTAGGGGGGGTTCAGGGAACAAGTCAACCAGAGGAGATTCACACCAAGGTCAAATACCATCCAAGAGTAAATCAAAGCATGCCAGTGACACCAAACCCTCTGCAACTGCTGCCACAAATACAGAATAAACTCTCTGACACAAGCTGGGCTTATCCACAGCAGGGAAATACGTAACAACTGGTCATGAGGTAAAAAACCAAAGCCTCCCCCCTCACTGTCCTGTGCTATACTCAGCAACCTCAGAAGAGGAAAGAGGGAGGACAGGGCTCTGCCTTCCTTGAGAAACAAAACAAGCTTTTGCAGGTTGCAGTGAAGAGTGTGGCTGGTTTCACAAGGGCACAACTCTCCCACTTTAGCCCCTTGCCACTGGGCTGCCAGTCAGCAACAATCCATGGCTGGGGAGATGCAACTCCTGCAGGTGAGCTGGATACTCCTAACCTGTAGGGAATATTCTCATCTGGATACAGGATCTTTTGTAAGCTGGTGTCATGGTAACAACCTGACTGCACACCTGGGAGAGCTACTGGGAGAGCTGCTGCTGCCTTGCCAAGCAGTCCAAGGAAAGGCTTTGCTTACTTCTCTTGCTGTCCTCGGCAGTGTTATCCACAGGATTGCTCCTTTAGCAGCCAGTCCGTGCCAGACTGCTGAGACTTCACTCGTGCTCTGCTCACTAGAGCAGGCTCTGGGACTGCACAGCCTTCTATAAATAAACCCAGCACGTAAAAATGACTCTGCTATATTTAATCAGTGAAAACACGAGGTGCAAGAAAGGTGAAGGGACTCAGAAGCACAAAGAGGGTACAGACTTAGCTATCACATTCTGAAAAGCCTCAGAAACTCAGGAAGCGATGGCACAAGCATCACATAGGTTGGATAATTCCGGGTCTGAGCCTGCAAGGACTATCATTGTGCCCATTACACACCAGTGTGACCAGCCTCTTACAGAACTGGGCCTTTCCTGAGTGCTGCTCCAGCTATTTCCATGCCAGCTCGCCCTGCTCTGAAATGAATGCAAGGCAGCCAAAATTCCTGCTGCCTCAGCCCCCACAGTCCCGGCTGCTGCAGCCCACTCCAGCAAAGAAATCTCCCACTTTCTGCTGGGTTCCCTCCCATCTAGGCTTGAGCACGTCATGCTGTCCTGCAGATAACCCAGGTGTGTCCCAAGGCTCAGCACCGTGGCCATAAATGCTACTGTTCCTAATGAGTCAGGTGTTAAGGTTTGGCACCATTCCCACCGAACACAGAAATAAAGGTATAAATAATGCAGTACAAAGCCACAATGGCACTGGGGCTATTTTTAACCAGACCTTAATCTGAAAGGTAGAGCCGAATCTAGAGATCCCTAGCAGGTGAAAAACCAGATATAACCTACTAAACATTACAAAATCCAGCTGTACCAACATGCCTGGCTATCTGCATTAAAATCAGGAGGCACAGCAGGCTGTCTCTGTGTGCAGAGTATCCTACATTGATCTTTACACAGCACAGCAAGCAAAGGCAACCCCAGCAGCACGTGAAACACAGGGTGATCCTTACCCCACCAGGTAAGCCAGCACGGAGAGCTGCACCACTCGGTAGAGGATCCCCACCTTCTTGTTCTTGGCAATGACGTATTTCTCCGTTTTATAGTCGAAAAGCGACAGGAACAAAGCCTTCCAAGCCACCTGCCCCATGGTCCCGGCTCGCCGCGCTCCGGAGGCTGGAGCAGCGCTCGCAGCTCTCGCTCCCCACACGTGCCCTGCCTGGAAACCGACACACCAACCCCTCGCACTGATCTCCTCCCTCCTGTCAGCTGCTCCCCGCCGGCTCTCGGCTCGCAAACCAGCAGCTGCGCTAAGATCAGATCCTCCCCGAGCTGCTTTCCAGCTGATTCATCCCCTGGGGAAACCCCCCTGCCCCCATCAGTTTTGTCCCCAGGCTCCTGTCCATCACAAAATGATCAGAACTAAACACGTTATAGCATGAAACCATGTCACAGCATCCAAGGTGGCACAGTTACAGTCTCTCACTGCTAAGGATTAAAGCCTTTCTTCAGCCTTTACGGGATGACAAAGCATGGGGTTAAATTTTTAATTTCTTAAACATTCACATGTGTACTGAGGTCCTTGACAGTCACCCAAAATATCTGCCTGGCTACAAAAACCCACTAAATCCCCAAATTAAGGAAATAATAAATGAACTCTGCACGTAGTTAAGGATCAATCATCATAGACAATAATTTCTTAAAACTGGACCTGAGGAAACAAGCACAGGTGACAGACGGGGCAAGCAGCTGGTTTTGTTTCAGGAAACAATGTGGGCAAGAGGTTCCCAGCCAGGCCAGTCACACCTTACCCCAAAGGCTGTCACCCTCTGACAGCTCAAGACCCAACTCTCAGTTTTATGAGGCTCTGGAGCTTTTGGAGCTGCCCCAATTCCATCCTCAGTCATTGCAGACCAACAGCACAAGGCCACTGATGGTCCAACCATGACACAGCAGCTGCCTTTGCTCCCCAGCTCACTGCAGCAATGAATTACAGAAGGAGCCAGAAACTTGGCTAAACTCATTTGGAGGAATATAATTTCCTGCAATTTACCTTTGTTTGCCATTAACAGTTACTGTGCTCCTGTATCTCCTTTTATTTCCATTACTAGTACTGCCAATTGTAGTACTCCCCTGCCAAATTCTCTTCCCTGGGAGAATCATTCTCAAGATCTCAGGTTTTATGAAAATGTTGTCCTTCATCCTCCTTAAATTCCATATCAAATCTAAACAGCTAGATCTGATTTTTAATGAGCGTGTGTGACAAGGTTGCTCCAAATCACGAGAGAATCACAAACAGCGTAATAAGGAAAAAACCACTCATTTTGTGCCTCATGCCAGAGCCATCCCTAGAGTTTCTCTGCAAAGCAAAAGAAGCCTTTCTCCAGCATCTGCAAAATTAGAGCACAAACCTGCCTGTGGCCTCCTTTTAACCCGGTGGGTGCTGCACTCTCCAGCCCCAGCCCCACTCTGCACTGGCTCTGTCACAAGGGGCTCCTGGGGTGAAGGGCTGCTCAGAGAGTGAGTCCCCCACTCCTGTGCACCCCCATCCACTCCCCCACATGTGCCCAAGGTGTGGGAGAGGCCACCCCTGGCTCAGGGATAGCCCCAACCCCGCTCCCAAACACTGCAGCCTCAGCAGAAGCTGGGGGCTGGTCCTGCTCATCTCTCCCACCGCCACGACCCCTCCTTTCCCTGCCTGCATTCCCCCCAGGGGCAGCCCCTCTTTGCTCACAAAGCATTTTGGCTGCTCCCCAAGCCCCTCCTGGAGCCCTCTGTCCCTCTCAAGCATCTGTTCTTCATGCTTTACCTCTTCCTTGATCCGTATTTGGCCATTGCACCCACCACTCCTTACCAGATTCCTACAGACCAGACCATCACTAGATCCAGTCTTAAAGGTCCTCTGTGTGAAAGCCTGAAGGACAAATAAAATCTTAAAACATACAGTAACCAAATAATGCAAAACCCTCATTGAAAACAAGCTCCTGCAGAAAGGAAGGAGACCACAGTGATCCATGAATCCAGAAATGAGTAAGGAGGAAAAGTGAGCTCAGCCTGTCTTCCCTCTCCACTGCCCAAGCCCCAGAGCCAGGCAGTTAGAGCTCAGGGAGACTGACCAGCTCCAGGAACCAGAGCTGGATGGAGACAGGAGCATCCTAAAGGAGCCACCACCTGATCTCCTGCCCAATCTGCTCCTTTTGCAAGGATGTGACAGACAGCCAAGCATCGTTTCTGTCCCACAGGAACCCCCCCTGCTTGCCCTGGCCCTGCTGGATCTGCTCCAGGGACAGGACTAGAGAGTGAGATGCCTCCACCATCTCTCCTGCTACACTGAGGACACACAAGTTCATGGACAAATGAAGCACCAGAGGAGACAATTCAGCCCTTGGTGGTGTCTTAAGACCCCCCTTCTCCATCTTCATCTTCCTCATCTGTCTGGGGACTGCACAGACTGAGATCAGACCACAAAACCTGCCAGCAGTTAAACAGTGTGTTACCTCCTGGCCTGGTTTTACTTGGTGGCACAGACACAGGTCTGCTCTGAGTCTTTGTAATAATTTCCAGGTCAATTAATCTGAGAAAAGATTTACACAGGTTAGAAAAAAAATGTTCCTTAGAGTGAGAAGTGTTCTGCTCTAGGTGTGGCCTCAAGATGTCAACCAGGTTTGACCACTAAAATAAAAAAAAGAGGATGTAAAGCTGATACTTTTCTTGGTTCTTTTTAAACATCAAGCAGGAGCACAGTTGCAATAGCTGTTTTGGAACAAAAAGTTTCACATGTATCAAATGTGCCTCAGAATATTCTGCATACTGCTCAGTACAAGCTAAATTTTTGCTGACAAAGCTGTTGCTGCTGCTGAGCTGCAAAAACAACTTAGCTGGTACTTTTTTGAACGCTCTCACAAATATTGTTTTCATCACCTGGTTTTCACAGCCTTATTTTTTTTCTTTTCTTGCCTGGAAATCAAGTCTGCTGGTGTGTTTCTTGAACTGGTTTTGGGTGTTCAAACATAAGCAGTTTCATTTGCAGCAGGGGAGTAAATAACCTAACAAAATCAAAGCATCATCAGTGAAAGATAAAAAAACCTGTAGTTTCTCTTAGTCTTTCTCAAGGGACTGAGGCTGGATCTTCCCTGCAAGATCTCTTCCTTTATGAGTCCCACACTTTGAATTTTCCATGAAAAAAACCCAGTTCTGCTCCACTCCCATGAGTGGTGTTTTCTCAGCCCCGAAATTCTCACAGGGGGAATCACAAACAGGACTGAAACTGCCCCTTTCTCTATTTTTTATTCCTGACATGTTACACCTGTACTTAATTCTCACACTGTTCACAGTAATTGTCTCAGGTGTCCTGTGAGCACACGTGACTAATGACATCCCTGCCTGCCCAGGCTGCTCCTCACCTACTTTCCCTCCACCTGTCAGCAGCTCCTTGGTGTTAAGCTGCCCTGGAGCTGATCTCAGCTCGCTCAGGAGGCTGCAAATGCCACATTAAGGGACTGTGGAAATTAAACTTTAAACCCCTGCCCTGATCCAGGGGCATTTGAAACACAGTAAGGTCACGTCTGTCTCTGTGATAGTGTAGCATAGAAAGATTTCAAGATCAGCCCAGTAATATCTTTAAATTACACCCAAAAAAGACCAGATGCTCTCCAGGCAGTGGCAGAGAGCCCTGGAGGTGCCTGTTTTAGGCACTTGTTCACTTCCAGTGCCAAATAGTCACCCCCAGGCATCAACTCTCTCCATGATTCCCACTCCACCCTTCACTGACTGTCAAGTGCAACAGAAACCATCAGCTCCCAAAGGCACGGGGCTGACTCATAAATGCTGAGACATTTCTCCAGCACTGAAATGCTCCTGCAGCAAATGTTTGAGTGATGCAGGTCCATCATCCCTCAGAAACAGGCGCCAGACCAGCTACTGAAATAGCAGAGAGACGAGGAGGAGAGGATGTAAATAGGAGACAAGCTATTTTGGCAAGGAAATGAACAGTGGGAAGGGCAGCTCTCTCCATTAGTGGTTTCTTCTCATACTGTCATACTGGTAAGTCAACATCTACAAAAAAACAAGGTGAAGGGTTGAACAGGTTGAAAGAGGAAGTTGCTTTCAAACCACAGCTCGTACACATGGAAACACAAGGAAATCAGCACCATCAAGCATGAGCTGCTTTCTGAAGGTGATGGGTTTGGATGTGAAAAAAAGAAATGTGTGTGCAGTCCACAGTGAAAAATGCTCTGTTCAGCTTCTCTTGCAACCCTGGCTGTGACTTTGCAGGGTAAATGAGCCTCTGTGTTTGTCCTCTTAACTAGCACAGCTGCACACCCAGCCACAATGGAAAGGGAATTTGTGGAAAGAATCTGTCATTATCCACAGGAGCATCCTGAACTGTCTGTAGGAGTGAGAACTGGAAGAATTCTGAAGTTCCAGAACATATTCTGTCTTTGATTCAGCTCTCCACTTCCAGGAGAGCCATTTACAGCCTTTGAATGTATTCCAGGTTATTCCCCAAGTCTTGAATCTCCTCCACAGCATGTAGGAGTGTTGTTATTATTAGCTGGAACATTTACCCACTCCTCTCCCCCAACCCAAGAAGGAAAGTGCTGGAGGAAGAGGAACAGAGAGGAAGGAAAAATATTGAACATCTAATGAAGCCAAGCCATCATACCCTGTTCTGTGGCAGTGCTGGCACTGAAACAGGTAACAGGAATTAAAGTGCACATAAAACACTGCTCAGAGACTGAGTGCAGTGACAGCAGAGTTGTGCAGTGCTGCATTGCAATGAATTCACCTTCTAAAGTCAGCCAATAAAAGTATCATTGGGAAATTATGGAATGTTGAATCCAAGCCTGAAAGCTGAATGTGTTTAATAAAATGTGTATTCACAGGAACCACTGATTTAAAGGTGAGGCCCTGCTCTTGAATACACCAGACAGATCAGTATTTACTTCTTTGTCAACACATGTCATTCCTGACCTGGAAAGACAAGAAACTGGTCCTGGCTTGATACCCCTACCAGAGCTTACCTTGAGGAGAAAACTTCACCCCCTTCCATCACCTTTCTCAAGGAAACAGGTAGAAAGTGTAGCCTGAGGCCTCTGTCCTTTCCTCCCTGGAATTACCAAGTGGTAACTCCTTCCAGCCATAGGGAAACACAGGTGCTGCTCAGACCTGACTCCCAGAGGAAAAGGTTTACTGAGCAGCCCCCTCAGCCTGGCACCTGAGCTCACCCTACATGTGCTGATGCCAGAGGCTGAAGTGTCCCAGCTGTGCTGCAGACCTACTGGAGCCAGTTTAGCCAAGCTGGGAGGGAGAGGGTCAAAGGAATCTGCTTGTGGCAGGGCAGCATTATTCCAGCTCGCTCACTCTGTTATAATAAAGGACAGGAAATGTCTCTTTTGAGCTGCAATTCAATTACCTCCAAATAAAGCTGCCCCAACAGGCTCCTGAGCCCAGAAAAGCTCTCCTATCCGATGTTCTCATGTCAGCACCCTGCACTTAATAATGAAGAACTGCTGATGCCCTTTTCCTGCTAAGCTTTCCTGAGCAGCAGAGCTCCCTTTCTCCTGCTGCCACCAGGCCATGGCATTCCCTCAGCTCCAACATGAACCCAGCAGCTTCTGAGCTCATTGATGGAATTATAACCCAAGGTTTGGGAGTCTTCCTGGCATATGGGAAAGACATAAGCAGCTGGTGTCATCCCTGATTAAAGCAGCATCACAAAACACATCCTGCCCTCCCGTGGGAAGAACAAAACGGTGAAGAAACACCAGGCTGAACACATGACGGGGCCCACGGTGGTGAAACCAAGAAGCTGTGGCTCTGCAAACCCTCTGCCACCTTTGCATAAAGGTCATGAACCATCCTGACAGCTCAGAGGCCTCTGGAACATCTGCAGCAGCTTCTCTGCCCCTGACACCTGGACCCCAAACAGCTGCCAACACCTCAAACCTGGCTGGGGTCGGACGTTCAACGACTCTGAAAGGGGCATCTGCAAATTTTCTGTCATTCAGGGATGTGCCATAACTGTGCCACTGCCAGAGTGCACAAAAGTCAGGGCCCTGCAGAGAGGCCACAAATGTTGACAAGGCTTTTGCACAGGGGATGTGATTCAAAATGCAGATTGCAAATAAATTTAGAAGCCGACACAGCAAGGCTCCCATGGAAACAGCACAAAAACCCAGCTGTGGTTTGGATGACTTGAGTCTTGGCAGTCTTGGCTAATCCCTTAAGTGCCATCCAATTACTGCAAATGTGTTTGGCAGCTGCTGCAGTGATTGCAAAGAATTAAATGGTCGGATGGCACTCACCGGAAATTACAAGTCACAGAACTCTGTAATGCATTTAAGAAAAAACATCTAAAAAGGAAAATAACATTACCCACTGCAAGAGCTGACCTCCTTGAGAGCCTTCAGGGACAACAAAAGGGATCCAAGTAATCAGGGAAACTTAATTCAGAGAAGAAATTATGGGAAAAAAAGAAAAAAAAAGGAGAGAAAGATTGCTTGTTAGTTTTGCATCAGACAATATTGGTTAAATCAAGGGAGACAGGAACTTTTTTGTCTTCTGAAGGTCTGAATGAGTAATCTTTGTCTAATCTACTGCTGTCTATAAACACATTAGATCTGTGGGGTTTATGGTCAAGCAAACACGACAGAAATAAAACAACCACACAAATAGGGACAGAGATAGGAACACTACCAAGTGTCCATCTTTGTCCTTCTTTGGAATCAGCAAACACCTGAGAGGGCCTGAGATCATTTTGCTGCTCAGGAAAAACGCCTGGTCCTGGCTAAAGCCAACCACAGGGGCTGGCCAGGCATCTTCTTTCCCCAAACTCTCTACATTGCTGATTAACCTGCAGCTGATAAACCACCAGTGCTGATCTTTCAGATTAAAAAACATGTCTTCACCAGGGAAAGAGAGGGAATATTGATGTTGAAATCCCTGAGAGGACAGGAGGCCTCAGTGTTGGCTGCATCAGTACAGAGTTCAATAAAGTACCCTAAAAGCTTTTCTGATCTGCACTAGCAAATATCCTCCCTCTGCTTCTGTCCTACAGTCAAAACCTGATTTCACTAAACTCAGTGGCAGAACAAAAGGTCCAGAATTTAACTCTGGGACTTGATTAGTTCTCTAGACTCAGCAAAACCACCAGGATGTCCCACTTGTTCCTGCCCCAACAGAAGGGCCCAGCTGCCTGTGTGATCCTCACATCTCCTCTTTCAGACCCAAATCGAGTCCTCTGCTCAAGGTGATTTTTCCAGGGACCAGCAGAACAGTTCTGCTTTTTAAGAACTATGGAAAAAGAAATAAAAGGAACGAAACCTCAGCTGCTTTTCAGCAAAGCCTCACTCAGACTGCAAGAACCACACAGTCCTGTGCTGCCACCAAGCTGTGTCCCGTGTCCATAGCCTGAGTTATGGCTGTGACAACACATATATATATATACACATACATATACATACACATTCTATAAAAATGTAATACAGAATTCCATTCTATGCACATGTATAGAACACATGTATACATATATATACACATGTGTGCACATGTATAAATACATGTATAGATATATACATGAATGCACATGTGTAAAATACAGGTATAAACATATATACATATATATGTACATGTATGCACATGTATACAATGTATGTATACATACATACACACACATATATACATGTATGCACATGTATACAATACATATATACATGTATATGTATGCACATGTATAGGATACATGTGTACATATATATATGTATGGACATGTATAGAACACATCCATACATATATATATACACACATATGCACATGTATAAATACATGTCTACATACACACACGTATGAGCACGTACAGAACACACGCGTGAAGCCAGTCCTGCCGTGACGTGTCCCCGTGGGCCTGGATGGAGCAGCGCTGGCACCGCCCGTGCCGGGGGCTCTGACAGGCAGCGGAGCGGGTCTGTGACACGGCAGCGGCCGGTGCCAGCACGGCCGGGACACTCCGGGAGACCGGGACCAGGACCAGGACCAGGACCGGGATAGGAGGGCGTGGTCAATGGAGGGCGTGGTCAATGGAGGGCGTGTCCTCCGCTGGCCCCGCCCCGGTGCGGCGGACCCCGCCGCGCTCTCGCGCGCTCTCGCGATAGCGGTTTGAACGGGCGGCGGGCGCGCTCCCGCCGGCCCGGGGATCCTCCTCTCCCTCCTTCCTTCCTTCCATCCCTCCCTCCTTCCCTCCTTCCCTCCCTCCCCGCGATGCTGCCGCGGCCGCGCCTCCTCCGCACCTACTCCCGCCGCGCCGGGTACCTGCGCCCGCTGCAGCCGCCCGACCGCTGGATCTCGCCGCCGCAGGACCGCAAGCGCTTCTTCAGCTCCACCTCGGCCGGTTCCAGCGCCTTATCCGCACGCTCGGAGGACGACCCGGACTTCTCGCCGCCCAGCGACTGCCGGCCGCGGGCCGGGGGTAAGCGCCGGGCCTGGGCCCGGCGGCTGCGGAACCGCAGGCGGAAGACGCGGGGGAAGGAGAACCGGGAGCCGGAGCCGTCGCTCTCCTCGCCCCCCCCGTCCCTCTGCTCGTCTTCCTCGTCCCTCTCCTCGCCCTCCCCGTCCCCGCCGCGCCGTGCCCGGCGCCGCCGGCAGGGCCCGCCGTGCCCCGCGGCCGCCCCGCTGCTGTGCAGCACCCCGCAATGGCCGCCCCCGGCGCGGCCCCGCCGCCCCGCCCCGCCCGCCGCCGGCAGCCTCGTCTTGTTCAGCTCCGCCACCGACGGCGGCTCCGGGTCGTGCTCGGGGCTCGGGGACAGCCCCCCGCCCCGCCGCCCCCGCCGCCGCGCCCCGCAGGTCCGGCTCGCCCCGCTCCTGCTCAGCACCACCATAGAGAGCGGATCGGGGCTGGAGCATCACCCGCCGCCCGCCGGGCAGCGCTCGGGGCAGCGCCGGGGCACGGACAGCGCCGGGGAGGAGAAGGAGCAGGAGTGGATCGCACCCGAGAGCGCTGAGCCCGACCCGGGGCTGCAGGAGCCCCGCCGTGTGCTGAGGTCGTCGGTGCGGGGGGAGCCCTGCCGGGCACAAGCTGCCTCGACCTCACAGAAATCCCCAAGCGCTTTTCCGCCCGCTCAGGGTGAGACACAGCAATCTGCGCCCTGCGACGGTGCCGCTTCTGATGGGCCGCGTGAGCATCTCACCAGACACTCAGCAAAAGGGAGCTCGGGTTGTCACACAAGCCCAGCCAGCGAGTACCAGCTTGTGCCAGTGGTGGTCTTGGACCGTCAGGAGGTGCCAAGTAGGATGGCGAGCATGAAGCTCAACAAGAAGGCTGATGTTCAACCCACCTGCCAGCAGCCAGAATCTCCCGTGGGCCGCCCAGGAATCTTGGAGAGTAAATATAAAAGGACCAAGCCTCTCCAAGGCTCTGGAGAGGGCAGCACCTGCAGGAAAGCCTGTATCAGTGGCTTCAGCGCCAGCCGCTGGGGCAGGCACACGAGGCTCCGCCCAAAAAGGCTCAAAAACAAGAGGCAGCAGCAGACTAACAACAACTTCCTCAGACCACAGGGGAGGCAAAAACGAGCGCAGAAGGGTGTTCTGGAGGTGTCTGTAGATGTAAGAGATAATGACTGTTCACTCCTCAATAGCTCGTATTCCTGGGCCAGAGTTCGAGCATCCCTGTCCTTCCATAAGAAGAAGAGAGTGACCACTGAGGACAGTTTCTGCAGCAGCATCCTCTGTACCCCGGCAGGGAAATCCCAGCTGTCGGGGTACCAAGCCAGCCTGTCGGCTGGGAGGGCTCAGGGCTGCTCCTGGTCTGCCTCCTCCATTATCCTGCTGGCTCCCAGGGATTCCTCTGTCCTGGAGCTGATGCTTACAGACGCAGAGAAGGTGTTTGGGGAATGCCACCAGGAAGGGCCTGTTGCTTTTGAGGAATGCATTCCTTTAGATAAGATGAAAGATTGCAAGAAAATTGGAGAAGGGGTGTTTGGAGAGGTGTTCCAGATCAACAGTGAGAGAGGGCCCGTGGCCCTAAAAATAATTCCCATTGAAGGGACTGAGAAAGTAAATGGTGAAGCTCAAAAGAGCTTTGGGGAGATTCTGCCTGAGGTAATAATTTCAAAAGAACTCAGTCTTCTGTCTGAGGAATCTGTGAATAGGACTGTTGGGTTCATCAGCCTGTACTCTGTGCACTGTGTCCAAGGGGCCTATCCCAAGTATCTCCTGGAAGCCTGGGACAAATACCACAAAGAAACGGGATCAGAAAATGACCGGCCAGACCTTTTTGGGGACGAGCAGCTCTTCATGGTTCTGGAGTTTGAATTTGGAGGCAGTGACTTGGAGCACGAGAGGTGCAGATTCTCCTCAGTGGAATCAGCAAAAAGCATTTTGCACCAGGTCACTGCCTCCCTGGCCGTGGCAGAGCAGGAGCTGCACTTCGAGCACAGGGACCTGCACTGGGGGAACGTGCTGGTCAAAAAAACAGATGCCAAGGAACTTCATTATGTGCTGAATGGGGCAACACACACAATCCCCACAGCAGGGATTCACGTCAACATCATCGACTACACCCTGTCCCGGCTGGAGAAGGATGGGCTGACCGTGTTCTGTGACCTCTCCATGGATGAGGAGCTGTTCCAAGGCACAGGGGACTACCAGTTTGACATCTACAGGCAGATGAAAGCGGAGAATTCCAACATCTGGACTGACTATCACCCTCACAGCAACGTCCTCTGGCTGCACTACCTGGCAGATAAACTTTTGAATGACATGAGGTACAAGAGAAAGGCAACAACTCCTGCCCTGAGGAAAACAAAGACACAGCTCACCAAGTTCCACAAGGAGGTGCTGACCTTTGAGTCTGCCCACGATGTTTTACTCAACAGCAGCCTTTTCCAGTGACCAAGGACTAAGTCACTGATTCTGCCTTTCTCCTCTGCTTTTTTTTGGATACATGATCTTTTTACATGTTGGCACAATGAAGTGTTATGATTCCCCGTGTGAATAATACACTATAAAAAATGTCTAAAAAAATCCCCCCAAAAGTTTTCTGCTCTAAGATGTTTCCATATCTACTGTTTTTGAAGGGTGGTGGAGGGGAGACAACCCTTCCTGTTGACTTGTGTCAACTTTTGTCAAGTGGACTTCTGAGAAAGGTTTGAATAAATAAATTAAGGCTCAATAAATGCTTTGAATTTCACATAATTTTTTTTTACCTTTTTAGTCCTAGATTATTAAAGGTTGTTTTCTTACTATACTGGCTTTTTACATTTTCTTTTTTAAAGGAAAAAACCCTTCAGTTCTGGACAGTGAGGACAAGGGTGAACATTGTTGCTTCACTGGAGACAGAAAGGGGAAAACCCACCCTTTTATTTAGTTTTAAAACAGAACTTTTGTTCAGTTTGGTGAAATTTCTACCTGGAATGATAGTACAAAATGTTAATATGTAAAAGTTTCTGTAAAGTGTTTTAAACCCACTAATCTGGAATAATATGTTAATATGGGGAGGGGGTTCCCTCTCTTAAGGACCAAGGAAGATGTATCTGATTTTGAAAAAAAAATAAGACAAAGTACGTGTGTTCTTGATGTGGTTTTGATGGTTGTAATTTTGTGACCTTGTGTGCTGATAGGAACCCAAATCTGTAACTTGGTAGTAGCACTTGAAGCAATTTCTCCATTTATCACAGAAGAAAATGCAGAAGGTAATAGTTGTTCTTTAGTCCTGACTGCAGGTGCACCAGGTGCCCTAAATTGGAAGCTATCCTTACATTAAATCCCAGCTCTTTGTTCTCAGAAGTCCTTTGCCAGTATTCACATTCATTAAAGAAACTGGTCTAAAGAGAACAACCGACCAAGTGGAAAGTGAATTAGATTGTTAACCAGTGACAAAGATGCATTAAGAAATTAAGAGGCAGCAGCATCAAATTCATTATAACTGGATTGCTCTCTGTGCAGCCTGTCTATGTCAATGTGTATATGTGCACTTTACCAATTAAAAGCATCTTTGACCCTTTCTTGAAGTCTTCTTTGTACAAGCTCAGCAGTTGGAGACCCTGAGTACCCCAGCTGTGATGGTTTTACTGTTCTGCCTTCCAGACTCTCCTTGTGCTGTCCAGTACCACAGAAAGTGACTCAAGAACCTGCAGTGCTTGAAATTATTAAGATGGAAATTGTCCTGGGATCTTACCAGGCATCCTCTCAATCTTGTTTTTATCTCTAATTGACTAAAGTAATGCAATATCTTTGAATATTCTGTAAACCTACTTGGTAAGGACTGCAGTGAATGCTTGTCTGATATAAGGATGTTCTTCAGTCACAATGGTGCTATTTGCATTTATGCTTTAAAAAAAAAAAAGAGAAAAAGGAGAAACCATGTTATTCTTTGCCTGCCTTGGTCCTTTGTTTCTGCTGATTTGGGCTGTGCAGGAAGGATGAGATAGTGGCAGGAACTAAGAAAGGAGAGGTGCCAGCCCAGGGGTGACATGGGGCAGTGGTGTTGGAGCAGCCTGTTGTTACTACAGGTTTTGAAAGCTGCCATTGCCTTGGAATGTTTCCCTGCAAACCAATTTGCTCATTTGTGAACGTGTAGTGATTTTCATTATTCAAAATTTAAAGCTTCTACCCCTTGCAGAACTGGACATTAAATTAATGTAGAAACCTTTGCCTTAAACTGTGCTTCCAAGGCAGTGCAGCTGCCAGAGATGAGCCCTCATTTTCTTTTTAAAGATGCTCTCTGATTAAAATAAATACAGAAAAAAATCTTCTGTACTATCCAGTGCCCATAAATTTTAATGGGAGTCAGTTCCCCATAAATTCCAAGAAAGGAATCAGAATGGTAACTTCCCCCTAATCAAGATAAATGCCCTGAACAAATATTTTCATCCCAGTCACTTGGAGTAAAAGCTTTACTTGGAACAGAGCAGGATTATATATTTTAATGCTCTGTTCTCCCTGCTAAGGAAGGAGGATGCCAGAACCCAGTCTGCCACTTCAGAAAACACGAGGTTTTTTTTAATTTGTACTACACCTAAATTAGGCCCTTCAAGAGTGCTCCATCTTTTACTGAAACAAGGAAGTATGAGCAAAGTTAAAATTATCCTAAGGGAAGATTTTTCACATGGATCCAAAGGCTTTGGAAGGCTGAAAAGAACAAGCCTGGTTTCATGTAACCAGTGACTGATAAGTCAAATGGTCTCCAGGTAGGAATTCTGGTGTTTCCAGCTCACAGTGGATTTTGTGGTGAAGACAACACCACTCAGTGATACTCATGGTGATTGCAGACCTATTTTGGATCATGCTTTCGTTTAATTGCCAAATCTCTGAAAATTTTGCTTATTTTGAGGGAAAAGACAGGCAAAATATCAATTACCCTGTAAATACTCTGTAACTCACCAGGGTACTGATAAAACATGGTGACAAGTGTATTTTCTGCCCATCATTCCCTCCTGGAAAAATCAGACATTTAGTGCAGGAATATAAAAGTTATCTCTTGCCTTGAGGGAATGCCCCCCCAGCCATGAGCTGAGTTAGAAGGAAGAGCAGCTCTGGCCTGGTTGTAGAGAGAAAGGATGAAGAGCAGCTACTCAGAGTATCATTTAGAGGCAGGAAAAAGGGGAGTTAATGATTTCTACTCCCAGTTGTCTCCTTGAGCACAGGCTGCCCAGTTCTGCAGTCACAGACTGCAGCAGATAGTGGTGTTAGTTGGCCACAGTGACCAGCAGGAGAGGATGTCTGCCAAAGGATCAGGAATGCTCTTAATGCTGGATAAAAACACTGGGAAATTCAACTCAGCCTGGGTCTGCTCCCATAAAACGAATTAGGCACAAATAGCCCAATAAAAGCTTGAGAGCCTTAAATCAGATAAATCCAGTATTTAGGCTCTAGTCCTAACAACTGAAATGCTCCCTCCCTCCCCTGGAGCTCATTGCAAGGTTTGTTTGGGTCATAAATTGCTTCGGTGTCTGTGCTGGGTTTCCTTTCAGCAGTTTGCTGTGAGCTGTGGGGCTGTTCTACAACCCCACCTTGGCTGTCACCTTCCCAAAACAAGTTTTTGGGGTGGTTCAGGACAGGAGTTGTCACATATGAGTCACCTCCATTAGTGAAACGTTCATGGTCACTCTTCAGTGTGGCCCAGCAGTGACTCCTATCTAGAATTAGACACAAAAAGGGTCTTTATTTAATGAGAGGCCTGAAGCATCCTGGTTCTGGGAATTACTCCCTCCAACTGCTTTCACAGGCAGGACAATGCAATAGCCCAATTAATTATTCAATATCCAGGGTGTGTAGGAAAATGCCTCTTAATATCAAAGGCAGACACTTCCATGCTTTATGTAACATTTTATCCTTCCTGTTTTACAACAAGGCTGACTTTAAGCTCTGTTCCACTTGATCAGCTCTTCAGTCAATCTCCAGGGTATATTTTTACAATGAAGTGATGCCTTCTGGTTTATGTAAGGCCAGGGGAACTGAGCAGCTCTTTGCTGTAAGTGCTGTGCATCAGCCTGAACCAAAATCATATGTTCATAATTAAATGCCAGTGCTGGGATTTTCAGGGTGATCACAGTTGTTCAAAGCTTGGTCTGTGCTCTGAGATTCCCAGCCAGGAGAACACCCAGCCATGCCCAGGGAGGCACAGAGAGCACTGTGTGAATGTGGTATTATGGAAAGGATGAACTGAATGGGAAGTCATGTCAGCAAGAGGACAACGCTGAGAATTCGAAGAAAACGTCTTTTGCACAAAGATGACATTTTATATGAACTCTAAATGCAAAATCTGGATAACAAAACTACCATGACTCACCAAATCTGCCTTGTCAAAGTCAAACAAGCAGCACAGATGGTCCTGTTGCTGCAGTCCATGCCAGGGAACTGAAAGCAAACACAGATCAGGTCACACCAAACAGTCCTAATTTTTCTAAGGGAGCAGATTCAGAATATCTTTACATATACACAGACATCCTCTGAAACCCAAAGTTCCCATGACCTCAGCTGAGGAGAAGCTGGAACTAAAAGACCCTCTAGTGATAAGTCAGTCCTAAATTGATGCTGTTTTGTAGTTCAGCTCCCAGGATAAGGTTTATTACCAACAGCATGAGAAGTCTTCACTAGGGACAAGGTCTTGTCAAAGAAATGCCAGTTGTTTACCCCTGGACTGCTATAGGGCAATAATATTAATTTCTTTTCCAGAGATTATTTTTTTTTCTTGAATAAATATGCTGTGCCAGATTAGAGACACACTGTATTTTCCTTTAGCAATAGTTTTATTCATCAATAAAATATCTACTCTCTGTGGCTGATGTTTCTGGAGAAGTTCAGTGATAATTAATAATTAGATATGTGTGTAAGTACTAAGCAGTGCTGGCCAACACTAAAGAATCTCATGAATTATTGTTAGGAAATAAATGTACCCTCAACATCATAATGCCTGAGAGCACTGACAATGGTCATTAGTGTTCATTACTGCTCAGGGCTAAATGTTGTCCTCACTCCGCTGTCCTAAGCTTTATGGACACCTAATTAAATATTGAATTGTGGGAAAGACTCCTATTTGTTACTAAAGCAGCCAAAAGCTGCCTCTTTACAGAGCTTTATGGAGTTTTCTCAGAAGCTGTGATTGGGATTTCAGACTGAAAAAGAGCTGGATTAGCTTGCAGGAACCCTGTACTACACTGCAACAGGGAGGCAGGATGTCAGACTGAACCTTGAAGTTTATGACAAGTTTGTAATGTCCCAAATGTTGTTTTGGAACAAACACACTAAAAATTTATTTAAAAATTTAATTATTTTTTAAGTTACTTCATTATAAAATTTATAGGGTTGTTACTACCAAATACACCATTCAAATAATAAATCTTAATCCAAGTTCCAGTGGAGAGCTCAATATCTGAAAAGTACTGCACAAAACACACAAATCTTGTACCTTCTTCACAGGTAACACCTGATCTCATGTTGTACAGGGGCACAGGAGAAATGTGGTCAAAAATAGAGCAATTTTTAGCAGATTTGAGGTTGAACCTTAGAGATGAGATTCTCCAAGCAAGACAGGACTATCTGTTTGGGGAAAACCTGGGCCTAAATCTACCTAGAATACAGTACTGCTAAGTAGGAAGGCAGCAGAGGGCAGATGACATGCAAAGGCTAACAAAACCACATTTTTTTTTATTTTTAATAGTAAAAACTGCATCCTGGAAAGAGAAAAAGCTCTTTGTTTGTGTTTTATTACCTGAAAATGCATTTTCTGATGGGTGGTGTCTGTCCAGCACAGGAACAGGAAACTCCATGTTATCATTTTTCTCATGTTTAATTCTCAGAAAACCCCTGGAAAAACAGTGGACCTCACATGGCTACAAGAAAGGAAGATCAAAAAGTTAAGAAAATATCCAGGCATTAAAATGCACAAGTCCTGACACGTCATCTCTGCTCCAGTTTCCATCTCCTGGCATATTTAGGGACCTTCTGGCTCGGATGTTTTCTTTGGGTCACTGTGTTTAACAGCCATCAGTGGACCACGAGCTCCTCAAATGTTTGTTTGGATCATTTTATACATTTGCCTCCCATGCCTTTCCCTGGGTGATGTGGTCAGTGATTCAGCTACACTGTGAAAATCAGCCTCTCCCTGCAGAGACAGCACATTCCAACCTGGTCACAATTCCCAGTTTTTACCTTGTTGAGACACTGAAGTAAAGCTGAGACTGTACCAAAACATAGTTTTGCTGTAACAAGGCTGTTATTTTGGAAAATCAGGATTCTCTCAGGGTTGAATCTCCTGCTGGTGAGACTGGACAGCTGGTCTCAAGCTAGTCAGTGAATTACTGATAAGGAACAGAATCAGCTATAAATTTTGGAACTCAAACATTAAAATGTTTTAAGGAAGCCTGGCAGCAAGAACAAGAATTGCTCAGTGTTTCCATGGTTTGTCACCTGGACCAGGCTGGCCTATTTACAGCAATCCCAGTTTCTGCTGGGAATGTTCAGAACACACAAAATCCCAAGAGCCTGGAGGCACAGACAGCCAAAATACACCAGTGAGGGCAGAGCTTCAGAATTAAACACCCTGTTTATGTTTCCATTAGATAAACACATTATCCACCAGTTCCAGTTCTCTCTTTATCTAGAATTTTGTTTTTCAAATACAAAATGCAAGAAGAAAAATCAAATGCATCTGCCCTGTCTCAGCCTTTGTGAACTGCACAGGTCACTCAGCTGCCTGACCAGGTGTGTGATTGAAAATGAGGGACAGTATGTAAATAAATTATTTTGTGTCTAAATGACCCAAATTATCAGTGCTGAATTGCAGGCAGAACTGGATCTGTGTTAATTCCTTTATGTTCACTATCTCATACTTGCTCGAAGCTCTAGACATACAAAGGCAAAAGCCTTTGCAGCTTGAACTAAAGGGTTTATATTTTATATAATTTCTAGCACTGGGAAAGATTTTTTATGTCCCTCTGATGCTGAATTAAAAATAGAATAATGTCACACTGCTTGGAACACAGATTCTATATTTGTCTTTGAAGCATTTCCCCAGCACACCAAAAAATAACATTTATTACCTACCAGAGCAGAGTCACGTTCTCCAGAGATCCTGCTGCCCTGTCTTGGAGACCATCATTGGGGAAATCAAAGCCACCAGCAATGGATTGTCCAAAATACTGGAGTCCTGAAGAAATTCCAGAGGTTTTTACTCTCTAAAACAAGGGGGAAACATCAACAAATAGAAGTCAGGGTCTCTCCCCTGTCCTGGGGAAAATACACTTCTCTTCATGAGGCTGATGTGGGGATGATTTTGTAACACCCCTGAGATGCAAAATACTGACACTTAACAGCCTGTAATGGAAAAGGCTGTTCTGGAGCAGCACCTGAAGCTCCTTTGCCTCACCAGACAGGTGAATAATTAGGAGTTAAGGAGGAGTGACACAAACCATCTGCAAATGTGTCACCCCAATGAAATGTGCACGTCCTCCCTCCACCTCTTGCTACAAAAACAGCAGCTCTTCCCTCTCAGGGTGCCCTGCAGCCAGTTCCCAACAACGCACCTACCTGGGCAACAGAGCCCTTGATCTTGTCTTTATCATCTTTATTAAAGGTGGAAGTGCTGCCAAAAGAGGAAAGGTTTGAAAGCTGATCTTCAAGGGGAGCTCCAGCTGCAGTATCCTCATATCCATCCCCACTGGTGGCAACCCAAGGGACAGGTCACCTGCACATTGAAGTGGCCTTTCAAGGTGAAAGAATGAGTCTGAAAAACACTGAAGACAGAAATCCTTTTACAGCAAATGTAGCATAACTCTTACATTAAAAAAAAAACATAAAATACAGAACAAATCTTAGTGCACAGTCTTTTCTTAAATCAACAGCAGCTGAGGGGATCCCCAGCCTGTTCCACACAGAAACCACCCCGTGTGCTCACCCTGTGACAGGAATAAACCACGAGAGGGTGCACGTTATTAGAATCCTGACATGCCCAGGCTGGGTTTTCTCCAACCATCCTGTGCGTGCCCTGAGCAAATTCCAGCAGTGCACCAAGGAGGGTTCCCTCCTGGTCTGCTGCTAAAGTTCACTTTTCATTCAAAATGACACAATTAACTTCTATCCTGGGTGTTGTGTAACAGATCCTGCAGCCAGGGCCACACAACACTTGTTTTCTCCATGTCCTGGGAAGCAAAGTTTCAGCAGCTCCCCAACAACATGTGTGTTGCACAGAACACTTGGCAGGGCAAGGGCTGCACTAAAAACTTGTCTGTGTCCAGGCAAAAACCAGGATTTTACCACCCTGGGATAGGAGTACACCTGAAGTCCTGAATGGTTTTATTTCTTGTACCGAATAGTTTTATTTTTTTATTTCTCTTTCATTCCCCCGTGCCTCAGGCAGGAGCGCTGGCTGCAGCCCGCAGTCCTCTACCATACAGGGAGAGCACGTCCAGCGGGAGCACAAAGCAGGAATGTTTTATTTGTCACTGCTTAGGCACGGCTGGAAAATCCCCAACATGGAGTGTTTACGCTACCAGTGTTTTCACCTCTGTCTCCAGGCGATGGACGTAAACCCTCCCTTCTTCCCCCATCAAACGGAGCTCCAGCAAGGAGAGGATCTGTCACCCCATCATGGCTCACATCAAGTGGGCAGAGCTCAGACCCTAAATAAGATCCAACCTGTGCTCCAGAAAAAGACAAGCAGCCTTTTCCCTGGAATTCTCTATATATAGCTTTGTAGGATGGGTGTCCTTTGCAGCAGAGTAAGGCAATTTTTAGAACAAAACACCACATATCTACTTATATGTGGATCATTTCCTATTATTTATTTTATTACAGCCATCCTCAGGGACAGATCCTGTAACCAGTTTAGCAGCAACGAAATCGTTTTTCAACAGTTTGACAGTGGAAAAAGAACAACAAAGCTGACGACCTCCCTCCCTCCCCATGAACCATGAGAACAGAACATAAATACACCACACCCCAGTCAGGGAAATTTTTTCCCAGTCTTTTTCCAAGTTTCATGATTCCTTCAGGTACCTGCTGCAGAGGCAGCACACTGCAGGCTGGAAGGGAGGAACAGAGGGCAGTTGCCTCTGCCACTGCAGAGCAGGTTGGCACAGGGCAGTGTTACCTGGCTTACAACTCCTGCAGCCTCTCCTGGACTCTGGAGTGGTTCCACCAGCTCCTGCAGGACCCTGGAGGCACACCAGGTGCCTGCCCAGCACCAGAGCAGCAGCTGCAGCCCCCAGCTCACTGCAGGAGGTTTTTAGCAGAACTGGATCAGCGCTGTCCTTGCAGCCAAAGCTGCTGAGTGGTCACCAGGCCTCTCAGCAGCCACTGCTTCCCTCTCCTGACAAAGGACAGGGATCATTCCTGTCCTGGATGGACCAAGGTTTTATGCCAGAGGACTCTAAAAGAGCAAAATTATTTTATTTGCAACATGACTGAGTCCCTGACTTGTGTGTTGGGGATGTGAGCACCAGCAAAACCAAAGCTGTCAACTGGAGATGGATCTTCCTCCCAGTGGAATAGAAATGTAGCTCTCTTTACCCAGACAGTCTAAATTTTCCAAGAATTCTCAGAAAAGAGTGCAACAAATCACATGGACACTTTTCAGCTACCTCCAACTCTCATCCTCTAAGGACTCCCTGTGTTAGCATTTAACAACCATCCTCACAATCCAGAAATGCTGTAACACTCCACATCTCACAAATCTGAACTGAAAAAATAAGATTGTTAAAAGAGGAAGCAAAAAACCACCCTTTGCACTCAGATTTAGTAACAGTTCTGTACCAGCCACAGCCACATCTTTCTGAGCCTTTGCCTGCTCCTGCCAGGCCCCACTTTTTTTTGTGCTGCTGAAGCAGATGTGAGGTTGCAAAGCAGAAGTTTTCTTTTAAAATGTCTCCCCCCCAACTTTATTTTTGTTTTAGTCCCAGAGCAACAAATAATGAAATTTTTTAAAGCCCAAAAGTGAGAGGCAGCCCCAGGAAGAGTCCAGCTGCAAAATGCACCAGCTGCAGCCCTTCAGACCCTGTGCAGCTTGTGGGACTTACAGAAAGCATCTGTTCTTTGTCGGGGCCCTTGGGCTGTCACATTTCCAAGGCTCCCTTTGCGAGCTCCAGAGGCAATGGAAAGTATGTTCAGTTGCAAGTGGGGTCATGAAGAGATGAAGAGAGAGGGAATCAACTGAGGCACGGATACACCTCCCCTTGCTGGCTCCAGCTTCAGAGCAGGCTTTGGAAAAACAGGGGGGGGGAAAAATCCAACAGCAAAATAAAATGTGCAAAACATCCGAGGAACGGGAGAGTCTTGACTTCACCTCTGCCCCTGAGGAAAATGGCCCTGTGGGGGATTAGGAGCCACACAAACCAGACATGAAGTTTCTTTGAAGAAAATTGCACAGATAAGCTGTGAGGTCGATCACTGTGAGGAGGGAAGCACTTGGAGCCTCTGGAGAAGGCACAGGGAGCAGTGGGCAGGCAAAGAGTGCCCTTGTGAAGTTTGGAAGCCAAAGGTCCACATTCCTATCCCACCCTGCCAGGAGCCAAGCAACTCTGACCAAAGCACACAGGAGAGGGTTGGAGAATTCCTAACCCTGTGTGGAAAGCACTGGGAGCTGCTGGTGCCTTTCCTTCATGGCATGGCTGGGCCTGCAGAGTCTCTGTGGCTCACACACACAGAGCAGACAGAGGAGAGAAACTGCAGCTGTTCCTTCACTGGTAACTGTGAAAGGTTCCTGCTTTGCCAGAGCCCTGCAAACCCTCCCCATCTGCCCAGGAAGGGGTTCACATGCAGGTGGGTTCTCCTGTCAAAAGAGGTAGAAGGGAGAGGACAATTCATCTGTTCATGATTTCTTGTGTAAATGACCAAAGTGTTTCCTGACAAAATATTATGATCTATTAAGTGTGGATCCCAAAATCCTGCTGGGCCTTCAAAGCTATGACCCAGCTTGTAAGTCCTTCCTCTTGCCAGGAACTGCAGACATCCCACGAAACCAATCCCAGCCAGCCTTCCTGTCTGTAACGGGACCAGACCGGGAAGTGGTTCAGCTGGTGAAACCAAAGGGGAGCCTCGTGCACTGGGAGGCTGCTGATGATAATCTCCCCAGTGCTGACTCATCCTCACTGCAGAGAGGTGGCAACTCCTCAAAAATCCCCTTTTTTCCATAGCACATCAAAGAGCTGGACAGCAGCCTCCCACCAACTGGACATGTCTGTTTGCTGCACAGGCCTCTCCCTGCCCACCATCCTTCATCCATGAGCTCAGGAGGCCTGGGACTGGTGGGCTGTGGTGGGATTGGGGAGCACAGGGAATGCCAAGCCCTGTTTCACAGCAGAACATTCTTGATGCAGATCAGAAGATAAATGAGCATTGCAAGCTTAAGGAAGGGATGTAAAGAGGAGGTTGAGGGAATGGCTGAAGAGGCAGGTTATGTTGGAAGCAAGCTGTCACAGCCCACAGCTTTCCAAAACTACCAGGAAGCAAGATTTCTCTTTTGTTATTTATCAGGACTCCAGACAGGGATGGCAAATCTGATTCTGCATTCTCTGAGATTCTCAAAGTCTCCCTACCACAGCAAAGCACCAAGCACAGCAGTAGATTTATCATATGCCAGATGATCCTTTTGTGCAGTGTGAGCACCTTGCCAAATCTTGGGAACACTTAGGACAAAGCCATAGATGGGAAAAGCAGCTGAAGGCTTCACAAAGCAAGAAAACAACAGGAGCTGGAGAGAGAAAAGTCAGTTAGCACTCAGAGCCCCAATGGGGTGAAGCTGCAGGGGAATTGCCCAGCACAGGGGAAGAGCCCATTTAAATGCAGGAGGAAGTTTTAAAGCAATGCTTCTGCTGCCAGTCACATGCAGGTAGTGAGGATTAGGATGGTTGTCTCCAAAAGACAAGCCTCCAAGCCTCCTTCAGAGTAGAAATGAGGCAGAGATCTCGAGCTGCATAGTTTATCTCACTGAAGGGAAGGCCAACACCCAGAGTCTGCAGCTTTCCTGGGGGTATCACTATTCCTTGCATGGAAGGTTCATCCAGTGCAGCATCAGCTGCTCAATGCTCAGATGTGGCTGCACAAACTGACAGGAGGTTGTGAAAAACAAGTTAACTGGCACAGCAGTGAGGGCAGCACAGCACTAGGGGAAATGTCATCAGGAATTAGATAAGGCCTTAGAGTCCACACTGATCAAAGCTTCTCCTGCTTTTTGAGAAAGACTGAAACACTGAAAATATATCCAATGCTTTTCAATGAAGCAAAGTTGCTATATTGACAGTTTACAGAAATATCACATTATTATACTTAAATATAGTGAAAAGTGAGACAGCTCATTTTTATCTCTTTTCCACAGAGTTTAGGCTGCCCCTCCTGCCTGGGGCAGGGTGCACGTCACAGAAAGCAATGAGGTCCTTGCAAACATTTGCAGCAAGACAGGATGCCAAGACTGCCAAGACTGACAGGAAGTGTCAACCACACAGTAAGTTTTGGCCCATCAGTCTCTCAGAGCCACGAGCAGGATTCTGCTGCTGCTTATTACAGAGACAGAGCAACCTGTGAGAGACAGATGTCTCCAAATTTCACCGTGTGAACTTACAGGTCTGGGAAATCCACATCAGCTTTTGTGCTTTTAAGCAAACGTGCACATTGTGCAAAGGATTTCATTCCAATACTGTAAAATGGGGATTCTGATGTGGACTGACCACGGAGCACTGCAGGTGCTGCCACAGACACTCAGAGCAGCTCTTGCTGACTGCACACTGAGTATTTGTCCGCTCGTGCCTCACACAAGCAACATTTTGCACAGAAGCCAACTCCACCCTGAGCAACTTTTTATGACTCTACAACATTTTTTATTCCAAAGCACTTCAGTTCAGTCTCTTGTGGCAAAAGAATAAGTCGACCCACTCTTTTCTAGGTCACTGCATCAGCATCATTCCTGTACAGCTCAGGGAGCACTGCCTTCCCAGAGACCACTCCCCACTGCCCCAGGAGCTCACTCTTGCTCTTGTATCTTTAGACATAGCAGTAAGAAAGTGTCAGGCAGAGAAAGTTGAGTAAAAATAGTTTCTTCAAAGGAAATTAATGATTAAAGTGCATAAAAGTATTTAAAGCCACAGGCTGAACCACAGTCCTCGACAAAATGCACTTTAATACTGATAATGCCTTCAATTCTTCCAGCTGCTATAGGAAGAACTACTCCTTTGGAGATGGGAGCAAGGTTGCAACTCAGAAAACCTGTTAAAGATCTCTGGTTTGTCCCTGCAAAGGCATCATCTCTGTTGCTGATGGCTGGGGCTTCAGGAGTGACTGCTCCTCTGAGGCAGCTGATCTCGGAGGTTTCTGTGGTTCCCGTTTCCACGATCTTGTCTCTGCAGCAGGAGACACAGGAACGGCCCTTCATCAGCAGGAAGCTGACAAAGGGACCCAGTTTAGAAGGGTGCAGGTTTAGGGAACACTCAGCACACACCAGATAATGTTTTAAGCACTGCAACCTCCCCAGTCCTAGAAAACTGGCATCTAGGAAGAACCCGCACTGCAAGGGTAGGAGGTTGTGTTCAAATCCAAGCTCTGCCAGGCTGAACAAAAAATTTCCAGAGAAAGTAACAGCTCTCTGTTCAACACAGAGTTTCATTCCCAGCATGATCTCAGGCAGAATTTGACCAAGTTGTCAGTGTTAATGCCCAGACTCCTGTTCTAAAAGCCCTGTGATTTTAACACTTGCAGTATGAGTGGGCCTAAATTTTACCACTTCTGTAAAAAAAGCAGTGTTCCCTGCCCATTTCTACCAGAGGTAAGTAGGAATGGCATCTCCTTTATTCTCACTGTTTGTTCCCAAACCCTGAACAGATCCATACCTACACTAAATCTTTATTTTCTCAGCTCACAAGTGGTACTGTGAGAAAGCAATTTCATAAGCCAGTTGGCCAGTCTAAAATCTCCATTAACGAAGACATAATAACTTGCCAAGAGTAGTTGCTGAGTAGGAAGCTAAAAGGGTACTGAAGACCTTTCTTCACGGTTTAATTTACCTTCTGGATTTATTTCTGAATCACTGGTGTTTCCAGGGTCTTCCTTCAGAACTCCCACATCCTTTGCCCAATCTGTCCATTTAATTTCCTCTACTCTGGAGAGACAAAATGCAACAGATACTGATGCATGGAGCACAGCATTTCAACCCAGAGCTCACAGTTCCAACCCAGCATCCCAACCCAGCTCATCCTGCCAATACAATCCTGATGGTTTGGCTGCAGCAGCAGCACCTTACAGAGCTCTTCTTTGAGTAGATCTTCTGTAGCCTAAGCTCCATGAAGTAAAACATCTTCTCTCACTGCGTGTTGTAGGTTGTTTGTTTTAAAATACTCCAGTTCCTCCAGTTCAGATTCTTAATACAAAGGTGACAATGCTGGCAGCTCATTTTAGCTCTCAAACTTCCAGGCTGGCAATCACCAACCAATCTGCATGTACCCAGGAATATGTGGTTGAGTCACTGCTGAGTCAGTGCTGAAATTCTCTGTGGCTGTTCAGGGTTACCAGGCTGTGAATCATGGGATCCCACTGCCTGCTAGGCTGGAGTGTAAAGGATATATCTGTCTTACCTGAAACACCACCTCTCATCTTTCTTATTGAGCCCCACTGACATGAAGCAGCCAGATCTCCTCTTCCCACCCTGGCGCCACAGCCAGGCCTTCTCTATTTCTAGAATAGCAATAGCCCTCTGGAAGAAGAAATCCATGTCAGAGAGAAATCAGGGCATTTACAGAGCCCAGCACTTCTTTTCAATTAAATCTCCCCCAATCAGCAACTACTTTGACTTAGAGAGTCACTTTGGAACCCAATCCCAAAGTGCTCCTTCACGTAATGGTACCAGCCAGTTACTCTCTCGAGTTCCTTGTGCACGTGGATCATGCAAAGAGCAAGAGTTGTAAATACATCTAAAAATGATGTCAGGATGTACCACTAGAGTGGCAAATTTACATAAAAGACTTATGTAAAGGTTTAGGACAAAAAGACAGGCACTGCCATCTCTGATTTTGTGGGACTCGAGCAGAACTTTGGGCCTCACCTGCAGCTTCCAGACGCTCTTGCTGTAACCAGAAATGTCTGTGACTGTCTCGCTCATGAGGGCGATCAGCATGTTGAGCAGAAGGATGTAAGTGAGTATCACAAAGAGCAGCAGCAGGAGCATGACAAAATATCTGAATCTGGCATGTTCGTGGAAATCCAGGTCACCCATCCCGATGGTGATCTTGAAGAGCTCCAGGGAGACGCTGAGCAGCCCCCCATACATGGCGTGGCTCCCAGTGCTCTCCAGGTGAGCCAGGGACTTGTTCTGGGAGACTGAGGGAGCGTCGCCCATCAGAGTGACCAGAGCTGTGAGAAAAACAGAATTCAGGTTCTCCTCAGAAAAACCCACTTCTCGCAGCCCAGCCCACACCGTAACGCTGAGCGAGGGCTCACCCGCAGCAAAGCCGAAGAGGAAGATCATGTAAACCAAGAGGAAACGCAGCAGATCCCTCATGATGGTCTGAAACACAAATCAGGAGGGAGCACTGTTCTTTATCTTGCATGAAATCACCAGGATGATCCCCTCTTCTCACACATCATAACCAACCCCCAGGAACAATACTGAAAGCAAGCTGGAAAGTGCTTCTATCCAGTTTAAGGAACTACTCATAGATGTTAAAGTAATTCCTCAGGTAAGTAACATCATTGGTAGCTTAATCTGACAGTACTATGTGGACTTATTTATTGTTATGTTTGTATGAAGAGGTTCTTTGAAACAAATCAATATCCTGTCAGTTCCCCAGTACGGCTGTTTCCAAACTGTTGCAACACACACATCCCTCTCTCTCCCATCTCCATGGGGTTTGCACAAGCAGGGATCAGAATTCTTCCCTGGCACCTCATTTCACCTCTGCTTTGCCTTTCTAGTCCCCGACTCCCCTGTAGACCCAGGAAAACTTCCCAGGCCAAGTCTAACAGTTCCAGGGAACTCACACCAGTTTTCCCTGCTAGTTTTGAGTTGTTTTGTGACAAACAGTGTCAGCTGCTGTCACCTGCCCTATTCAATGAGAGCACACCAGTGGCTTCCTGCAGTTGTACTTGAAGACACTGATCTAATCTCCTGCAATATCTGTACTTCCACAGTCAGGACATCAAGTCCATTTATGGTTTTCATGGTGCTGAGAGGAGGAAAGCAATCACAGGACTCCTGTTACTTGCTCACACCCAAAAGCTTTTCATGTAGAGGTTTTCCCCCAGGCACTGACCTTCTGTATCATGACACTGTAGATCCCAGTGCGCTGGAAGCCCCGGGTGTAATAGAGAGTGTTCACCCACCCCAAAAGCAGGGAGAACACCATCACTGCCACATAGTTTTCTGAGCTGGCACCATACAGGACTGCTGACAGCAGCAATGAGAATGCCTGGATGAAACTGGAGACAAGCAGAATGACACAGTGACTCACCTCAACAGATCTGATCTCTTCCCATTGCAGATCTGTTCTGTTTTTCAATGAAAAGCAAATTTTAGGAGGCTACAAGGAGCATACAAATGGCAGACTATCAGAAGAGTTTATATAGAATCAGAGAATAGTTTGGGTTGGAAGGGACTTTAAAGATCATCTAGTTCCAGACCTGCAAATTGCTGCAGTTTTGTTATAAACTGGTTAATCTCACAGTGTGGAAACTCTGAACTGCTTGATGTAACTCCCATAACTGATATTAAATGGGAAAAAAAAGGTAACTCTTAGAACACAGGCCCACATCCAGGCACACACATACATTGATGCACACTTCTCCTCAGAAAACTTGGAAGTTCTTTTCCTTTCAACTAATTCTGAGCCACAGTGACAGTGTGATTGAGAACTTGAGCTCTTTTTCTGACAAATATATGTTCTCTAACTGTGGAATAATTGAGGGTCTGACCTTCACAGACAGACCCTGCCCAGGAAACTCCATCACAACAAAGGATTAGGACAAGAGGTAGAAGTGAGCAGGGAT
This sequence comes from Pseudopipra pipra, assembly GCF_036250125.1. Classification (NCBI taxonomy): domain Eukaryota; kingdom Metazoa; phylum Chordata; class Aves; order Passeriformes; family Pipridae; genus Pseudopipra; species Pseudopipra pipra. The sequence goes on along the minus strand of NC_087569.1, from coordinate 7,989,262 downwards.
GGGAAGAGACAGTGGCAGAGGATCAATGTTTCCTGCTCACCACCTCTCTAGCAACATTAGAGACACACAGCAGAGAACCAATTCCAATTCCACCAAACTTTCACTGTGAAAACCCCTGCAGGGACATACATCAGGATCTCGATGCAGCTGTCAGAGCACATGGTCTTCAGGGACTGGCGTCTCCTCCTCAAGTACAGACTCTGGGAGGGAAAAATCAATGGGAGCCATTCATCAAAACCAGAGCTGGTTAGAGAGTGATCACACACAGCCTATGGCTCGGGGGAAAGCTTTGCTCCGTGAGCTCCTCTTCATGCTTCCATCTCCAAGATCCCAAATTTCAGTTAGTCATACTTCTAAGACGAAAAAAGGCCTTACTTATAAAGGGCAAGGATAAACAAGGGCTGAATCATGGCTCAGCCCCATGTCCTTATTAATAGACTGCATTAAATGCCAGGGATGCATTTTTATACCATAAATCATAGAAGTCTCTCAGAATTATTTGCTGTTGTCAAACCATGATTCCTCTTGCCCAGCAACCTGGCTTGTGCCACCCCTGTCACTGCTAGATCCCACTGACACTGCATGTCCCTCCTGCCATCCACTCCTGCACATCCTGATGCGAGGAGAACTGAATCTGCTGCCTCCATGTCAGTGACAGTTCCTATTTTTTTTTTGCTTTCTTACAATGAAACTGGACCAGAGACCCCCATACCTGAGCAAAGATCAGATAAATGCCTCCTAACAAGATAATGATCAGTCCAGAGACCCACAGGAAGCCTCCAGCTGTGAATTCCACTGGAAATGAAGGCTGCAAGATAAAAACAAAACCACCCAAACTTGTGAATACAGGCAGAGGCAGTGATGATAACCACACACAACCTTTTAAAGTCTGCTCCATCCATCCAGGCCTTTCCAGATAAAAGAGTGGACCCACCTTTACCCGTAAGGGCTGATAGTAGGCTATGGCTGTAAAGATGATCATGAATGACAAGTACGAGACAAAACTGAAGTAGAATCTCTTGGAAGCAAAAGTTTCCCATTTTTGCTGAAGCAGTTTGTTCAGTGGCTCCAAAACCACCATCTTGTACCGGTTCTATGGGGAAACAAACAACAAAAAAAAGGACCTGTGTGTCAACAGCAGTGAAAACTCAGCAGAGGATTGTCTTTTTCAGTGTTGGAGCTCAGTGGCTCCAGTTGGAGAATCACTAAGGGTTTATTCAGTCAGGCCTTGCAGTATGAAAGAAATCAACCATCCCATAAGAAGATGGCTTGGCTTCATCAAGGTATTTGGACACACCCAGACTTAGGACAACCAAAGGACCAAAAATTTCTCTCAAATTATAGGCGATCAGAGGCAGGCCAAGCAGACTCTAAATAATGAAATCTGCAAACCTTCCCATCATGCATTTCTTTCTCAGAAAAATTATCATCAGGAACACCACATTAACTCGAAGTGATTTGCACAATTACACAGCAACGCTGTCAGAGGACAGCACAAAGGTGCTGCTGTGTGACCTCCAGCGAAGCCCTCACCGGGGTGTCGCTGCTGTAGGCCAGGATCTCCAGCACAGAGTTCTCCTCGAAGCTGTCCAAGGAGGACAGGTCATAGAGGGACACGTGGATGGGACCGTAGGTCCACTCCGTGAACTTGCGGGACAGGTGCCGGTACACGGGGTCCTTGATCTCCCTCTGGATGATGTGCCTGAAGATCTGAAGAGAAACCAAGGGCACAGGAAAACATGCATGTGATGAAGGTGCAGAAGGATGGAGCTGTACCCAAACCACCTTCCCCCAGCACACCTGGATTTGTGCCCTACAAGCCTGGACACATCAGACACCAGGATTTGGCTAAAAGCAGGCAATGAACTACATCTTGTATCTGCTCTCCCAGGAGTAGAACCAGATTCAGTCCAGACCAGCTGTCCTGGGTGGGACAGAGAGCAGCAGCCAACTGAGGCTCTGCAGGACACTGAGTGACCTGGAGGTGACCTCCTTGACCCCTGTCAGCAGCGTTACCACGGGTTGGGTGCAAGATGCTCCTCCCTCAAACCCCACTGCTGCACTGAGGGTGCACGTTACACTCTCCCTTGTTCCTCATCAACCCCAGGGATTCCCTCTGGTTGTCTTTACCTCCACTTTGCCTGTCTTGGCAGCGAGCTGCAGAGGATTTAACCCATCATAATTCACTATCTCCTCCAGTTTACACGTTGGGTCAAGCTTCACACCTGCCTTCAGGATCTCAACATACGTTGCGCTCACAAACTTGGTGTTCTCCTCAGTGTCATCTGCAATCATCACCAGGGCATGGAGGACTGTGTTGCCCTGTGTGTCCTGCTCCTGGAGCCTGGCTTTCTGGTGGGGATTGTTTAGGAGATAGTCCACCACATCAAGCTGGTTGGTACAAGCAGCCAAGGAGAGGGGAAGTTCACCTGAAGAGATCAGGACACAGTATTTGGAGACAAAGCAGAAAGGGGCAAAAAAGAATTAAATTTTGAAAAAAAGCAATTCTAGGAAAATATATTGAGCCTAGAGTTTTATCACTGGAACACAGAACAAGTTTTTTCTCAGTGTCTCTAGATTCAGAAAGTGTTTTGCAGTAAACAATTACTCTTTTTTTCTGGGGGCAGCTGAAACACTTTCCCAGACCTCTAATTTGGCTGACCTAACCAAGTATTGGTCTCTATCTGAAACCTCTCAGGTGGGATTAAATACATAAAACCAAAGATGATGGCAAATACTAACTGGACACCCCAGATGTGAAAGGATCCTGCCATTCAAGTAAGTCAAGGCCTTGATTAAAGGACACTGGAGATGGCAACTCATGCACAGATGGGCAAACCCAACTAGAATTAATTAGTGATGTCACATACAGTAGGGCAATAAAGAAAGGGAAGGAACATGTTGCACACTGACTCACCAAAATAAAAGTAAACTCCTTCTTTCTTCTTCCTGAAGAATTCCCCGTAGGCTCTGGCATGGACATCAGCTCCATTCTCCACCAGCAGCTTCACTAAAGGGAGGCTCCTTTTCTCTATGGCAATGTGCAGTGCTGTCTGGCCTGAGGAAACAGCAAAACCTGTCACCCCGTGCCCCTCTCAGAGGGGACAGGACAGGACTTGAGCAAAAGCTGCATGTTCTGCACAGCAACTGCAGCCCCAGAGCTGGGCAGGGCTGGGGGGCAGCTCAGGACTTCCAACAATAGTCCTTGGAATATTGCAGGCTCTGAGGCAGAAGACAAGCCTCAAAACTATCCAAAATTCAACACAAGACCAGGCAATTCCCCTTGCCTGGCACTGAGATCCCAAGCAGCCACGAGAGGATTAAGACAACCATATGTGTACATGACCGTGCTGCACATTTGCTATTGAAAGCACAACCCAAACAGCAGAATTCATTTAAAAAATGATATATTATTTCTTTTTCATTTTTAGAATTGCTTTTTATGCTTTCCCAAGCAAATCCTCTCATTTCTTGGGTTATTAAACATGTACCATTTCTGTTTTACAGACCAAGAACAAAGTTGGCAGCAGGGTATAATTCAAGGCCAAAGAAGATGCAGCAGCAGAATCAGAAAACAAAAGGTGAGTAGGCTGTTGCTGTAACTGCACCATAACTCTGCATCTGCAGTGCTGAATAAGCTCCAGTTCCCCTCCTTTTCCTTGTGCCTGCACATCTCACCTGTCTAATGGGGAAGCTGCTCTGCCACAGCACCACGACAGAACCTTACCTCTGTAGTAGCAGTCAGAGCACGACACATTGACAAGTGGCCTGGGATTCCGTGTCTTTTGGTCTATTTGAAGCAAGACTGCTATTGTGTCATTCTTTCCATTTTTTAAGTTCAACAGGGCTTTCATTAAGCAGGTCTTCCCAGTCTTTGCATCTGGTAGAAAGAGAGTATTGAATGGGTTGTGTGTGTACTTTGCACACAGCTGTATTACTTGATTCAGAACTTAAATTGCTCTGTAGGATCAAAGATAATCATTATTAAAGGTTTTTATCAGTATTTTTAGTCTGCACTAGAGGCAAAAACCTTAGTATATATTTAATTAATGGCCTTCTCCATCCTCAGGTGAACATTAGAAAATAAAAGAAAGGACAGAGGGCTGGACAAAGCAAATAACCATGAGCAGATTCCCCTGCTAAGCCTGTTCATGGAATACTGAGCAGGAATCTACCTGTGTATTCAGAATCCGTGAGAAATTTGGAGGTTCTCCTCAAGTACTCGAACAAACCATCCAGTGCCTCGGGGGTGCCCCTGGTGACTGCGCTGAACACACGGTCCCTGTCAAAGCGATTTGGGTCCTTTGGGCTGTAGGAAAAGGGCCAAGTGTTAGGAAGTTCTGGAGAGCAGAGACAGGAGCATGCCCTGAGTCCTAGTGGGACAGTGTAGGAAAGGAGGGAGGGAGGAAAGTTTGTCAGAAAAAAAAAAAAAAAACAAGTATTTTATTTTTGAGTCGAGGGAAAAATAGAGACTGTTATTTCCCAGAATTCTCTTAAGTGGCTGCTCTTTCCATCAGTTGGAGCTCTTCCCAGATCCAGTCTGATGTGCAACCCTGGCATGCATCCAGAGCACAAAGAGAAGCCCAAGATAGCTGCAGGACCGGAGTCAGGCCCATCACATGGTGGAAGCACTCTGTGAGCTGGTTTACATCCCTCCCTGGCAAGAACAGCTCAGCTGGACAGAGCTCCATGAGAAGCTGCTCTGACACCCAACGTGGCTTATTTGTGTTAGCTCAGATCTACCCAAAATACACCTCAACACGTGGGCACCTTCCAGGGGCAGCAGCAGAGGCCTAATAGACCCCCTTTCTGCTTTTAATGCCTTCCTACCAGATGCCTGCAATATTCCTACATTGCCACTTTTAGTTTAGACTTGGTAAAGTCTATAGGCCCCTATACAGGGCAGGGATCAGTAGAGATCACCCGGATCACCCCCTTCAGATACCCAACAGTTACTCACTTGCTGACGAGTCCTGGCCGATAATTCAGATTAACCTTGATTTTAGGAGCAAAATCACTGCTCTCCTTCTGGTAAGGTGTCTCCAAGGGTCGTGGCTCTCCTTTCTTTCCAGGTCCGGATCTTTCTTCCTTTTTACTGGGTGCAGGTTTATCTTCCTGGACACTGTCATCGGTTTCTAGCAATCCTATGAACCTGTTCCTCTGCCCCGGGCCCGGCTGCCCGTTGGTGAAGTTATCCATTTCTAGGAGAGATGGTCTTGCAGGTCAACAAAGATGTTCCCTGCTGGGGGACTAAACCTGTGAGGGAGGGGGAGAATTATTAACAGTTTGATCACAAACCCAGAATGTGTTCAGCGTGACACAGAGGAAAGCAAGTGCCCAGGTCCAGCGTTCTACAGTTGACTGTGGGTCCCTTGAGAGGGAGATTCAGTAAAACTCTGCACAGTAGCAGTATTTGAATAAAGGATCGGGGTCTTGAACAGAGTTCCACTGGAGAAGTTCAAAAGCAGCTCACGAAATACAAGCTGCAAACTTGTCTGCAGCACATCTGAATCCCCTTGGTGAGATGACCTCACCTGTTGGCAGCAGCACAGGTCCCTTACATAAAAGGCAAGGAAAGTGGCTCTTTAGGAGACTATGATCATTGTTCTTGTCTCAGTGCAACCAACACAGGCTGGTCACCAAGTGGCCAAAATGATAAGATTCACTGTAGGCCTTCTTTGGAACAGTGATAAGTTTGTTCATGATCCCCATTGAGGAGCATTACACTATTTATACAGGGAAAACACGTGCACAAATTGTATTTCCCTCATGCATCCTGACATTTCATCCTGGGGCAAAATGAGTGGGGTCTCCCCCAATATTTGGAGCTGTTGGCTCTCCAGGAGAGCACAGGCTCTGAACTCCCAGCTCCACGGCACAGGCAAACACACTGCCCAGCTGCCCTGGGGACACTCCCAGCCCTGGGAGCCTGCACAGAGCACAGCTTGACCCAAACCTGCTGCACAGAGAGCACCAGTCTCAGCAGAGCACCCAGCCAGTCCCCTTCTCTCATCTAATACATCCTGAACTCCTTTCTGACTCTTTTAAAACATCTCTTCGCATATATCTGGATATATCTCAGACCACACCCAACACACAGTGTCTGAAGTCAATGTGACTGCAGATTCACACAGTTTGCAATTAAACATCCACAATGACCAACCTGCAGCGGAGCTTTTGTTAATAACTCTGTCTCCTTCCCATGCACTCCCTCCAAATGGTTAACAGGTTTTCTCTGAGGAGAAATCTCCCTTGCTGGGACTACAGCCAGACTCCATAGCCTGTACCAGCAAAGAGGTAAATGGACACAGCATAAGCAATTTGGCTTAGATCAGGGTGTGCAGAAACACAGTTCTTAGGCAGAAAACAGCCACAAAGCATCTTTATGCGGCTCACAGCAAGAAATCCAAGGGCTGATTTCAAGACAAACGTTTATGATAATTCAGACATTCAGTTTAGTCTGCGCTCTAATGACAAACATTCCTCTCCACTCACAGGCAAACACCCCATAATGCTGTTTCAGACTCACTTCCTTCCCCAGAACACTTACTGGTACGTTTGCCGATGCTTCGGGGGGCTATTTGTACTTCCATAATAGTTTGCTTGTCCTTTTCTGTCTTCCTTTCCCCCAAATCATTTCTCAGCTGCAGTTTCCATCTCTCCGCAGCGCTCGGGAGAGTTATTTATTGTCAGTCTTGTACAGACAGACCAGCTGGTTTAAAAGCAAGAGCAAAATGGTCCCGTAAAAAGGACCCTACACCCACTTGGTGCGTCCCTGGGAAACACAGGGAGTGCTCTCTGCTTGCCAGCTCAGCTTCCACTTCTCCACTCAAGAACTGAGTTATTTCTTTCTGAGACCCCACCAAGCTGTTTTGAGAAGTGCAGCACCAAGCCCTGCTGTCAGAACAGGAAGAGCACAGCACTTACCCCAAGTTGTTGCAAGCTCCACCCAAGAACAGATCTGACAAGGAGTCCCAACAGAGCCTTCAGAGGGTAAATGATCTCTCAGTAGAAACCAAGTCCAATACCAACAAGTGTTAATAAGCATGAAAGCAGACCCAAAATTATTTACATCCATGGGTGAGAATCCTCCTCTTCTGCAGAGAAGACCATGTTCATATTAGCAGTCTGCTAATGGCACAGCTTTGAACTCCTGGCTGGTGATGGTCCATGAGAGAATCCAAGGAATAGTCACAGATTCCTGTTATTTACTCAACTGTATGGCTTTTTGCAAAGTGAAGGAGGGCTTGCACAGGAAATGACTAGATAGATTTCTCAGTAAAAGAGAGAGCCAATGAGTGCAGTGCTCTTATATGGGAAAGCTGCCTGGCTATTGCAAATTCAGAATGCTTAACCCCTGCCTGCACATATAGAGCCAATGCCTTGTGGCTCCCAACCACAGCCCTCTCACAGCTCAGGGGACGAGGTGGATTTGCCCCTGGCAGTGCCAGAGCCCATGGTGCAGTTGTGAGGTTTGCCACAGGCTCCCTCAGTCAGCCCCAGGACAAGCAAAAGTGCCTGGAAACAGCTGAGCTCAACTGTTCCTGTGGGAAGCCAGATCTCCTCACACAAGTTCATACCCCCCAGTTACGAGGCAGCATAAACTGTGTAAATGTGACCCTACAAAATCAGCTGCTCATCACGAGCACAGGGAACAGCACAAAGCAGCCCCAGTTCAGAAACACTCAGGCCACTGGTCACTTAATTTGCTTCTTGTGCCCATTTCTTAATGGGCTGGTTCTCCAAAGGTGTGCAAATCTTGGAGAGGCTTCTCCTGGGAGCACAGACTGGCCACCCCTACAACTGACTGTTCTTGGGACCATGCACACACCCCAATACTGCTTCACTTACCACTCACAAAACAGGACCTCTGAGAGACAGAGGACATCAACCCACACCACATGTTTTAGTTCTTTCTCTCCCTCTCTGAACAGCCCCGAGGAGGCAGCAAGATCATTTCCCACAGCACCAGCACAGGATGACATCCAGCACCCACTGCCTCAATAGCCTTCCCCAGAGGATGCTGCTGCAAGGATTCTCACCTGTACTCTTGATGCTTTACAAAGCCATTTATGTGGTCTAGAGCCCAACTAGAGAATCTCATTAACCAACAAAATGATAAAAAGCTCTTCTAATCCACACCTTGTCAGCAGGGGCACGTTCCAGGGTAAATCCCAAGAGTTTAGTTAACCACTGGTCCTAAAACATCGAGAAGGGGTGTCACATCATGACACACTGAACTCTGGCTGTGGCTTTCTTCTTCCAGACCCACCACGAGCCAAATGAGAGCCCAAAGCAACCCCCATCCCACAGGACTGCAGGATGCTGTGACGCTTCCTGGAATGTGGTCGTCACCCATAGAAACATTCCCAGATGGCTTCGACTTTGAGTCAGATGCAGGCTGTGAGATGACCTTCCTATAAATACATCCATTAAATGCCAGAGTGCCTTTTCCTCCTCATGGTCTTGCATGAGATTACAAGCTTATTTCTCAGATTCCTGTGTTTCAAAATGAAGCTGATCCAGGAACAACACAAAGCTGCTTCTTCTTTCCATGATGATTTCTTAATGATTCATTAAGACCCACAGAACAGCCTACAAAGAACAAACGGATAAATCCAAGACAAGATCTCGTCTCTCTTACCCCTTTCTCATTCCAGACTTGCACTGATTTAGCTCAGTTTGCTCTAGTTGTGTTACATCTAATTTACTGTGATATCAACAGAGATTCAGGCCCGGGAGTTTAGCTCAGACTAATGGGTTTAAATCCTCCTGGGCTTGTCCCCCAGCTTTCATTGGAGGCATCCCACCGTTGCAGCCAAGGAATGAAATCAGCCCACAAAAGTGCATCACAGCAGAGCTCTCTCTGCACATCTGGTTTTAATAACTCACACGGAGGGAGGAGAATGTGCAATTTGCTGGGAAAGGAATCGCTGCCAGCTGAGAGGTCACCCCAGCCAGACAGATCCATGGAGCTGCTGGGGAGCTCAGGAACACTGGGATGGGCACACACACACACACACACACACACACACACACACAAACACTGGGATGGGCACACACGTGTGCTCAGAGGAAACACTTGCACTTCCATGTGAGAGAAGGGAGAAGCAAAGCAGAAAGAAATCACAAAATCTGCCCAAATGTGTCCTTGGCAGTGACAGCATCCGAGGTCGGTGATGGGGTTGTGTCACTGCTGAGCTGGTGATGATGCTCAACAAGCATCTGGCCACCAAAATCCAAAATCCTGAGAGCTGTGAGGACTCAGGAGGAAACCATACAGAGCAGCATGCAGGGAGAATAAAAGCAGCAATTTAATTTCACCTGTCTGCCAGCGTGAATTTTACTAAAGCAGCATGTGATCCTCTTGCTTTTTGAGGCTTTTATGTGTGGGAGCAAGAAGGAATTCCACAGTTGGTCAGTACTTATTTTACTGAGGAAAATGTGTCTGTTTCTGCTGAGTTCCTCCTGACAAGAGAGACATGTTCTGTAAAAGCCTTCAATCTGGGAAGAGAGAAGTCAAACTCCTAAGCGAACTTTTAAGTAAATACATTATTTTTCATTTAATAATATTATCAATCATATTCATAATTACGGTTATAGATTACATATGGGGAAGCACAGTAATTCATGGCAGGAAAGAGTAATGACTGGAACCTGCTTAAACAGAAGGCAAAAGGAAGCACGAGGAACATGGTGTTCCACAGAAACAAGCACATTTTCTAAAATACAAATTCTCTGTTCACCTAAGTTCCCATTTTGACCAAATACTGGAAAATATAAGTCTTATGATTAATATCATGTTTTCTGCATACTGTAAATAGAAGTTCAAAGTCACTTACATGTGGGTGTAATTTAGTTACAGGATTGATCTGTGGCCACTCTCAGGTGTAGCAGCTCAAAATCATCCTCACGGGGGAGGGAAGCCTGTGATAACAACATGCAAGAGTGGAGCATTAAAATTCTCTTAAAAACAACAGGTAGGGCAGCAAAAGCCACGTGGTTAAGAAACAATTGTTTCTTTTAAAGGTGTACTTTCACACTTGGGAAAATGTCAAGTGTTTTTGCAAGGCCTGACCATTTTTTCCATGCAACTGTTACATAAAACCCACACTGAAGTGATGAATTTTAAGCGGCTTAATTTGTTAGTTACCCAGATGGAATCCTGTACCTCTAGGGACACCAGCCAGTGCCCAATCTAAAATATAAATATTCTTAAACATAATCCCTTGTCAGGACTTGCCTGATAGCCCAGGGGACTCAATTCATCTACGTGACAGTATTTCTGTAACTGCCAGTCCCACGTCATAACATCTAAAGGCTCCAATCTATACACTCCTCAGGCCTTTGAAGGAACATTCCAGCTCTCTTATTCCTAAAATGGAAGTATCTTTCTACTTGATGTATCCCTTTCTGTAGGATCACAGCCTGTAGGAACGCTCTGCTGACAATCAAACAGCAGCAAAATAGGAAGTCTAGCGGTGATGCTGGAAAATAGCCCGTTTGCGGAGGAACAGTGACATCCAGTGGCCACCGAGTAAACCTGAATTCCTGCTGCTTTCGAAACAGTCTCCATGGGAAATAGCAAAAAAAAAAAAAAAAAAAAAGAGAAACAGTTGCAGGCACACACTTGTGAGAATTAGTGCCATTCACTTACTCTTTGTATCAAAATAGTTAACAGAAACTCATCTAATTTATAAACATTCCAAACAAGGCTGGTTTGGATGATGCAGCAATATTTCACACACATAAAATCAGGCAGCCAAGGATCTTTGAACAGAGCCTTTGGAATTGTGGGACACGGCTGCAGAAATACTGAGGAATTTATTCCCAATGCTTATCTGCCTTAACCCTCACTTGCCCTATATGGGGCAGTTGCTAACAGAGCAAAACACCAAATGTATCCAAACCCCCATATAATGGGTTATCTGTCTTTTTATGGATATAGGTAATTGTTTTAAAGCACAGAAGACAAAACCCCTGAAGTCTTGGCTGGAGGGGTTTGTTGTTGTTTGGTTTTTTGTTTGTTTTCTTTTGCTTGGTTGGTTTGGGGTTTTTTTTGAGAGATCAGGCTAGAAATTAAATGGAGCAATAAGAAAAAAACGAAATGCCAGTCATAACGCTCAGCTTGCAGCAGAATTAAAAGATAATATCAGAATCTGTTGTCAGTCTGTGGGAGCACTAGGATCATTCTCATACC